>NC_091285.1:85397181-85718015 GCF_032444005.1 Ranitomeya imitator
CCGGCCTTAAGCCTATCCCCCACTTGTGCCCCGGCCTTAAGCCTAGCCCGCACTTGTGCCCAGGCCTTAAGCCTAGCTGGCACTTGTGCCCATGCCTTAAGCCTAGCCGCCACTTGTGCCCCGGCCTTAAGCCTAGCCCCCACTTGTGCCCCGGCCTTAAGCCTAGCCCGCACTTGTGCCCCGGCCTTAAGCCTAGCCCGCACTTGTGCCCCGGCCTTAATCCTAGCCCGCACTTGTGCCCCGGCCTTATGCCTAGCCCATGCCTTATGCTTAGCCCGCACTTGTGCCCCGGCCTTAGGCCTAGCCCGCACTTGTGCCCCAGCCTTAGGCCTAGCCCGCAGTTGTGCCCCAGCCTTATGCCTAGCCAGCACTTGTGCCCCTGCCTTATGCCTAGCCAGCACTTGTGCCCCTGCCTTATGCCTAGCCAGCACTTGTGCCCCTGCCTTATGCCTAGCCAGCACTTGTGCCCCTGCCTTATGCCTAGCCAGCACTTGTGCCCCTGCCTTATGCCTAGCCAGCACTTGTGCCCCTGCCTTATGCCTAGCCAGGACTTGTGCCCCTGCCTTATGCCTAGCCAGCACTTGTGCCCCTGCCTTATGCCTAGCCAGCACTTGTGCCCCTGCCTTATGCCTAGCCAGCACTTGTGCCCCTGCCTTATGCCTAGCCAGCACTTGTGCCCAGGCCTTAAGCCTAGCTGGCACTTGTGCCCAGGCCTTAAGCCTAGCTGGCACTTGTGCCCCCTGCCTTGATCCTAGCCAGCACTGCACTTGTGCCCAGGCCTTAAGCCTAGCCCGCACTTGTGCTCAGGCCTTAAGCCTAGCCCACACTTGTGCCCATGCCTTAAGCCTAGCCAGCACTTGTGCCCCCTTCCTTGATCCTAGCCAGCACTTGTGCCCCTGCCTTATGCCTAGCCAGCACTTGTGCCCCTGCCTTATTCCTAGCCAACACTTGTGTCCCTGCCTTATGCCTAGCCAGCACTTGTGCCCCTGCCTTATGCCTAGCCAGCACTTGTGCCCAGGCCTTAAGCCTAGCTGGCACTTGTGCCCCCTGCCTTTATCCTAGCCAGCACTGCACTTGTGCCCAGGCCTTAAGCCTAGCTCACACTTGTGCCCATGCCTTAAGCCTAGCCAGCACTTGTGCCCCCTTCCTTGATCCTAGCCAGCACTTGTGCCCCTGCCTTATGCCTAGCCAGCACTTGTGCCCCTGCCTTATGCCTAGCCAACACTTGTGTCCCTGCCTTATGCCTAGCCAGCACTTGTGCCCCTGCCTTATGCCTAGCCAGCACTTGTGCCCCTGCCATATGCCTAGCCAGCACTTGTGCCCCGGCCTTAAGCCTAGCCCGCGCTTGTGCCCCGGCCTTAAGCCTAGCCCACACTTTTGCCCCGGCCTTAGGCCTAGCCCGCACTTGTGCCCCGGCCTTAGGCCTAGCCCGCACTTGTGCCCAGGCCTTAAGCCTAGCCCGCACTTTTGAGCCTCTTGAATGCTTGTTTGTTTGTTTTTGTCTTCAGCTTCATGTTGGTTATGCACATAGGGCCAGCTTTACTCTCTTCGCTCTTGTCCCGTCTGCATGCGCATGCACGACTGTAATTGGGGAAGAAGGCATTACCCATTTACGGAGGACAGACAAGAAGTGCCTGGTCGCTTGGAGCATGGGGTTATGGAGAGGCTCCGCACTGTACAACAAAGGATCTAGTCCTAAATGTCCAAGTACAGAGTAGAGGGGTGAAAGCTAGCTCTTCACCCCTATGGGTGCCTAACCCTTTATGCAAAGAGTGCAATGTGTTAGCTGTATGCCTTAACCCTAGCCCACACTTTTGCCCCTGTATTAAGCCTAGCCCGCACTTGTGTCCCGGCCTTAAGCCTAGCTCGCACTTGTGCCCCGGCCTTAAGCCTTGCCCGCACTTGTGCCCCGGCATTAAGCCTTGCCCGCACTTGTGCCCCGGCCTTAAGCCTTGCCCGCACTTGTGCCCCGGCCTTAAGCCTAGCCCGCACTCGTGCCCCGGCCTTAAGCCCAGCCCGCACCCGTGCCCCGGCCTTAAGTCTAGCCCGCACTCGTGCCCCGGCCTTAAGCCTAGCCCGCACTCGTGCCCCGGCCTTAAGCCTAGCCCGCACTCGTGCCCCGGCCTTAAGCCTAGCCCGCACTCGTGCCCCGGCCTTAAGCCTAGCCCGCACTCGTGCCCCGGCCTTAAGCCCAGCCCGCACTCGTGCCCCGGCCTTAAGTCTAGCCCGCACTCGTGCCCCGGCCTTAAGCCTAGCCCGCACTCGTGCCCCGGCCTTAAGCCTAGCCCGCACTCGTGCCCCGGCCTTAAGCCTAGCCCGCACTCGTGCCCCGGCCTTAAGCCTAGCCCGCACTCGTGCCCCGGCCTTAAGCCTAGCCCGCACTCGTGCCCCGGCCTTAAGCCTAGCCCGCACTCGTGCCCCGGCCTTAAGCCTAGCCCGCACTCGTGCCCCAGCCTTAAGCCTAGCCCGCACTCGTGCCCCGGCCTTAAGCCTAGCCCGCACTCGTGCCCCGGCCTTAAGCCTAGCCCGCACTCGTGCCCCGGCCTTAAGCCTAGCCCGCACTCGTGCCCCGGCCTTAAGTCTAGCCCGCACTCGTGCCCCGGCCTTAAGCCTAGCCCGCACTCGTGCCCCGGCCTTAAGCCTAGCCCGCACTCGTGCCCCGGCCTTAAGCCTAGCCCGCACTCGTGCCCCGGCCTTAAGCCTAGCCCGCACTCGTGCCCCGGCCTTAAGCCTAGCCCGCACTCGTGCCCCGGCCTTAAGCCTAGCCCGCACTCTTGCCCCGGCCTTAAGCCTAGCCCGCACTCGTGCCCCGGCCTTAAGCCTAGCCCGCACTTGTGCCCCGGCCTTAAGCCTAGCCCGCACTTGTGCCCCGGCCTTAAGCCTAGCCCGCACTTGTGCCCCGGCCTTAATCCTAGCCCGCACTTGTGCCCCGGCCTTAAGCCTAGCCCGCACTCGTGCCCCGGCCTTAAGCCTAGCCCGCACTCGTGCCCCGGCCTTAAGCCTAGCCCGCACTCGTGCCCCGGCCTTAAGCCTAGCCCGCACTCGTGCCCCGGCCTTAAGCCTAGCCTGCACTCGTGCCCCGGCCTTAAGCCTAGCCCGCACTTGTGCCCCGGCCTTAAGCCTAGCCCGCACTTGTGCCCCGGCCTTAAGCCTAGCCCGCACTTGTGCCCCTGCCTTAATCCTAGCCCGCACTTGTGCCCCGGCCTTAAGCCTAGCCCGCACTTGTGCCCCGGCCTTAAGCCTAGCCCGCACTTGTGCCCCGGCCTTAAGCCTAGCCCGCACTTTTGAGCCCCTTGAATGCTTGTTTGTTTGTTTTTGTCTTCAGCTTCATGTTGGTTATGCACATAGGGCCAGCTTTACACTCTTCGCTCTTGTCCCGTCTGAATGCGCATGCACGACTGTAATTGGGGAAGAAGGCATTACCCATTTACGGAGGACAGACAAGAAGTGCCTGGTCGCTTGGAGCATGGGGTTATGGAGAGGCTCCGCACTGTACAACAAAGGATCTAGTCCTAAATGTCCAAGTACAGAGTAGAGGGGTGAAAGCTAGCTCTTCACCCCTATGGGTGCCTAACCCTTTATGCAAAGAGTGCAAAGAGTTAGCTGTATGCCTTAAGCCTAGCCAGCACTTGTGCCCCGGCCTTAAGCCTAGCCAGCACTTGTGCCCCTGCCTTATGCCTAGCCAGCACTTGAGCCCCTGCCTTATGCCTAGCCAGCACTTGTGCCCCTGCCTTATGCCTTGACAGCACTTGTGCCCCTGCTTTATGCCTAGCCAGCACTTGTGCCCCTGCCTTATGCCTAGCCACCACTTGTGCCCCTGCCTTATGCCTAGCCAGCACTTGTGCCCCTGCCTTATGCCTAGCAAGCACTTGTGCCCCTGCCTTATGCCTAGCCAGCACTTGTGCCCCTGCCTTATGCCTAGCCAGCACTTGTGCCCCTGCCTTATGCCTAGCTGGCACTTGTGCCCCTGCCTTATGCCTAGCTGGCACTTGTGCCCCTGCCTTATGCCTTGCTGGCACTTGTGCCCAGGCCTTAAGCCTAGCTGGCACTTGTGCCCATGCCTTAAGAATAGCTGGCACTTGTGCCCCCTGCCTTGATCCTAGCCAGCACCGCACTTGTGCCCAGGCCTTAAGCCTAGCCCGCACTTGTGCCCAGGCCTTAAGCCTAGCCCACACTTGTGCCCATGCCTTAAGCCTAGCCAGCACTTGTGCCCCCTTCCTTGATCCTAGCCAGCACTTGCGCCCCTGCCTTATACCTAGCCAGCACTTGTGCCCCTGCCTTATGCCTAGCCAGCACTTGTGCCCCTGCCTTATGCCTAGCCAGCACTTGTGCCCCTGCCTTATGCCTAGCCAGCACTTGTGCCCCTGCCTTATGCCTAGCCAGCACTTGTGCCCCTGCCTTATGCCTAGCCAGCACTTGTGCCCCTGCCTTATGCCTAGCTGGCACTTGTGCCCAGGCCTTAAGCCTAGCTGGCACTTGTGCCCATGCCTTAAGCCTAGCTGGCACTTGTGCCCCCTGCCTTGATCCTAGCCAGCACCGCACTTGTGCCCAGGCCTTAAGCCTAGCCCGCACTTGTGCCCAGGCCTTAAGCCTAGCCCACACTTGTGCCCATGCCTTAAGCCTAGCCAGCACATGTGCCCCCTTCCTTGATCCTAGCCAACACTTGTGCCCCTGCCTTATGCCTAGCCAGCACTTGTGCCCCAGCCTTAAGCCTAGCCCGCACTTGTGCCCCGGCCTTAATCCTAGCCCGCACTTGTGCCCCGGCCTTAAGCCTAGCCCGCACTTGTGCCCCGGCCTTAAGCCTAGCCCGCACTTGTGCCCCGGCCTTAAGCCTAGCCCGCACTTTTGAGCCCCTTGAATGCTTGTTTGTTTGTTTTTGTCTTCAGCTTCATGTTGGTTATGCACATAGGGCCATCTTTACACTCTTCGCTCTTGTCCTGTCTGAATGCGCATGCACGACTGTAATTGGGGAAGAAGGCATCACCCATTTACGGAGGACAGACAAGAAGTGCCTGGTCGCTTGGAGCATGGGGTTATGGAGGGGCTCCGCACTGTACAACAAAGGATCTAGTCCTAAATGTCCAAGTACAGAGTAGAGGGGTGAAAGCTAGCTCTTCACCCCTATGGGTGCCTAACCCTTTATGCAAAGAGTGCAAAGAGTTAGCTGTATGCCTTAAGCCTAGCCCGCACTTGTGCCCCGGCCTTAAGCCTAGCCAGCACTTGTGCCCCTGCCTTATGCCTAGCCAGCACTTGTGCCCCTGCCTTATGCCTAGCCAGCACTTGTGCCCCTGCCTTATGCCTAGCCAGCACTTGTGCCCCTGCCTTATGCCTAGCCAGCACTTGTGCCCCTGCCTTATGCCTAGCCAGCACTTGTGCCCCTGCCTTATGCCTAGCCAGCACTTGTGCCCCTGCCTTATGCCTAGCCAGCACTTGTGCCCCTGCCTTATGTCTAGCCAGCACTTGTGCCCCTGCCTTATGCCTAGCCAGCACTTGTGCCCCTGCCTTATGCCTAGCTGGCACTTGTGCCCAGGCCTTAAGCCTAGCTGGCACTTGTGCCCAGGCCTTAAGCCTAGCTGGCACTTGTGCCCATGCCTTAAGCCTAGCTGGCACTTGTGCCCCCTGCCTTGATCCTAGCCAGCACTGCACTTGTGCCCAGGCCTTAAGCCTAGCCCGCACTTGTGCCCAGGCCTTAAGCCTAGCCCACACTTGTGCCCATGCCTTAAGCCTAGCCAGCACTTGTGCCCCCTTCCTTGATCCTAGCCAGCACTTGTGCCCCTGCCTTATGCCTAGCCCGCACTTGTGCCCCTGCCTTATGCATAGCCAGCACTTGTGCCCCAGCCTTATGCATAGCCAGCACTTGTGCCCCTGCCTTACGCCTAGCCAGCACTTGTGCTTCTGCCTTATGCCTAGCCAGCACTTGTGCCCCTGCCTTATGCCTAGCCAGCACTTGAGCCCCTGCCTTATGCCTAGCCAGCACTTGTGCCCCTGGCTTATGCCTAGCCAGCACTTGTGCCCCTGCCTTATGCCTAGCCAGCACTTTTGCCCCTGCCTTATGCCTAGCCAGCACTTGTGCCCCTGCCTTATGCCTAGCCAGCACTTGTGCCCCTGCCTTATGCCTAGCCAGCACTTGTGCCCCTGCCTTATGCCTAGCCAGCACTTGTGCCCCTGCCTTATGCCTAGCCAGCACTTGTGCCCCTGCCTTATGCCTAGCCAGCACTTGTGCCCCTGCCTTATGCCTAGCCCACACTTGTGCCCAGGCCTTAAGCCTAGCTGGCACTTGTGCCCATGCCTTAAGCCTAGCTGGCACTTGTGCCCCCTGCCTTGATCCTAGCCAGCACCGCACTTTTTCCCAGGCCTTAAGCCTAGCCCGCACTTGTGCCCATGCCTTCAGCCTAGCCAGCACTTGTGCCCACTTCCTTGATCCTAGCCCGCACTTGTGCCCCGGCCTTAAGCCTAGCCCGCACTTGTGCCCCGGCCTTAAGCCTAGCCCCCACTTGTGCCCCGGCCTTAACCCTAGCCCGCACTTGTGCCCCGGCCTTAAGCCTAGCCCGGACTTGTGCCCCGGCCTTAATCCTAGCCCGCACTTGTGCCCCGGCCTTATGCCTAGCCCCTGCCTTATGCCTAGCCTGCTATTGTGCCCCGGCCTTAGGCCTAGCCCGCACTTGTGCCCCCGGCCTTAGGCCTAGCCCGCACTTGTGCCACTGCCTTATGCCTAGCCAGCATTTGTGCCCCTGCCTTATGCCTAGCCAGCACTTGTGCCCCTGCCTTATGCCTAGCCAGCACTTGTGCCCCTGCCTTATGCCTAGCCAGCACTTGTGCCCCTGCCTTATGCCTAGCCAGCACTTGTGCCCCTGCCTTATGCCTAGCCAGCACTTGTGCCCCTGCCTTATGCCTAGCCAGCACTTGTGCCCCTGCCTTATGCCTAGCCAGCACTTGCGCCCCTGCCTTATGCCTAGCCAGCACTTGTGCCCCTGCCTTATGCCTAGCCAGCACCTGTGCCCCTGCCTTATGCCTACCCCGCACCTATGCCCCGGCCTTAAGCCTAGCCCGCACTTGTGCCCCGGCCTTATGCCTAGCCCGCACTTGTGACCCTGCCTTATGCCTAGCCAGCACTTGTGCCCCTGCCTTATGCCTAGCCAGCACTTGTGCCCCTGCCTTATGCCTAGCCAGCACTTGTGCCCCTGCCTTATGCCTAGCCCGCACTTGTGCCCCGGCCTAACGCCTAGCCCGCACTTGTGCCCCGGCCTTAAGCCTAGCCCGCACTTGTGCCCCGGCCTTAAGCCTAGCCCGCACTTGTGCCCAGGCCTTAAGCCTAGCTGGCACTTGTGCCCATGCCTTAAGCCTAGCCAGCACTTGTGCCCACTTCCTTGATCCTAGCCCGCACTTGTGCCCCGGCCTTAAGCCTAGCCCCCACTTGTGCCCCGGCCTTAAGCCTAGCCCCCACTTGTGCCCCGGCCTTAAGCCTAGCCCGCACTTGTGCCCCGGCCTTAAGCCTAGCCCGCACTTGTGCCCCGGCCTTAATCCTAGCCCGCACTTGTGCCCCGGCCTTATGCCTAGCCCCTGCCTTATGCCTAGCCCGCACTTGTGCCCCGGCCTTAGGCCTAGCCCGCACTTGTGCCCCGGCCTTAGGTCTAGCCCGCAGTTGTGCCCCAGCCTTATGCCTAGCCAGCACTTGTGCCCCGGCCTTATGCCTAGCCAGCATTTGTGCCCCTGCCTTATGCCTAGCCAGCACTTGTGCCCCTGCCTTATGCCTAGCCAGCACTTGTGCCCCTGCCTTATGCCTAGCCAGCACTTGTGACCCTGCCTTATGCCTAGCCAGCACTTGTGCCCCTGCCTTATGCCTAGCCAGGACTTGTGCCCCTGCCTTATGCCTAGCCAGCACTTGTGCCCCTGCCTTATGCCTAGCCAGCACTTGTGCCCCTGCCTTATGCCTAGCCAGCACTTGTGCCCCTGCCTTATGCCTAGCCAGCACTTGTGCCCCTGCCTTATGCCTAGCCAGCACTTGTGCCCCTGCCTTATGCCTAGCCAGCACTTGTGCCCCTGCCTTATGCTTAGCCAGCACTTGTGCCCCTGCATTACGCCTAGCCAGCACTTGTGCCCCTGCCTTATGCCTAGCCAGCACCTGTGCCCCTGCCTTATGCCTACCCCGCACCTATGCCCCTGCCTTATGCCTAACCCGCACTTGTGCCCTGGCCTTAAGCCTAGCCCGCACTTGTGCCCCGGCCTAATGCCTAGCCCGCACTTGTGCCCTGGCCTTAAGCCTAGCCCGCGCTTGTGCCCCGGCCTTATGCCTAGCCCCTGCCTTATGCCTAGCCTGCTATTGTGCCCCGGCCTTAGGCCTAGCCCGCACTTGTGCCCCGGCCTTAGGCCTAGCCCGCAATTGTGCCCCCGGCCTTATGCCTAGCCAGCACTTGTGCCCCTGCTTTATGCCTAGCCAGCACTTGTGCCCCTGCCTTATGCCTAGCCAGCACTTGTGCCCCTGCCTTATGCCTAGCCAGCACTTGTGCCCCTGCCTTATACCTAGCCAGCACTTGTGCCCCTGCCTTATGCCTAGCCAGCACTTGTGCCCCTGCCTTATGCCTAGCCACCACTTGTGCCCCCGCCTTATGCCTAGCCAGCACTTGTGCCCCTGCCTTATGCCTAGCCAGCACTTGTGCCCAGGCCTTAAGCCTAGCTGGCACTTGTGCCCAGGCCTTAAGCCTAGCTGGCACTTGTGCCCCCTGCCTTGATCCTAGCCAGCACTGCACTTGTGCCCAGGCCTTAAGCCTAGCCCGCACTTGTGCTCAGGCCTTAAGCCTAGCCCACACTTGTGCCCATGCCTTAAGCCTAGCCAGCACTTGTGCCCCCTTCCTTGATCCTAGCCAGCACTTGTGCCCCTGCCTTATGCCTAGCCAGCACTTGTGCCCCTGCCTTATGCCTAGCCAACACTTGTGTCCCTGCCTTATGCCTAGCCAGCACTTGTGCCCCTGCCTTATGCCTAGCCAGCACTTGTGCCCCTGCCTTATGCCTAGCCAGCACTTGTGCCCCGGCCTTACGCCTAGCCCGCGCTTGTGCCCCGGCCTTAAGCCTAGCCCACACTTTTGCCCCGGCCTTAGGCCTAGCCCGCACTTGTGCCCCGGCCTTAGGCCTAGTCCGCACTTGTGCCCAGGCCTTAAGCCTAGCCCGCACTTTTGAGCCTCTTGAATGCTTGTTTGTTTGTTTTTGTCTTCAGCTTCATGTTGGTTATGCACATAGGGCCAGCTTTACGCTCTTCGCTCTTGTCCCGTCTGCATGCGCATGCACGACTGTAATTGGGGAAGAAGGCATTACCCATTTACGGAGGACGGACAAGAAGTGCCTGGTCGCTTGGAGCATGGGGTTATGGAGAGGCTCCGCACTGTACAACAAAGGATCTAGTCCTAAATGTCCAAGTACAGAGTAGAGGGGTGAATGCTAGCTCTTCACCCCTATGGGTGCCTAACCCTTTATGCAAAGAGTGCAAAGTGTTAGCTGTATGCCTTAACCCTAGCCCACACTTTTGCCCCTGTATTAAGCCTAGCCCGCACTTGTGTCCCGGCCTTAAGCCTAGCTCGCACTTGTGCCCTGGCCTTAAGCCTTGCCCGCACTTGTGCCCCGGCATTAAGCCTTGCCCGCACTTGTGCCCCGGCCTTAAGCCTTGCCCGCACTTGTGCCCCGGCCTTAAGCCTAGCCCGCACTCGTGCCCCGGCCTTAAGCCTAGCCCGCACTCGTGCCCCGGCCTTAAGCCTAGCCCGCACTCGTGCCCCGGCCTTAAGCCTAGCCCGCACTCGTGCCCCGGCCTTAAGCCTAGCCCGCACTCGTGCCCCGGCCTTAAGCCTAGCCCGCACTCGTGCCCCGGCCATAAGCCTAGCCCGCACTCGTGCCCCGGCCTTAAGCCTAGCCCGCACTCCTGCCCCGGCCTTAAGCCTAGCCCGCACTCGTGCCCCGGCCTTAAGCCTAGCCCACACTCGTGCCCCGGCCTTAAGCCTAGCCCGCACTCGTGCCCCGGCCTTAAGCCTAGCCCGCACTCGTGCCCCGGCCTTAAGCCTAGCCCGCACTCGTGCCCCGGCCTTAAGCCTAGCCCGCACTCGTGCCCCGGCCTTAAGCCTAGCCCGCACTCGTGCCCCGGCCTTAAGCCTAGCCCGCACTCGTGCCCCGGCCTTAAGCCTAGCCCGCACTCGTGCCCCGGCCTTAAGCCTAGCCCGCACTCGTGCCCCGGCCTTAAGCCTAGCCCGCACTCGTGCCCCGGCCTTAAGCCTAGCCCGCACTCGTGCCCCGGCCTTAAGCCTAGCCCGCACTCGTGCCCCGGCCTTAAGCCTAGCCCGCACTCGTGCCCCGGCCTTAAGCCGAGCCCGCACTCGTGCCCCGGCCTTAAGCCTAGCCCGCACTCGTGCCCCGGCCTTAAGCCTAGCCCGCACTCGTGCCCCGGCCTTAAGCCTAGCCCGCACTTGTGCCCCGCCCTTAAGCCAAGCCCGCACTTGTGCCCCGGCCTTAAGCCTAGCCCGCACTTGTGCCCCGGCCTTAAGCCTATCCCCCACTTGTGCCCCGGCCTTAAGCCTAGCCCGCACTTGTGCCCAGGCCTTAAGCCTAGCTGGCACTTGTGCCCATGCCTTAAGCCTAGCCGCCACTTGTGCCCCGGCCTTAAGCCTAGCCCCCACTTGTGCCCCGGCCTTAAGCCTAGCCCGCACTTGTGCCCCGGCCTTAAGCCTAGCCCGCACTTGTGCCCCGGCCTTAATCCTAGCCCGCACTTGTGCCCCGGCCTTATGCCTAGCCCATGCCTTATGCCTAGCCCGCACTTGTGCCCCGGCCTTAGGCCTAGCCCGCACTTGTGCCCCAGCCTTAGGCCTAGCCCGCAGTTGTGCCCCAGCCTTATGCCTAGCCAGCACTTGTGCCCCTGCCTTATGCCTAGCCAGCACTTGTGCCCCTGCCTTATGCCTAGCCAGCACTTGTGCCCCTGCCTTATGCCTAGCCAGCACTTGTGCCCCTGCCTTATGCCTAGCCAGCACTTGTGCCCCTGCCTTATGCCTAGCCAGCACTTGTGCCCCTGCCTTATGCCTAGCCAGGACTTGTGCCCCTGCCTTATGCCTAGCCAGCACTTGTGCCCCTGCCTTATGCCTAGCCAGCACTTGTGCCCCTGCCTTATGCCTAGCCAGCACTTGTGCCCCTGCCTTATGCCTAGCCAGCACTTGTGCCCCTGCCTTATGCCTAGCCAGCACTTGTGCCCCTGCCTTATGCCTAGCCAGCACTTGTGCCCCTGCCTTATGCCTAGCCAGCACTTGTGCCCCTGCCTTATGCTTAGCCAGCACTTGTGCCCCTGCATTATGCCTAGCCAGCACTTGTGCCCCTGCCTTATTCCTAGCCAGCACTTGTGCCCCTGCCTTATGCCTAGCCAGCACTTGTGCCCCTGCCTTATGCCTAGCCAGCACTTGTGCCCCTGCCTTATGCCTAGCCAGCACTTGTGCCCCTGCCTTATGCCTAGCCAGCACTTGTGCCCAGGCCTTAAGCCTAGCTGGCACTTGTGCCCAGGCCTTAAGCCTAGCTGGCACTTGTGCCCCCTGCCTTGATCCTAGCCAGCACTGCACTTGTGCCCAGGCCTTAAGCCTAGCCCGCACTTGTGCTCAGGCCTTAAGCCTAGCCCACACTTGTGCCCATGCCTTAAGCCTAGCCAGCACTTGTGCCCCCTTCCTTGATCCTAGCCAGCACTTGTGCCCCTGCCTTATGCCTAGCCAGCACTTGTGCCCCTGCCTTATTCCTAGCCAACACTTGTGTCCCTGCCTTATGCCTAGCCAGCACTTGTGCCCCTGCCTTATGCCTAGCCAGCACTTGTGCCCCGGCCTTAAGCCTAGCCCGCGCTTGTGCCCCGGCCTTAAGCCTAGCCCACACTTTTGCCCCGGCCTTGGGCCTAGCCCGCACTTGTGCCCCGGCCTTAGGCCTAGCCCGCACTTGTGCCCAGGCCTTAAGCCTAGCCCGCACTTTTGAGCCTCTTGAATGCTTGTTTGTTTGTTTTTGTCTTCAGCTTCATGTTGGTTATGCACATAGGGCCAGCTTTACTCTCTTCGCTCTTGTCCCGTCTGCATGCGCATGCACGACTGTAATTGGGGAAGAAGGCGTTACCCATTTACGGAGGACAGACAAGAAGTGCCTGGTCGCTTGGAGCATGGGGTTATGGAGAGGCTCCGCACTGTACAACAAAGGATCTAGTACTAAATGTCCAAGTACAGAGTAGAGGGGTGAAAGCTAGCTCTTCACCCCTATGGGTGCCTAACCCTTTATGCAAAGAGTGCAAAGTGTTAGCTGTATGCCTTAACCCTAGCCCACACTTTTGCCCCTGTATTAAGCCTAGCCCGCACTTGTGTCCCGGCCTTAAGCCTAGCTCGCACTTGTGCCCCGGCCTTAAGCCTTGCCCGCACTTGTGCCCCGGCATTAAGCCTTGCCCGCACTTGTGCCCCGGCCTTAAGCCTTGCCCGCACTTGTGCCCCGGCCTTAAGCCTAGCCCGCACTCGTGCCCCGGCCTTAAGCCTAGCCCGCACTCGTGCCCCGGCCTTAAGCCTAGCCCGCACTCGTGCCCCGGCCTTAAGCCTAGCCCGCACTCGTGCCCCGGCCTTAAGCCTAGCCCGCACTCGTGCCCCGGCCTTCAGCCTAGCCCGCACTCGTGCCCCGGCCTTAAGCCTAGCCCGCACTCATGCCCCGGCCTTAAGCCTAGCCCGCACTCGTGCCCCGGCCTTAAGCCTAGCCCGTACTCGTGCCCCGGCCTTAAGCCTAGCCCGCACTCGTGCCCCGGCCTTAAGCCTAGCCCACACTCGTGCCCCGGCCTTAAGCCTAGCCCGCACTCGTTCCCCGGCTTTAAGCCTAGCCCGCACTCGTGCCCCGGCCTTAAGCCTAGCCCGCACTCGTGCCCCGGCCTTAAGCCTAGCCCGCACTCGTGCCCCTGCCTTAAGCCTAGCCCGCACTCGTGCCCCGGCCTTAAGCCTAGCCCGCACTCGTGCCCCGGCCTTAAGCCTAGCCCGCACTCGTGCCCCGGCCTTAAGCCTAGCCCGCACTCGTGCCCCGGCCTTAAGCCTAGCCCGCACTCGTGCCCCGGCCTTAAGCCTAGCCCACACTCGTGCCCTGGCCTTAAGCCTAGCCCGCACTCGTGCCCCGGTCTTAAGCCTAGCCCGCACTTGTGCCCCGGCCTTAAGCCTAGCCCGCACTTGTGCCCCGGCCTTAAGCCTAGCCCGCACTTGTGCCCCGGCCTTAAGCCTAGCCCGCACTTGTGCCCCGGCCTTAAGCCTAGCCCGCACTTGTGCCCCGGCCTTAAGCCTAGCCCGCACTTGTGCCCCGGCCTTAAGCCTAGCCCGCACTTTTGAGCCCCTTGAATGCTTGTTTGTTTGTTTTTGTCTTCAGCTTCATGTTGGTTATGCACATAGGGCCAGCTTTACACTCTTCGCTCTTGTCCCGTCTGAATGCGCATGCACGACTGTAATTGGGGAAGAAGGCATTACCCATTTACGGAGGACAGACAAGAAGTGCCTGGTCGCTTGGAGCATGGGGTTATGGAGAGGCTCCGCACTGTACAACAAAGGATCTAGTCCTAAATGTCCAAGTACAGAGTAGAGGGGTGAAAGCTAGCTCTTCACCCCTATGGGTGCCTAACCCTTTATGCAAAGAGTGCAAAGAGTTAGCTGTATGCCTTAAGCCTAGCCAGCACTTGTGCCCCGGCCTTAAGCCTAGCCAGCACTTGTGCCCCTGCCTTATGCCTAGCCAGCACTTGTGCCCCTGCCTTATGCCTAGCCAGCACTTGTGCCCCTGCCTTATGCCTTGACAGCACTTGTGCCCCTGCTTTATGCCTAGCCAGCACTTGTGCCCCTGCCTTATGCCTAGCCAGCACTTGTGCCCCTGCCTTATGCCTAGCCAGCACTTGTGCCCCTGCCTTATGCCTAGCCAGCACTTGTGCCCCTGCCTTATGCCTAGCCAGCACTTGTGCCCCTGCCTTATGCCTAGCCAGCACTTGTGCCCCTGCCTTATGCCTAGCTGGCACTTGTGCCCCTGCCTTATGCCTAGCTGGCACTTGTGCCCCTGCCTTATGCCGAGCTGGCACTTGTGCCCAGGCCTTAAGCCTAGCTGGCACTTGTGCCCATGCCTTAAGACTAGCTGGCATTTGTGCCCCCTGCCTTGATCCTAGCCAGCACCGCACTTGTGCCCAGGCCTTAAGCCTAGCCCGCACTTGTGCCCAGGCCTTAAGCCTAGCCCACACTTGTGCCCATGCCTTAAGCCTAGCCAGCACTTGTGCCCCCTTCCTTGATCCTAGCCAGCACTTGCGCCCCTGCCTTATACCTAGCCAGCACTTGTGCCCCTGCCTTATGCCTAGCCAGCACTTGTGCCCCTGCCTTATGCCTAGCCAGCACTTGTGCCCCTGCCTTATGCCTAGCCAGCACTTGTGCCCCTGCCTTATGCCTAGCTGGCACTTGTGCCCAGGCCTTAAGCCTAGCTGGCACTTGTGCCCATGCCTTAAGCCTAGCTGGCACTTGTGCCCCCTGCCTTGATCCTAGCCAGCACCGCACTTGTGCCCAGGCCTTAAGCCTAGCCCACACTTGTGCCCATGCCTTAAGCCTAGCCAGCACATGTGCCCCCTTCCTTGATCCTAGCCAGCACTTGTGCCCCTGCCTTATGCCTAGCCAGCACTTGTGCCCCAGCCTTAACCCTAGCCCGCACTTGTGCCCCGGCCTTAAGCCTAGCCCGCACTTGTGCCCCGGCCTTAAGCCTAGCCCGCACTTGTGCCCCGGCCTTAAGCCTAGCCCGCACTCGTGCCCCGGCCTTAAGCCTAGCCCGCACTTTTGAGCCCCTTGAATGCTTGTTTGTTTGTTTTTGTCTTCAGCTTCATGTTGGTTATGCACATAGGGCCAGCTTTACGCTCTTCGCTCTTGTCCCGTCTGAATGCGCATGCACGACTGTAATTGGGGAAGAAGGCATTACCCATTTACGGAGGACAGACAAGAAGTGCCTGGTCGCTTGGAGCATGGGGTTATGGAGAGGCTCCGCACTGTACAACAAAGGATCTAGTCCTAAATGTCCAAGTACAGAGTAGAGGGGTGAAAGCTAGCTCTTCACCCCTATGGGTGCCTAACCCTTTATGCAAAGAGTGCAAAGTGTTAGCTGTATGCCTTAACCCTAGCCCACACTTTTGCCCCTGTATTAAGCCTAGCCCGCACTTGTGTCCCGGCCTTAAGCCTAGCTCGCACTTGTGCCCCGGCCTTAAGCCTTGCCCGCACTTGTGCCCCGGCATTAAGCCTTGCCCGCACTTGTGCCCCGGCCTTAAGCCTTGCCCGCACTTTTGCCCCGGCCTTAAGCCTAGCCCGCACTCGTGCCCCGGCCTTAAGCCTAGCCCGCACTCGTGCCCCGGCCTTAAGCCTAGCCCGCACTCGTGCCCCGGCCTTAAGCCTAGCCCGCACTCGTGCCCCGGCCTTAAGCCTAGCCCGCACTCGTGCCCCGGCCTTAAGCCTAGCCCGCACTCGTGCCCCGGCCATAAGCCTAGCCCGCACTCGTGCCCCGGCCTTAAGCCTAGCCCGCACTCCTGCCCCGGCCTTAAGCCTAGCCCGCACTCGTGCCCCGGCCTTAAGCCTAGCCCGCACTCGTGCCCCGGCCTTAAGCCTAGCCCGCAGTCGTGCCCCGGCCTTAAGCCTAGCCCGCACTCGTGCGCCGGCCTTAAGCCTAGCCCGCACTCCTGCCCCGGCCTTAAGCCTAGCCCGCACTCGTGCCCCGGCCTTAAGCCTAGCCCGCACTCGTGCCCCGGCCTTAAGCCTAGCCCGCACTCGTGCCCCGGCCTTAAGCCTAGCCCGCACTCGTGCCCCGGCCTTAAGCCTAGCCCGCACTCGTGCCACGGCCTTAAGCCTAGCCCGCACTCGTGCCCCGGCCTTAAGCCTAGCCCGCACTCGTGCCCCGGCCTTAAGCCTAGCCCGCACTCGTGCCCCGGCCTTAAGCCTAGCCCGCACTCATGCCCCGGCCTTAAGCCGAGCCCGCACTCGTGCCCCGGCCTTAAGCCTAGCCCGCACTCGTGCCCCGGCCTTAAGCCGAGCCCGCACTCGTGCCCCGGCCTTAAGCCTAGCCCGCACTCGTGCCCCGGCCTTAAGCCTAGCCCGCACTCGTGCCCCGGCCTTAAGCCTAGCCCGCACTCGTGCCCCGGCCTTAAGCCTAGCCCGCACTTGTGCCCCGCCCTTAAGCCTAGCCCGCACTTGTGCCCCGGCCTTAAGCCTAGCCCGCACTTGTGCCCCGGCCTTAAGCCTAGCCCGCACTTGTGCCCCGGCCTTAAGCCTAGCCCGCACTTGTGCCCAGGCCTTAAGCCTAGCTGGCACTTGTGCCCATGCCTTAAGCCTAGCCCCCACTTGTGCCCCGGCCTTAAGCCTAGCCCCCACTTGTGCCCCGGCCTTAAGCCTAGCCCGCACTTGTGCCCCGGCCTTAAGCCTAGCCCGCACTTGTGCCCCGGCACTAATCCTAGCCCGCACTTGTGCCCCGGCCTTATGCCTAGCCCCTGCCTTATGCCTAGCCCGCACTTGTGCCCCGGCCTTAGGCCTAGCCCGTACTTGTGCCCCGGCCTTAGGCCTAGCCCGCAGTTGTGCCCCAGCCTTATGCCTAGCCAGCACTTGTGCCCCTGCCTTATGCCTAGCCAGCACTTGTGCCCCTGCCTTATGCCTAGCCAGCACTTGTGCCCCTGCCTTATACCTAGCCAGCACTTGTGCCCCTGCCTTATGCCTAGCCAGCACTTGTGCCCCTGCTTTATGCCTAGCCAGCACTTGTGCCCCTGCCTTATGCCTAGCCAGGACTTGTGCCCCTGCCTTATGCCTAGCCAGCACTTGTGCCCCTGCCTTATGCCTAGCCAGCACTTGTGCCCCTGCCTTATGCCTAGCCAGCACTTGTGCCCCTGCCTTATGCCTAGCCAGCACTTGTGCCCCTGCCTTATGCCTAGCCAGCACTTGTGCCCCTGCCTTATGCCTAGCCAGCACTTGTGCCCCTGCCTTATGCCTAGCCAGCACTTGTGTCCCTGCCTTATGCTTTGCCAGCACTTGTGCCCCTGCATTATGCCTAGCCAGCACTTGTGCCCCTGCCTTATTCCTAGCCAGCACTTGTGCCCCTGCCTTATGCCTAGCCAGCACTTGTGCCCCTGCCTTATGCCTAGCCAGCACTTGTGCCCCTGCCTTATGCCTAGCCAGCACTTGTGCCCCTGCCTTATGCCTAGCCAGCACTTGTGCCCAGGCCTTAAGCCTAGCTGGCACTTGTGCCCAGGCCTTAAGCCTAGCTGGCACTTGTGCCCCCTGCCTTGATCCTAGCCAGCACTGCACTTGTGCCCAGGCCTTAAGCCTAGCTCACACTTGTGCCCATGCCTTAAGCCTAGCCAGCACTTGTGTCCCTGCCTTATGCCTAGCCAGCACTTGTGCCCCTGCCTTATGCCTAGCCAACACTTGTGTCCCTGCCTTATGCCTAGCCAGCACTTGTGCCCCTGCCTTATGCCTAGCCAGCACTTGTGCCCCTGCCTTATGCCTAGCCAGCACTTGTGCCCCGGCCTTAAGCCTAGCCCGCGCTTGTGCCCCGGCCTTAAGCCTAGCCCACACTTTTGCCCCGGCCTTAGGCCTAGCCCGCACTTGTGCCCCGGCCTTAGGCCTAGCCCGCACTTGTGCCCAGGCCTTAAGCCTAGCCCGCACTTTTGAGCCTCTTGAATGCTTGTTTGTTTGTTTTTGTCTTCAGCTTCATGTTGGTTATGCACATAGGGCCAGCTTTACTCTCTTCGCTCTTGTCCCGTCTGCATGCGCATGCACGACTGTAATTGGGGAAGAAGGCATTACCCATTTACGGAGGACAGACAAGAAGTGCCTGGTCGCTTGGAGCATGGGGTTATGGAGAGGCTCCGCACTGTACAACAAAGGATCTAGTACTAAATGTCCAAGTACAGAGTAGAGGGGTGAAAGCTAGCTCTTCACCCCTATGGGTGCCTAACCCTTTATGCAAAGAGTGCAATGTGTTAGCTGTATGCCTTAACCCTAGCCCACACTTTTGCCCCTGTATTAAGCCTAGCCCGCACTTGTGTCCCGGCCTTAAGCCTAGCTCGCACTTGTGCCCCGGCCTTAAGCCTTGCCCGCACTTGTGCCCCGGCATTAAGCCTTGCCCGCACTTGTGCCCCGGCCTTAAGCCTTGCCCGCACTCGTGCCCCGGCCTTAAGCCTAGCCCGCACTCGTGCCCCGGCCTTAAGCCCAGCCCGCACTCGTGCCCCGGCCTTAAGCCTAGCCCGCACTCGTGCCCCGGCCTTAAGCCTAGCCCGCACTCGTGCCCCGGCCTTAAGCCTAGCCCGCACTCGTGCCCCGGCCTTAAGCCTAGCCCGCACTCGTGCCCCGGCCTTAAGCCTAGCCCGCACTCATGCCCCGGCCTTAAGCCTAGCCCGCACTCGTGCCCCGGCCTTAAGCCTAGCCCGCACTCGTGCCCCGGCCTTAAGCCTAGCCCGCACTCGTGCCCCGGCCTTAAGCCTAGCCCGCACTCGTGCCCCGGCCTTAAGCCTAGCCCGCACTCGTGCCCCGGCCTTAAGCTTAGCCCGCACTCGTGCTCCGGCCTTAAGCCTAGCCCGCACTCGTGCCCCGGCCTTAAGCCTAGCCCGCACTCGTGCCCCGGCCTTAAGCCTAGCCCGCACTCGTGCCCCGGCCTTAAGCCTAGCCCGCACTCGTGCCCCGGCCTTAAGCCTAGCCCGCACTCGTGCCCCGGCCTTAAGCCTAGCCCGCACTCGTGCCCCGGCCTTAAGCCTAGCCCGCACTCGTGCCCCGGCCTTAAGCCTAGCCCGCACTCGTGCCCCGGCCTTAAGCCTAGCCCGCATTCGTGCCCCGGCCTTAAGCCTAGCCCGCACTCGTGCCCCGGCCTTAAGCCTAGCCCGCACTCGTGCCCCGGCCTTAAGCCTAGCCCGCACTCGTGCCCCGGCCTTAAGCCTAGCCCGCACTCGTGCCCCGGCCTTAAGCCTAGCCCGCACTCGTGCCCCGGCCTTAAGCCTAGCCCGCATTCGTGCCCCGGCCTTAAGCCTAGCCCTCACTCGTGCCCCGGCCTTAAGCCTAGCCCGCAATCGTGCCCCGGCCTTAAGCCTAGCCCGCACTCGTGCCCCGGCCTTAAGCCTAGCCTGCACTCGTGCCCCGGCCTTAAGCCTAGCCCGCACTTGTGCCCCGGCCTTAAGCCTAGCCCGCACTTGTGCCCCGGCCTTAATCCTAGCCCGCACTTGTGCCCCGGCCTTAAGCCTAGCCCGCACTTGTGCCCCGGCCTTAAGCCTAGCCCGCACTTGTGCCCCGGCCTTAAGCCTAGCCCGCACTTTTGAGCCCCTTGAATGCTTGTTTGTTTGTTTTTGTCTTCAGCTTCATGTTGGTTATGCACATAGGGCCATCTTTACACTCTTCGCTCTTGTCCCGTCTGAATGCGCATGCACGACTGTAATTGGGGAAGAAGGCATTACCCATTTACGGAGGACAGACAAGAAGTGCCTGGTCGCTTGGAGCATGGGGTTATGGAGAGGCTCCGCACTGTACAACAAAGGATCTAGTCCTAAATGTCCAAGTACAGAGTAGAGGGGTGAAAGCTAGCTCTTCACCCCTATGGGTGCCTAACCCTTTATGCAAAGAGTGCAAAGAGTTAGCTGTATGCCTTAAGCCTAGCCAGCACTTGTGCCCCGGCCTTAAGCCTAGCCAGCACTTGTGCCCCTGCCTTATGCCTAGCCAGCACTTGAGCCCCTGCCTTATGCCTAGCCAGCACTTGTGCCCCTGCCTTATGCCTTGACAGCACTTGTGCCCCTGCTTTATGCCTAGCCAGCACTTGTGCCCCTGCCTTATGCCTAGCCACCACTTGTGCCCCTGCCTTATGCCTAGCCAGCACTTGTGCCCCTGCCTTATGCCTAGCAAGCACTTGTGCCCCTGCCTTATGCCTAGCCAGCACTTGTGCCCCTGCCTTATGCCTAGCCAGCACTTGTGCCCCTGCCTTATGCCTAGCTGGCACTTGTGCCCCTGCCTTATGCCTAGCTGGCACTTGTGCCCCTGCCTTATGCCTTGCTGGCACTTGTGCCCAGGCCTTAAGCCTAGCTGGCACTTGTGCCCATGCCTTAAGACTAGCTGGCACTTGTGCCCCCTGCCTTGATCCTAGCCAGCACCGCACTTGTGCCCAGGCCTTAAGCCTAGCCCGCACTTGTGCCCAGGCCTTAAGCCTAGCCCACACTTGTGCCCATGCCTTAAGCCTAGCCAGCACTTGTGCCCCCTTCCTTGATCCTAGCCAGCACTTGCGCCCCTGCCTTATACCTAGCCAGCACTTGTGCCCCTGCCTTATGCCTAGCCAGCACTTGTGCCCCTGCCTTATGCCTAGCCAGCACTTGTGCCCCTGCCTTATGCCTAGCCAGCACTTGTGCCCCTGCCTTATGCCTAGCCAGCACTTGTGCCCCTGCCTTATGCCTAGCCAGCACTTGTGCCCCTGCCTTATGCCTAGCTGGCACTTGTGCCCAGGCCTTAAGCCTAGCTGGCACTTGTGCCCATGCCTTAAGCCTAGCTGGCACTTGTGCCCCCTGCCTTGATCCTAGCCAGCACCGCACTTGTGCCCAGGACTTAAGCCTAGCCCGCACTTGTGCCCAGGCCTTAAGCCTAGCCCACACTTGTGCCCATGCCTTAAGCCTAGCCAGCACATGTGCCCCCTTCCTTGATCCTAGCCAGCACTTGTGCCCCTGCCTTATGCCTAGCCAGCACTTGTGCCCCAGCCTTAAGCCTAGCCCGCACTTGTGCCCCGGCCTTAAGCCTAGCCCGCACTTGTGCCCCGGCCTTAAGCCTAGCCCGCACTTGTGCCCCGGCCTTAAGCCTAGCCCTTACTTTTGAGCCCCTTGAATGCTTGTTTGTTTGTTTTTGTCTTCAGCTTCATGTTGGTTATGCACATAGGGCCAGCTTTACACTCTTCGCTCTTGTCCCGTCTGAATGCGCATGCACGACTGTAATTGGGGAAGAAGGCATTACCCATTTACGGAGGACAGACAAGAAGTGCCTGGTCGCTTGGGGCATGGGGTTATGGAGAGGCTCCGCACTGTACAACAAAGGATCTAGTCCTAAATGTCCAAGTACAGAGTAGAGGGGTGAAAGCTAGCTCTTCACCCCTATGGGTGCCTAACCCTTTATGCAAAGAGTGCAAAGAGTTAGCTGTATGCCTTAAGCCTAGCCCGCACTTGTGCCCCGGCCTTAAGCCTAGCCAGCACTTGTGCCCCTGCCTTATGCCTAGACAGCACTTGTGCCCCTGCCTTATGCCTAGCCAGGACTTGTGCCCCTGCCTTATGCCTTGCCAGCACTTGTGCTCCTGCCTTATGCCTAGCCAGCACTTGTGCCCCTGCCTTATGCCTAGCCAGCGCTTGTGCCCCTGCCTTATGCCTAGCCAGCACTTGTGCCCCTGCCTTATGCCTAGCCAGCACTTGTGCCCCTGCCTTATGCCTAGCCAGCACTTGTGCCCCTGCATTATGCCTAGCCAGCACTTGTGCCCCTGCCTTATGCCTAGCCAGCACTTGTGCCCCTGCCTTATGCCTAGCTGGCACTTGTGCCCAGGCCTTAAGCCTAGCTGGCACTTGTGCCCATGCCTGAAGCCTAGCTGGCACTTGTGCCTCCTGCCTCGATCCTAGCCAGCACTGCACTTGTGCACAGGCCTTAAGCCTAGCCCACACTTGTGCCCATGCCTTAAGCCTAGCCAGCACTTGGGCCCCCTTCCTTGATCCTAGCCAGCACTTGTGCCCCTGCCTTATGCCTAGTCAGCACTTGTGCCCCTGCCTTATGCCTAGTCAGCACTTGTGCCCCTGCCTTATGCATAGCCAGCACTTGTGCCCCTGCCTTATGCCTAGCCAGCACTTGTGCCCCTGCCTTATGCCTAACCAGCACTTGTGCCCCTGCCTTATGCCTAGCCAGCACTTGTGCCCCTGCCTTATGCCTAGCCAGCACTTGTGCCCCTGCCTTATGCCTAGCCAGCACTTGTGCCCCTGCCTTATGCCTAGCCAGCACTTGTGCCCCTGCCTTATGCCTAGCCAGCACTTGTGCCCCTGCCTTATGCCTAGCCAGCACTTGTGCCCCTGCCTTATGCCTAGCCAGCACTTGTGCCCCTGCCTTATGTCTAGCCAGCACTTGTGCCCCTGCCTTATGCCTAGCCAGCACTTGTGCCCCTGCCTTATGCCTAGCTGGCACTTGTGCCCAGGCCTTAAGCCTAGCTGGCACTTGTGCCCAGGCCTTAAGCCTAGCTGGCACTTGTGCCCATGCCTTAAGCCTAGCTGGCACTTGTGCCCCCTGCCTTGATCCTAGCCAGCACTGCACTTGTGCCCAGGCCTTAAGCCTAGCCCGCACTTGTGCCCAGGCCTTAAGCCTAGCCCACACTTGTGCCCATGCCTTAAGCCTAGCCAGCACTTGTGCCCCCTTCCTTGATCCTAGCCAGCACTTGTGCCCCTGCCTTATGCCTAGCCCGCACTTGTGCCCCTGCCTTATGCATAGCCAGCACTTGTGCCCCAGCTTTATGCATAGCCAGCACTTGTGCCCCTGCCTTACGCCTAGCCAGCACTTGTGCTTCTGCCTTATGCCTAGCCAGCACTTGTGCCCCTGCCTTATGCCTAGCCAGCACTTGAGCCCCTGCCTTATGCCTAGCCAGCACTTGTGCCCCTGGCTTATGCCTAGCCAGCACTTGTGCCCCTGCCTTATGCCTAGCCAGCACTTGTGCCCCTGCCTTATGCCTAGCCAGCACTTGTGCCCCTGCCTTATGCCTAGCCAGCACTTGTGCCCCTGCCTTATGCCTAGCCAGCACTTGTGCCCCTGCCTTATGCCTAGCCAGCACTTGTGCCCCTGCCTTATGCCTAGCCAGCACTTGTGCCCCTGCCTTATGCCTAGCCAGCACTTGTGCCCCTGCCTTATGCCTAGCCCACACTTGTGCCCAGGCCTTAAGCCTAGCTGGCACTTGTGCCCATGCCTTAAGCCTAGCTGGCACTTGTGCCCCCTGCCTTGATCCTAGCCAGCACCGCACTTTTTCCCAGGCCTTAAGCCTAGCCCGCACTTGTGCCCATGCCTTCAGCCTAGCCAGCACTTGTGCCCACTTCCTTGATCCTAGCCCGCACTTGTGCCCCGGCCTTAAGCCTAGCCCGCACTTGTGCCCCGGCCTTAAGCCTAGCCCCCACTTGTGCCCCGGCCTTAACCCTAGCCCGCACTTGTGCCCCGGCCTTAAGCCTAGCCCGGACTTGTGCCCCGGCCTTAATCCTAGCCTGCTATTGTGCCCCGGCCTTAGGCCTAGCCCGCACTTGTGCCCCGGCCTTAGGCCTAGCCCGCACTTGTGCCCCTGCCTTATGCCTAGCCAGCATTTGTGCCCCTGCCTTATGCCTAGCCAGCACTTGTGCCCCTGCCTTATGCCTAGCCAGCACTTGTGCCCCTGCCTTATGCCTAGCCAGCACTTGTGCCCCTGCCTTATGCCTAGCCAGCACTTGTGCCCCTGCCTTATGCCTAGCCAGCACTTGTGCCCCTGCCTTATGCCTAGCCAGCACTTGTGCCCCTGCCTTATGCCTAGCCAGCACTTGCGCCCCTGCTTTATGCCTAGCCAGCACTTGTGCCCCTGCCTTATGCCTAGCCAGCACCTGTGCCCCTGCCTTATGCCTACCCCGCACCTATGCCCCGGCCTTAAGCCTAGCCCGCACTTGTGCCCCGGCCTTATGCCTAGCCCGCGCTTGTGCCCCGGCCTTAAGCCTAGCCTGCGCTTGTGCCCCGGCCTTATGCCTAGCCCCTGCCTTATGCCTAGCCTGCTATTGTGTCCCGGACTTAGGCCTAGCCCGCACTTGTGCCCCGGCCTTAGGCCTAGCCCGCAATTGTGCCCCGGCCTTATGCCTAGCCAGCACTTGTGCCCCTGCCTTATGCCTAGCCAGCACTTGTGCCCCTACCTTATGCCTAGCCAGCACTTGTGCCCCTGCCTTATGCCTAGCCAGCACTTGTGCCCCTGCCTTATTCCTAGCCAGCACTTGTGACCCTGCCTTATGCCTAGCCAGCACTTGTGCCCCTGCCTTATGCCTAGCCAGCACTTGTGCCCCTGCCTTATGCCTAGCCAGCACTTGTGCCCCTGCCTTATGCCTAGCCCGCACTTGTGCCCCGGCCTAAAGCCTAGCCCGCACTTGTGCCCCGGCCTTAAGCCTAGCCCGCACTTGTGCCCCGGCCTTAAGCCTAGCCCGCACTTGTGCCCAGGCCTTAAGCCTAGCTGGCACTTGTGCCCATGCCTTAAGCCTAGCCAGCACTTGTGCCCACTTCCTTGATCCTAGCCCGCACTTGTGCCCCGGCCTTAAGCCTAGCCCCCACTTGTGCCCCGGCCTTAAGCCTAGCCCTCACTTGTGCCCCGGCCTTAAGCCTAGCCCGCACTTGTGCCCCGGCCTTAAGCCTAGACCGCACTTGTGCCCCGGCCTTAATCCTAGCCCGCACTTGTGCCCCGGCCTTATGCCTAGCCCCTGCCTTATGCCTAGCCCGCACTTGTGCCCCGGCCTTAGGCCTAGCCCGCACTTGTGCCCCGGCCTTAGGTCTAGCCCGCAGTTGTGCCCCAGCCTTATGCCTAGCCAGCACTTGTGCCCCGGCCTTATGCCTAGCCAGCATTTGTGCCCCTGCCTTATGCCTAGCCAGCACTTGTGCCCCTGCCTTATGCCTAGCCAGCACTTGTGCCCCTGCCTTATGCCTAGCCAGCACTTGTGACCCTGCCTTATGCCTAGCCAGCACTTGTGCCCCTGCCTTATGCCTAGCCAGGACTTGTGCCCCTGCCTTATGCCTAGCCAGCACTTGTGCCCCTGCCTTATGCCTTGCCAGCACTTGTGCCACTGCCTTATGCCTAGCCAGCACTTGTGCCCCTGCCTTATGCCTAGCCAGCACTTGTGCCCCTGCCTTATGCCTAGCCAGCACTTGTGCCCCTGCCTTATGCCTAGCCAGCACTTGTGCCCCTGCCTTATGCTTAGCCAGCACTTGTGCCCCTGCATTATGCCTAGCCAGCACTTGTGCCCCTGCCTTATGCCTAGCCAGCACCTGTGCCCCTGCCTTATGCCTACCCCGCACCTATGCCCCTGCCTTATGCCTAACCCGCACTTGTGCCCTGGCCTTAAGCCTAGCCCGCACTTGTGCCCCGGCCTTATGCCTAGCCCGCATTTGTGCCCTGGCCTTAAGCCTAGCCCGCGCTTGTGCCCCGGCCTTATGCCTAGCCCCTGCCTTATGCCTAGCCTGCTATTGTGCCCCGGCCTTAGGCCTAGCCCGCACTTGTGCCCCGGCCTTAGGCCTAGCCCGCAATTGTGCCCCCGGCCTTATGCCTAGCCAGCACTTGTGCCCCTGCTTTATGCCTAGCCAGCACTTGTGCCCCTGCCTTATGCCTAGCCAGCACTTGTGCCCCTGCCTTATGCCTAGCCAGCACTTGTGCCCCTGCCTTATACCTAGCCAGCACTTGTGCCCCTGCCTTATGCCTAGCCAGCACTTGTGCCCCTGCCTTATGCCTAGCCACCACTTGTGCCCCCGCCTTATGCCTAGCCAGCACTTGTGCCCCTGCCTTATGCCTAGCCAGCACTTGTGCCCAGGCCTTAAGCCTAGCTGGCACTTGTGCCCAGGCCTTAAGCCTAGCTGGCACTTGTGCCCCCTGCCTTGATCCTAGCCAGCACTGCACTTGTGCCCAGGCCTTAAGCCTAGCCCGCACTTGTGCTCAGGCCTTAAGCCTAGCCCACACTTGTGCCCATGCCTTAAGCCTAGCCAGCACTTGTGCCCCCTTCCTTGATCCTAGCCAGCACTTGTGCCCCTGCCTTATGCCTAGCCAGCACTTGTGCCCCTGCCTTATGCCTAGCCAACACTTGTGTCCATGCCTTATGCCTAGCCAGCACTTGTGCCCCTGCCTTATGCCTAGCCAGCACTTGTGCCCCTGCCTTATGCCTAGCCAGCACTTGTGCCCCGGCCTTACGCCTAGCCCGCGCTTGTGCCCCGGCCTTAAGCCTAGCCCACACTTTTGCCCCGGCCTTAGGCCTAGCCCGCACTTGTGCCCCGGCCTTAGGCCTAGTCCGCACTTGTGCCCAGGCCTTAAGCCTAGCCCGCACTTTTGAGCCTCTTGAATGCTTGTTTGTTTGTTTTTGTCTTCAGCTTCATGTTGGTTATGCACATAGGGCCAGCTTTACGCTCTTCGCTCTTGTCCCGTCTGCATGCGCATGCACGACTGTAATTGGGGAAGAAGGCATTACCCATTTACGGAGGACGGACAAGAAGTGCCTGGTCGCTTGGAGCATGGGGTTATGGAGAGGCTCCGCACTGTACAACAAAGGATCTAGTCCTAAATGTCCAAGTACAGAGTAGAGGGGTGAATGCTAGCTCTTCACCCCTATGGGTGCCTAACCCTTTATGCAAAGAGTGCAAAGTGTTAGCTGTATGCCTTAACCCTAGCCCACACTTTTGCCCCTGTATTAAGCCTAGCCCGCACTTGTGTCCCGGCCTTAAGCCTAGCTCGCACTTGTGCCCTGGCCTTAAGCCTTGCCCGCACTTGTGCCCCGGCATTAAGCCTTGCCCGCACTTGTGCCCCGGCCTTAAGCCTTGCCCGCACTTGTGCCCCGGCCTTAAGCCTAGCCCGCACTCGTGCCCCGGCCTTAAGCCTAGCCCGCACTCGTGCCCCGGCCTTAAGCCTAGCCCGCACTCGTGCCCCGGCCTTAAGCCTAGCCCGCACTCGTGCCCCGGCCTTAAGCCTAGCCCGCACTCGTGCCCCGGCCTTAAGCCTAGCCCGCACTCGTGCCCCGGCCATAAGCCTAGCCCGCACTCGTGCCCCGGCCTTAAGCCTAGCCCGCACTCCTGCCCCGGCCTTAAGCCTAGCCCGCACTCGTGCCCCGGCCTTAAGCCTAGCCCACACTCGTGCCCCGGCCTTAAGCCTAGCCCGCACTCGTGCCCCGGCCTTATGCCTAGCCCGCACTCGTGCCCCGGCCTTAAGCCTAGCCCGCACTCGTGCCCCGGCCTTAAGCCTAGCCCGCACTCGTGCCCCGGCCTTAAGCCTAGCCCGCACTCGTGCCCCGGCCTTAAGCCTAGCCCGCACTCGTGCCCCGGCCTTAAGCCTAGCCCACACTCGTGCCCCGGCCTTAAGCCTAGCCCGCACTCGTGCCCCGGCCTTAAGCCTAGCCCGCACTCGTGCCCCGGCCTTAAGCCTAGCCCGCACTCGTGCCCCGGCCTTAAGCCTAGCCCGCACTCGTGCCCCGGCCTTAAGCCGAGCCCGCACTCGTGCCCCGGCCTTAAGCCTAGCCCGCACTCGTGCCCCGGCCTTAAGCCTAGCCCGCACTCGTGCCCCTGCCTTAAGCCTAGCCCGCACTTGTGCCCCGCCCTTAAGCCAAGCCCGCACTTGTGCCCCGGCCTTAAGCCTAGCCCGCACTTGTGCCCCGGCCTTAAGCCTAGCCCGCACTTGTGACCCGGCCTTAAGCCTAGCCCGCACTTGTGCCCAGGCCTTAAGCCTAGCTGGCACTTGTGCCCATGCCTTAAGCCTAGCCGCCACTTGTGCCCCGGCCTTAAGCCTAGCCCCCACTTGTGCCCCGGCCTTAAGCCTAGCCCGCACTTGTGCCCCGGCCTTAAGCCTAGCCCGCACTTGTGCCCCGGCCTTAATCCTAGCCCTCACTTGTGCCCCGGCCTTATGCCTAGCCCCTGCCTTATGCCTAGCCCGCACTTGTGCCCCGGCCTTAGGCCTAGCCCGCACTTGTGCCCCAGCCTTAGGCCTAGCCCGCAGTTGTGCCCCAGCCTTATGCCTAGCCAGCACTTGTGCCCCTGCCTTATGCCTAGCCAGCACTTGTGCCCCTGCCTTATGCCTAGCCAGCACTTGTGCCCCTGCCTTATGCCTAGCCAGCACTTGTGCCCCTGCCTTATGCCTAGCCAGCACTTGTGCCCCTGCCTTATGCCTAGCCAGCACTTGTGCCCCTGCCTTATGCCTAGCCAGGACTTGTGCCCCTGCCTTATGCCTAGCCAGCACTTGTGCCCCTGCCTTATGCCTAGCCAGCACTTGTGCCCCTGCCTTATGCCTAGCCAGCACTTGTGCCCCTGCCTTATGCCTAGCCAGCACTTGTGCCCCTGCCTTATGCCTAGCCAGCACTTGTGCCCCTGCCTTATGCCTAGCCAGCACTTGTGCCCCTGCCTTTATGCCTAGCCAGCACTTGTGCCCCTGCCTTATGCTTAGCCAGCACTTGTGCCCCTGCATTATGCCTAGCCAGCACTTGTGCCCCTGCCTTATTCCTAGCCAGCACTTGTGCCCCTGCCTTATGCCTAGCCAGCACTTGTGCCCCTGCCTTATGCCTAGCCAGCACTTGTGCCCCTGCCTTATGCCTAGCCAGCACTTGTGCCCCTGCCTTATGCCTAGCCAGCACTTGTGCCCAGGCCTTAAGCCTAGCTGGCACTTGTGCCCAGGCCTTAAGCCTAGCTGGCACTTGTGCCCCCTGCCTTGATCCTAGCCAGCACTGCACTTGTGCCCAGGCCTTAAGCCTAGCCCGCACTTGTGCTCAGGCCTTAAGCCTAGCCCACACTTGTGCCCATGCCTTAAGCCTAGCCAGCACTTGTGCCCCCTTCCTTGATCCTAGCCAGCACTTGTGCCCCTGCCTTATGCCTAGCCAGCACTTGTGCCCCTGCCTTATGCCTAGCCAACACTTGTGTCCCTGCCTTATGCCTAGCCAGCACTTGTGCCCCTGCCTTATGCCTAGCCAGCACTTGTGCCCCTGCCTTATGCCTAGCCAGCACTTGTGCCCCGGCCTTAAGCCTAGCCCGCGCTTGTGCCCCGGCCTTAAGCCTAGCCCACACTTTTGCCCCGGCCTTAGGCCTAGCCCGCACTTGTGCCCCGGCCTTAGGCCTAACCCGCACTTGTGCCCAGGCCTTAAGCCTAGCCCGCACTTGTGCCCCGGCCTTAAGCCTAGCCAGCACTTGTGCCCCTGCCTTATGCCTAGCCAGCACTTGTGCCCCTGCCTTATGCCTAGCCAGCACTTGTGCCCCTGCCTTAAGCCTAGCCAGCACTTGTGCCCCCTGCCTTGATCCTAGCCAGCACTGCACTTGTGCCCATGCCTTAACCCTAGCCCACACTTTTGCCCCTGTATTAAGCCTAGCCCGCACTTGTGACCCGGCCTTAAGCCTAGCTCGCACTTGTGCCCCGGCCTTAAGCCTTGCCCGAACTTGTGCCCCGGCCTTAAGCCTTGCCCGCACTTGTGCCCCGGCCTTAAGCCTAGCCCGCACTCGTGCCCCGGCCTTAAGCCTAGCCCGCACTCGTGCCCCGGCCTTAAGCCTAGCCCGCACTCGTGCCCCGGCCTTAAACCTAGCCCGCACTCGTGCCCCGGCCTTAAGCCTAGCCCGCACTCGTGCCCCGGCCTTAAGCCTAGCCCGCACTCGTGCCCCGGCCTTAAGCCTAGCCCGCACTCGTGCCCCGGCCTTAAACCTAGCCCGCACTCGTGCCCCGGCCTTAAGCCTAGCCCGCACTCGTGCCCAGGCCTTAAGCCTAGCCCGCATTCGTGCCCCGGCCTTAAGCCTAGCCCGCACTCGTGCCCCGGTCTTAAGCCTAGCCCGCACTCGTGCCCCGGCCTTAAGCCTAGCCCGCACTCGTGCCCCGGCCTTAAGCCTAGCTCGCACTCGTGCCCCGGCCTTAAGCCTAGCCAGCACTTGTGCCCCTGCCTTATGCCTAGCCAGCACTTGTGCCCCTGCCTTATGCCTAGCCAGCACTTGTGCCCCTGCCTTATGCCTAGCTGGCACTTGTGCCCCTGCCTTATGCCTAGCTGGCACTTGTGCCCCTGCCTTATGCCTAGCTGGAACTTGTGCCCAGGCCTTAAGCCTAGCTGGCACTTGTGCCCATGCCTTAAGACTAGCTGGCACTTGTGCCCCCTGCCTTGATCCTAGCCAGCACCGCACTTGTGCCCAGGCCTTAAGCCTAGCCCGCACTTGTGCCCAGGCCTTAAGCCTAGCCCACACTTGTGCCCATGCCTTAAGCCTAGCCAGCACTTGTGCCCCCTTCCTTGATCCTAGCCAGCACTTGCGCCCCTGCCTTATACCTAGCCAGCACTTGTGCCCCTGCCTTATGCCTAGCCAGCACTTGTGCCCCTGCCTTATGCCTAGCCAGCACTTGTGCCCCTGCCTTATGCCTAGCCAGCACTTGTGCCCCTGCCTTATGCCTAGCTGGCACTTGTGCCCAGGCCTTAAGCCTAGCTGGCACTTGTGCCCATGCCTTAAGCCTAGCTGGCACTTGTGCCCCCTGCCTTGATCCTAGCCAGCACCGCACTTGTGCCCAGGCCTTAAGCCTAGCCCGCACTTGTGCCCAGGCCTTAAGCCTAGCCCACACTTGTGCCCATGCCTTAAGCCTAGCCAGCACATGTGCCCCCTTCCTTGATCCTAGCCAGCACTTGTGCCCCTGCCTTATGCCTAGCCAGCACTTGTGCCCCAGCCTTAACCCTAGCCCGCACTTGTGCCCCGGCCTTAAGCCTAGCCCGCACTTGTGCCCTGGCCTTAAGCCTAGCCCGCACTTGTGCCCCGGCCTTAAGCCTAGCCCGCACTTGTGCCCCGGCCTTAAGCCTAGCCCGCACTTTTGAGCCCCTTGAATGCTTGTTTGTTTGTTTTTGTCTTCAGCTTCATGTTGGTTATGCACATAGGGCCAGCTTTACACTCTTCGCTCTTGTCCCGTCTGAATGCGCATGCACGACTGTAATTGGGGAAGAAGGCATTACCCATTTACGGAGGACAGACAAGAAGTGCCTGGTCGCTTGGAGCATGGGGTTATGGAGAGGCTCCGCACTGTACAACAAAGGATCTAGTCCTAAATGTCCAAGTACAGAGTAGAGGGGTGAAAGCTAGCTCTTCACCCCTATGGGTGCCTAACCCTTTATGCAAAGAGTGCAAAGAGTTAGCTGTATGCCTTAAGCCTAGCCAGCACTTGTGCCCCTGCCTTATGCCTAGCCAGCACTTGTGCCCCTGCCTTATGCCTAGCCAACACTTGTGTCCCTGCCTTATGCCTAGCCAGCACTTGTGCCCCTGCCTTATGCCTAGCCAGCACTTTTGCCCCTGCCTTATGCCTAGCCAGCACTTGTGCCCCGGCCTTAAGCCTAGCCCGCGCTTGTGCCCCGGCCTTAAGCCTAGCCCACACTTTTGCCCCGGCCTTAGGCCTAGCCCGCACTTGTGCCCCGGCCTTAGGCCTAGCCCGCACTTGTGCCCAGGCCTTAAGCCTAGCCCGCACTTTTGAGCCCCTTGAATGCTTGTTTGTTTTTGTCTTCAGCTTCATGTTGGTTATGCACATAGGGCCAGCTTTACACTCTTCGCTCTTGTCCCGTCTGAATGCGCATGCATGACTGTAATTGGGGAAGAAGGCATTACCCATTTACGGAGGACAGACAAGAAGTGCCTGGTCGCTTGGAGCATGGGGTTATGGAGAGGCTCCGCACTGTACAACAAAGGATATAGTCCTAAATGTCCAAGTACAGAGTAGAGGGGTGAAAGCTAGCTCTTCACCCCTATGGGTGCCTAACCCTTTATGCAAAGAGTGCAAAGAGTTAGCTGTATGCCTTAAGCCTAGCCAGCACTTGTGCCCATGCCTTAAGCCTAGCCAGCACTTGTGCCCCCTGCCTTGATCCTAGACAGCACTGCACTTGTGCCCATGCCTTAACCCTAGCCCACACTTTTGCCCCTGTATTAAGCCTAGCCCGCACTTGTGTCCCGGCCTTAAGCCTAGCTCGCACTTGTGCCCCGGCCTTAAGCCTTGCCCGCACTTGTGCCCCGGCCTTAAGCCTTGCCCTCACTTGTGCCCCGGCCTTAAGCCTAGCCCGCACTCGTGCCCCGGCCTTAAGCCTAGCCCGCACTCGTGCCCCAGCCTTAAGCCTAGCCCGCACTCGTGCCCCGGCCTTAAACCTAGCCCGCACTCGTGCCCCGGCCTTAAGCATAGCCCGCACTCGTGCCCCGGCCTTAAGCATAGCCCGCACTCGTGCCCCGGCCTTAAGCCTAGCCCGCACTCGTGCCCCGGCCTTAAGCCTAGCCCGCACTCGTGCCCCGGCCTTAAGCCTAGCCCGCACTCGTGCCCTGGCCTTAAGCCTAGCCCGCACTCGTGCCCCGGCCTTAAGCCTAGCCCGCACTCGTGCCCCGGCCTTAAGCCTAGCCCGCACTCGTGCCCCGGCCTTAAGCCTAGCCCGCACTTTTGAGCCCCTTGAATGCTTGTTTGTTTTTGTCTTCAGCTTCATGTTGGTTATGCACATAGGACCAGCTTTACACTCTTCGCTCTTGTCCCGTCTGAATGCGCATGCACGACTGTAATTGGGGAAGAAGGCATTACCCATTTACGGAGGACAGACAAAAAGTGCCTGGTCGCTTGGAGCATGGGGTTATGGAGAGGCTCCGCACTGTACAACAAAGGATCTAGTCCTAAATGTCCAAGTACAGAGTAGAGGGGTGAAAGCTAGCTCTTCACCCCTATGGGTGCCTAACCCTTTATGCAAAGAGTGCAAAGAGTTAGCTGTATGCCTTAAGCCTAGCCAGCACTTGTGCCCCGGCCTTAAGCCTAGCCAGCACTTGTGCCCCTGCCTTATGCCTAGCCAGCACTTGTGCCCCTGCCTTATGCCTAGCCAGCACTTGTGCCCCTGCCTTATGCCTTGCCAGCACTTGTGCCCCTGCCTTATGCCTAGCCAGCACTTGTGCCCCTGCCGTATGCCTAGCCAGCACTTGTGCCCCTGCCTTATGCCTAGCCAGCACTTGTGCCCCTGCCTTATGCCTAGCCAGCACTTGTGCTTCTGCCTTATGCCTAGCCAGCACTTGTGCCCCTGCCTTATGCCTAGCCAGCACTTGTGCCCCTGCCTTATGCCTAGCCAACACTTGTGTCCCTGCCTTATGCCTAGCCAGCACTTGTGCCCCTGCCTTATGCCTAGCCAACACTTGTGTCCCTGCCTTATGCCTAGCCAGCACTTGTGCCCCTGCCTTATGCCTAGCCAGCACTTGTGCCCCTGCCTTATGCCTAGCCAGCTCTTGTGCCCCGGCCTTAAGCCTAGCCCGCGCTTGTGCCCCGGCCTTAAGCCTAGCCCACACTTTTGCCCCGGCCTCAGGCCTAGCCCGCACTTGTGCCCCGGCCTTAGGCCTAGCCCGCACTTGTGCCCAGGCCTTAAGCCTAGCCCGCACTTTTGAGCCTCTTGAATGCTTGTTTGTTTGTTTTTGTCTTCAGCTTCATGTTGGTTATGCACATAGTGCCAGCTTTACGCTCTTCGCTCTTGTCCCTTCTGCATGCGCATGCACGACTGTAATTGGGGAAGAAGGCATTACCCATTTACGGAGGACAGACAAGAAGTGCCTGGTCGCTTGGAGCATGGGGTTATGGAGAGGCTCCGCACTGTACAACAAAGGATCTAGTCCTAAATGTCCAAGTACAGAGTAGAGGGGTGAAAGCTAGCTCTTCACCCCTATGGGTGCCTAACCCTTTATGCAAAGAGTGCAAAGTGTTAGCTGTATGCCTTAACCCTAGCCCACACTTTTGCCCCTGTATTAAGCCTAGCCCGCACTTGTGTCCCGGCCTTAAGCCTAGCTCGCACTTGTGCCCCGGCCTTAAGCCTTGCCCGCACTTGTGCCCCGGCCTTAAGCCTTGCCCGCACTTGTGCCCCTGCCTTATGCCTAGCCAGCACTTGTGCCCCTGCCTTATGCCTAGCCAGCACTTGTGCCCCTGCCTTATGCCTAGCCAGCACTTGTGCCCCTGCCTTATGCCTAGCCAGCATTTGTGCCCCTGCCTTATGCCTAGCCAGCACTTGTGCCCCTGCCTTATGCCTAGCCAGCACTTGTGCCCCTGCCTTATGCCTAGCCAGCACTTGTGCCCCTGCCTTATGCCTAGCCAGCACTTGCGCCCCTGCCTTATGCCTAGCCAGCACTTGTGCCCCTGCCTTATGCCTAGCCAGCACCTGTGCCCCTGCCTTATGCCTACCCCGCACCTATGCCCCTGCCTTATGCCTAGCCCGCACTTGTGCCCTGGCCTTAAGCCTAGCCCGCACTTGTGCCCCGGCCTTATGCCTAGCTCGCGCTTCTGCCCCGGCCTTAAGCCTAGCACGCGCTTGTGCCCCGGCCTTATGCCTAGCCCCTGCCTTATGCCTAGCCTGCTATTGTGTCCCGGCCTTAGGCCTAGCCCGCACTTGTGCCCCGGCCTTAGGCCTAGCCCGCAATTGTGCCCCGGCCTTATGCCTAGCCAGCACTTGTGCCCCTGCCTTATGCCTAGCCAGCACTTGTGCCCCTACCTTATGCCTAGCCAGCACTTGTGCCCCTGCCTTATGCCTAGCCAGCACTTGTGCCCCTGCCTTATTCCTAGCCAGCACTTGTGACCCTGCCTTATGCCTAGCCAGCACTTGTGCCCCTGCCTTATGCCTAGCCAGCACTTGTGCCCCTGCCTTATGCCTAGCCAGCACTTGTGCCCCTGCCTTATGCCTAGCCAGCACTTGTGCCCCTGCCTTATGCCTAGCCAGCACTTGTGCCCCTGCCTTATGCCTAGCCAGCACTTGTGCCCAGGCCTTAAGCCTAGCCGGCACTTGTGCCCATGCCTTAAGCCTAGCTGGCACTTGTGCCCCCTCCCTTGATCCTAGCCAGCACTGCACTTGTGCCCAGGCCTTAAGCCTAGCCCGCACTTGTGCTCAGGCCTTAAGCCTAGCCCACACTTGTGCCCATGCCTTAAGCCTAGCCAGCACTTGTGCCCCCTTCCTTGATCCTAGCCAGCACTTGTGCCCCTGCCTTATGCCTAGCCAGCACTTGTGCCCCTGCCTTATGCATAGCCAGCACTTGTGCCCCTGCCTTATGCCTAGCCAGCACTTGTGCTTCTGCCTTATGCCTAGCCAGCACTTGTGCCCCTGCCTTAAGCCTAGCCAGCACTTGTGCCCCTGCCTTATGCCTAGCCAACACTTGTGTCCCTGCCTTATGCCTAGCCAGCACTTGTGCCCCTGCCTTATGCCTAGCCAGCACTTGTGCCCCTGCCTTATGCCTAGCCAGCACTTGTGCCCCGGCCTTAAGCCTAGCCCGCGCTTGTGCCCCGGCCTTAAGCCTAGCCCACACTTTTGCCCCGGCCTTAGGCCTAGCCCGCACTTGTGCCCCGGCCTTAGGCCTAGCCCGCACTTGTGCCCAGGCCTTAAGCCTAGCCCGCACTTTTGAGCCCCTTGAATGCTTGTTTGTTTGTTTGTTTTTGTCTTCAGCTTCATGTTGGTTATGCACATAGGGCCAGCTTTACGCTCTTCGCTCTTGTCCCATCTGAATGCGCATGCACGACTGTAATTGGGGAAGAAGGCATTACCCATTTACGGAGGACAGACAAGAAGTGCCTGGTCGCTTGGAGCACGGGGTTATGGAGAGGCTCCGCACTGTACAACAAAGGATCTAGTCCTAAATGTCCAAGTACAGAGTAGAGGGGTGAAAGCTAGCTCTTCACCCCTATGGGTGCCTAACCCTTTATGCAAAGAGTGCAAAGAGTTAGCTGTATGCCTTAAGCCTAGCCAGCACTTGTGCCCATGCCTTAAGCCTAGCCAGCACTTGTGCCCCCTGCCTTGATCCTAGCCAGCACTGCACTTGTGCCCATGCCTTAACCCTAGCCCACACTTTTGCCCCTGTATTAAGCCTAGCCCGCACTTGTGACCCGGCCTTAAGCCTAGCTCGCACTTGTGCCCCGGCCTTAAGCCTTGCCCGAACTTGTGCCCCGGCCTTAAGCCTTGCCCGCACTTGTGCCCCGGCCTTAAGCCTAGCCCGCACTCGTGCCCCGGCCTTAAGCCTAGCCCGCACTCGTGCCCCGGCCTTAAGCCTAGCCCGCACTCGTGCCCCGGCCTTAAACCTAGCCCGCACTCGTGCCCCGGCCTTAAGCCTAGCCCGCACTCGTGCCCCGGCCTTAAGCCTAGCCCGCACTCGTGCCCCGGCCTTAAGCCTAGCCCGCACTCGTGCCCCGGCCTTAAGCCTAGCCCGCACTCGTGCCCCGGCCTTAAGCCTAGCCCGCACTCGTGCCCAGGCCTTAAGCCTAGCCCGCACTCGTGCCCCGGCCTTAAGCCTAGCCCGCACTCGTGCCCCGGCCTTAAGCCTAGCCCGTACTCGTGCCCCGGCCTTAAGCCTAGCCCGCACTCGTGCCCCGGCCTTAAGCCTAGCTCGCACTCGTGCCCCGGCCTTTAGCCTAGCCCGCACTCGTGCCCCGGCCTTAAGCCTAGCCCGCACTCGTGCCCCGGCCTTAAGCCTAGCCCGCACTCATGCCCCGGCCTTAAGCCTAGCCCGCACTCGTGCCCCGGCCTTAAGCCTAGCCCGCACTCGTGCCCCGGCCTTAAGCCTAGCCCGCACTCGTGCCCCGGCCTTAAGCCTAGCCCGCACTCGTGCCCCGGCCTTAAGCCTAGCCCGCACTCGTGCCCCGGCCTTAAGAATAGCCCGCACTCGTGCCCCGGCCTTAAGCCTAGCCCGCACTCGTGCCCCGGCCTTAAGCCTAGCCCGCACTCGTGCCCCGGCCTTAAGCCTAGCCCGCACTCGTGCCCCGGACTTAAGCCTAGCCCGCACTTGTGCCCCGGCCTTAAGCCTAGCCCGCACTTGTGCCCCGGCCTTAAGCCTAGCCCGCACTTGTGCCCCGGCCTTAAGCCTAGCCCGCACTTGTGCCCCGGCCTTAAGCCTAGCACGCACTTGTGCCCCGGCCTTAAGCCTAGCCCGCACTTGTGCCCCGGCCTTAAGCCTAGCCCGCACTTGTGCCCCGGCCTTAAGCCTAGCCCGCACTTGTGCCCCGGCCTTAAGCCTAGCCCGCACTTTTGAGCCCCTTGAATGCTTGTTTGTTTTTGTCTTCAGCTTCATGTTGGTTATGCACATAGGGCCAGCTTTACACTCTTCGCTCTTGTCCCGTCTGAATGCGCATGCACGACTGTAATTGGGGAAGAAGGCATTACCCATTTACGGAGGACAGACAAGAAGTGCCTGGTCGCTTGGAGCATGGGGTTATGGAGAGGCTCCGCACTGTACAACAAAGGATCTAGTCCTAAATGTCCAAGTACAGAGTAGAGGGGTGAAAGCTAGCTCTTCACCCCTATGGGTGCCTAACCCTTTATGCAAAGAGTGCAAAGAGTTAGCTGTATGCCTTAAGCCTAGCCAGCACTTGTGCCCCGGCCTTAAGCCTAGCCAGCACTTGTGCCCCTGCCTTATGCCTAGCCAGCACTTGTGCCCCTGCCTTATGCCTAGCCAGCACTTGTGCCCCTGCCTTATGCCTTGCCAGCACTTGTGCCCCTGCCTTATGCCTAGCCAGCACTTGTGCCCCTGCCGTATGCCTAGCCAGCACTTGTGCCCCTGCCTTATGCCTAGCCAGCACTTGTGCCCCTGCCTTATGCCTAGCCAGCACTTGTGCCCCTACCTTATGCATAGCCAGCACTTGTGCCCCTGCCTTATGCCTAGGCAGCACTTGTGCCCCTGCCTTATGCCTAGCCAGCACTTGTGCCCCTGCCTTATGCCTAGCTGGCACTTGTGCCCCTGCCTTATGCCTAGCTGGCACTTGTGCCCCTGCCTTATGCCTAGCTGGCACTTGTGCCCAGGCCTTAAGCCTAGCTGGCACTTGTGCCCATGCCTTAAGCCTAGCTGGCACTTGTGCCCCCTGCCTTGATCCTAGCCAGTACCGCACTTGTGCCCAGGCCTTAAGCCTAGCCCGCACTTGTGCCCAGGCCTTAAGCCTAGCCCACACTTGTGCCCATGCCTTAAGCCTAGCCAGCACTTGTGTCCCCTTCCTTGATCCTAGCCAGCACTTGTGCCCCTGCCTTATGCCTAGCCAGCACTTGTGTCCCTGCCTTATGCCTAGCCAGCACTTGTGCCCCTGCCTTATGCCTAGCCAGCACTTGTGCCCCGGCTTTAAGCCTAGCCCGCACTTGTGCCCCTGCCTTAAGCCTAGCCCGCACTTGTGCCCCGGCCTTAAGCCTAGCCCGCACTTGTGCCCCGGCCTTAATCCTAGCCCGCACTTGTGCCCCAGCCTTAAGCCTAGCCCGCACTTTTGAGCCCCTTGAATGCTTGTTTGTTTGTTTTTGTCTTCAGCTTCATGTTGGTTATGCAAATAGGGCCAGCTTTACACTCTTCGCTCTTGTCCCGTCTGAATGCGCATGCACGACTGTAATTGGGGAAGAAGGCATTACCCATTTACGGAGGACAGACAAGAAGTGCCTGGTCGCTTGGAGCATGGGGTTATGGAGAAGCTCCGCACTGTACAACAAAGGATCTAGTCCTAAATGTCCAAGTACAGAGTAGAGGGGTGAAAGCTAGCTCTTCACCCCTATGGGTGCCTAACCCTTTATGCAAAGAGTGCAAAGAGTTAGCTGTATGCCTTAAGCCTAGCCAGCACTTGTGCCCCGGCCTTAAGCCTAGCCAGCACTTGTGCCCCTGCCTTATGCCTAGCCAGCACTTGTGCCCCTGCCTTATGCCTTGCCAGCACTTGTGCCCCTGCCTTATGCCTAGCCAGCACTTGTGCCCCTGCGTTGTGCCTAGCCAGCACTTGTGCCCCTGCCTTATGCCTAGCCAGCACTTGTGCCCCTGCCTTATGCCTAGCCAGCACTTGTGCCCCTGCCTTATGCCTAGCCAGCACTTGTGCCCCTGCCTTATGCCTAGCTGGCACTTGTGCCCAGGCCTTAAGCCTAGCTGGCACTTGTGCCCATGCCTTAAGCCTAGCTGGCACTTGTGCCCCTTGCCTTGATCCTAGCCAGCACCGCACTTGTGCCCAGGCCTTAAGCCTAGCCCGCACTTGTGCCCAGGCCTTAAGCCTAGCCCACACTTGTGCCCATGCCTTAAGCCTAGCCAGCACATGTGCCCTCTTCCTTGATCCTAGCCAGCACTTATGCCCCTGCCTTATGCCTAGCCAGCACTTGTGCCCCGGCCTTAAGCCTAGCCGGCACTTGTGCCCCGGCCTTAAGCCTAGCCCGCACTTGTGCCCCGGCCTTAAGCCTAGCCCGCACTTGTGCCCCGGCCTTAAGCCTAGCCCGCACTTTTGAGCCCTTTGAATGCTTGTTTGTTTGTTTTTGTCTTCAGCTTCATGTTGGTTATGCACATAGGGCCAGCTTTACACAATTCGCTCTTGTCCCGTCTGAATGCGCATGCACGACTGTAATTGGGGAAGAAGGCATTACCCATTTACGGAGGACAGACAAGAAGTGCCTGGTCGCTTGGAGCATGGGGTTGTGGAGAGGCTCCGCACTGTACAACAAAGGATCTAGTCCTAAATGTCCAAGTACAGAGTAGAGGGGTGAAAGCTAGCTCTTCACCCCTATGGGTGCCTAACCCTTTATGCAAAGAGTGCAAAGAGTTAGCTGTATGCCTTAAGCCTAGCCCGCACTTGTGCCCCGGCATTATGCCTAGCCAGCACTTGTGCCCCTGCCTTATGCCTAGCCAGCACTTGTGCCCCTGCCTTATGCCTAGCCAGCACTTGTGCCCCTGCCTTATGCCTTGCCAGCACTTGTGCCCCTGCCTTATGCCTAGCCAGCACTTGTGCCCCTGCCTTATACCCAGCCAGCACTTGTGCCCCTGCCTTATGCCTAGCCAGCACTTGTGCCCCTGCCTTATGCCTAGCCAGCACTTGTGCCCCTGCCTTATGCCTAGCCAGCACTTGTGCCCCTGCCTTATGCCTAGCCAGCACTTGTGCCACTGCCTTATGCCTAGCTGGCACTTGTGCCCAGGCCTTAAGCCTAGCTGGCACTTGTGCCCATGCCTTAAGCCTAGCTGGCACTTGTGCCCCCTGCCTTGATCCTAGCCAGCACCGCACTTGTGCCCAGGCCTTAAGCCTAGCAGGCACTTGTGCCCATGCCTTAAGCCTAGCCGCCACTTGTGCCCATGCCTTAAGCCTAGCCGCCACTTGTGCCCATGCCTTAAGCCTAGCCGGCACTTGTGCCCATGCCTTAAGCCTAGCCAGCACTAGTGCCCACTTCCTTGATCCTAGCCAGCACTTGTGCCCCGGCATTATGCCTAGCCAGCACTTGTGCCCCTGCCTTATGCCTAGCCAGCACTTGTGCCCCTGCCTTATGCCTAGCCAGCACTTGTGCCCCTGCCTTATGCCTTGCCAGCACTTGTGCCCCTGCCTTATGCCTAGCCAGCACTTGTGCCCCTGCCTTATACCCAGCCAGCACTTGTGCCCCTGCCTTATGCCTAGCCAGCACTTGTGCCCCTGCCTTATGCCTAGCCAGCACTTGTGCCCCTGCCTTATGCCTAGCCAGCACTTGTGCCCCTGCCTTATGCCTAGCCAGCACTTGTGCCACTGCCTTATGCCTAGCTGGCACTTGTGCCCAGGCCTTAAGCCTAGCTGGCACTTGTGCCCATGCCTTAAGCCTAGCTGGCACTTGTGCCCCCTGCCTTGATCCTAGCCAGCACCGCACTTGTGCCCAGGCCTTAAGCCTAGCAGGCACTTGTGCCCATGCCTTAAGCCTAGCCGCCACTTGTGCCCATGCCTTAAGCCTAGCCGCCACTTGTGCCCATGCCTTAAGCCTAGCCGGCACTTGTGCCCATGCCTTAAGCCTAGCCAGCACTAGTGCCCACTTCCTTGATCCTAGCCAGCACTTGTGCCCCGGCCTTAAGCCTAGCCCGCACTTGTGCCCCGGCCTTAAGCCTAGCCCGCACTTGTGCCCCGGCCTTAAGCCTAGCCCGCACTTGTGCCCCGGCCTTATGCCTAGCCCGCACTTGTGCCCCTGCCTTATGCCTTGCCAGCACTTGTGCCCCGGCATTATGCCTAGCCAGCACTTGTGCCCCTGCCTTATGCCTAGCCAGCACTTGTGCCCCTGCCTTATGCCTAGCCAGCACTTGTGCCCCTGCCTTATGCCTTGCCAGCACTTGTGCCCCTGCCTTATGCCTAGCCAGCACTTGTGCCCCTGCCTTATACCCAGCCAGCACTTGTGCCCCTGCCTTATGCCTAGCCAGCACTTGTGCCCCTGCCTTATGCCTAGCCAGCACTTGTGCCCCTGCCTTATGCCTAGCCAGCACTTGTGCCCCTGCCTTATGCCTAGCCAGCACTTGTGCCACTGCCTTATGCCTAGCTGGCACTTGTGCCCAGGCCTTAAGCCTAGCTGGCACTTGTGCCCATGCCTTAAGCCTAGCTGGCACTTGTGCCCCCTGCCTTGATCCTAGCCAGCACCGCACTTGTGCCCAGGCCTTAAGCCTAGCAGGCACTTGTGCCCATGCCTTAAGCCTAGCCGCCACTTGTGCCCATGCCTTAAGCCTAGCCGGCACTTGTGCCCATGCCTTAAGCCTAGCCAGCACTAGTGCCCACTTCCTTGATCCTAGCCAGCACTTGTGCCCCGGCCTTAAGCCTAGCCCGCACTTGTGCCCCGGCCTTAAGCCTAGCCCGCACTTGTGCCCCGGCCTTAAGCCTAGCCCGCACTTGTGCCCCGGCCTTATGCCTAGCCCGCACTTGTGCCCCGGCCTTAAGCCTAGCCCGCGCTTGTGCCCCGGCCTTATGCCTAGCCCCTGCCCTATGCCTAGCCCGCACTTGTGCCCCGGCCTTAAGCCTAGCCCGCACTTTTGCCCCGGCCTTAGGCCTAGCCCGCACTTGTGCCCCGGCCTTAGGCCTAGCCCGCACTTGTGCCCCGGCCTTAGGCCTAGCCCGCACTTGTGCCCCGACCTTAAGCCTAGCCCGCACTTGTGCCCAGGCCTTAAGCCTAGCCCGCACTTGTGCCCAGGCCTTAAGCCTAGCCCGCACTTGTGCCCAGGCCTTAAGCCTAGCCCGCACTTCTGCCCAGGCCTTAAGCCTAGCCCGCACTTTTGAGCCCCTTGAATGCTTGTTTGTTTGTTTTTGTCTTCAGCTTCATGTTGGTTATGCACATAGGGCCAGGTTTACGCTCTTCGCTCTTGTACCGTCTGAATGCGCATGCACGACTGTAATTGGGGAAGAAGGCATTACCCATTTATGGAGGACAGACAAGAAGTGCCTGGTCGCTTGGAGCATGGGGTTATGGAGAGGCTCCGCACTGTACAACAAAGGATCTAGTCCTAAATGTCCAAGTACAGAGTAGAGGGGTGAAAGCTAGATCTTCACCCCTATGGGTGTCTAACCCTTTATGCAAAGAGTGCAAAGAGTTAGCTGTATGCCTTAAGCCTAGCCCGCACTTGTGCCCCTGCCTTATGCCTAGCCAGCACTTGTGCCCCTGCCTTATGCCTATCCAGCACTTGTGCCCCTGCCTTATGCCTAGCCAGCACTTGTGCCCCTGCCTTATGCCTAGCCAGCACTTGTGCCCCTGCCTTATGCCTAGCCAGCACTTGTGCCCCTGCCTTATGCCTAGCTAGCACTTGTGCTTCTGCCTTATGCCTAGCCAGCACTTGTGCCCCTGCCTTATGCCTAGTCAGCACTTGTGCCCCTGCCTTATGCCTAGCCAGCACTTGTGCCCCTGCCTTATGCCTAGCCAGCACTTGTGCCCTGGCCTTAAGCCTAGCCTGCACTTGTGCCCCGGCCTTATGCCTAGCCTGCACTTGTGCCCCGGCCTTATGCCTAGCCAGCACTTCTGCCCCTGCCTTATGCCTAGCCAGCACTTGTGCCCCTGCCTTATGCCTAGCCAGCACTTGTGCCCCGGCCTTAAGCCTAGCCTGCACTTGTGCCCCGGCCTTAAGCCTAGCCCGCACTTGTGCCCCGGCCTTAAGCCTAGCCCGCGCTTGTGCCCCGGCCTTAAGCCTAGCCCGCGCTTGTGCCCCGGCCTTAAGCCTAGCCCACTCTTGTGCCCCGGCCTTAAGCCTAGCCCGCACTTTTGCCCCGGTCTTATGCCTAGCCCCTGCCTTATGCCTAGCCCGCACTTGTGCCCCGGCCTTAAGCCTAGCCCGCACTTTTGCCCCGGCCTTAGGCCTAGCCCGCACTTGTGCCCCGGCCTTAAGCCTATCCCGCACTTGTGCCCTGACCTTAAGCCTAGCCCTCACTTGTGCCCAGGCCTTAAGCCTAGCCCGCACTTGTGCCCAGGCCTTAAGCCTAGCCCGCACTTGTGCCCAGGCCTTAAGCCTAGCCCGCACTTGTGCCCAGGCCTTAAGCCTAGCCCGCACTTGTGCCCAGGCCTTAAGCCTAGCCCGCACTTGTGCCCAGGCCTTAAGCCTAGCCCGCACTTGTGCCCAGGCCTTAAGCCTAGCCCGCACTTTTGAGCCCCTTGAATGCTTGTTTGTTTGTTTTTGTCTTCAGCTTCATGTTGGTTATGCACATAGGGCCAGCTTTACGCTCTTCGCTCTTGTCCCGTCTGAATGCGCATGCACGACTGTAATTGGGGAAGAAGGCATTACCCATTTACGGAGGACAGACAAGAAGTGCCTGGACGCTTGGAGCATGGGGTTATGGAGAGGCTCCGCACTGTACAACAAAGGATCTAGTCCTAAATGTCCAAGTACAGAGTAGAGGGGTGAAAGCTAGCTCTTCACCCCTATGGGTGCCTAACCCTTTATGCAAAGAGTGCAAAGAGTTAGCTGTATGCCTTAAGCCTAGCCAGCACTTGTGCCCATGCCTTAAGCCTAGCCAGCACTTGTGCCCCCTGCCTTGATCCTAGCCAGCACTGCACTTGTGCCCATGCCTTAAGCCTAGCCCACACTTGTGCCCCGGTATTAAGCCTAGCCCGCACTTGTGTCCCGGCCTTAAGCCTAGCTCGCACTTGTGCCCCGGCCTTAAGCCTTGCCCGCACTTGTGCCCCGGCCTTAAGCCTTGCCCGCACTTGTGCCCCGGCCTTAAGCCTAGCCCGCACTCATGCCCCGGCCTTAAGCCTAGCCCGCACTCGTGCCACGGCCTTAAGCCTAGCCCGCACTCGTGCCCCGGCCTTAAGCCTAGCTCGCACTCGTGCTCCGGCCTTAAGCCTAGCCTGCACTCGTGCCCCGGCCTTAAGCCTAGCCCGCACTCGTGCCCCGGCCTTAAGCCTAGCCCGCACTCGTGCCCCGGCCTTAAGCCTAGCCCGCACTCGTGCCCCGGCCTTAAGCCTAGCCCGCACTCGTGCCCCGGCCTTAAGCCTAGCCCGCACTCGTGCCCCGGCCTTAAGCCTAGCCCGCACTCGTGCCCCGGCCTTAAGCCTAGCCCGCACTCGTGCCCCGGCCTTAAGCCTAGCCCGCACTCGTGCCCCAGCCTTAAGCCTAGCCCGCATTCGTGCCCTGGCCTTAAGCCTAGCCCGCACTTGTGCCCCGGCCTTAAGCCTAGCCCGCACTTGTGCCCAGGCCTTAAGCCTAGCCCGCACTTGTGCCCAGGCCTTAAACCCAGCCCGCACTTTTGAGCCCCTTGAATGCTTGTTTGTTTGTTTTTGTCTTCAGCTTCATGTTGGTTATGCACATAGGGCCAGCTTTACGCTCTTCGCTCTTGTCCTGTCTGAAAGCGCATGCACAACTGTAATTGGGGAAGAAGGCATTACCCATTTATGGAGGACAGACAAGAAGTGCCTGGTCGCTTGGAGCATGGGGTTATGGAGAGGCTCCGCACTGTACAACAAAGGATCTAGTCCTAAATGTCCAAGTACAGAGTAGAGGGGTGAAAGCTAGCTCTTCACCCCTATGGGTGCCTAACCCTTTATGCAAAGAGTGCAAAGAGTTAGCTGTATGCCTTAAGCCTAGCCCGCACTTGTGCCCCGGCCTTAAGCCTAGCCAGCACTTGTGCCCCTGCCTTATGCCTAGCCAGCACTTGTGCCCCTGCCTTATGCCTAGCCAGCACTTGTGCCCCTGCCTTATACCTAGCCAGCACTTGTGCCCCTGCCTTATGCCTAGCCAGCACTTGTGCCCCTGCCTTATGCCTAGCCAGCACTTGTGCCCCTGCCTTATGCCTAGCCAGCACTTGTGCTTCTGCCTTATGCCTAGCCAGCACTTGTGCCCCTGCCTTATGCCTAGCCAGCACTTGTGCCCCTGCCTTATGCCTAGCCAGCACTTGTGCCCCTGCCTTATGCCTAGCCAGCACTTGTGCCCCTGCCTTATGCCTAGCCAGCAATTGTGCCCCGGCCTTAAGCCTAGCCTGCACTTGTGCCCCGGCCTTATGCCTAGCCAGCACTTGTGCCCCTGCCTTATGCCTAGCCAGCACTTGTGCCCCTGCCTTATGCCTAGCCAGCACTTGTGCCCCGGCTTTAAGCCTAGCCTGCACTTGTGCCCCGGCCTTAAGCCTAGCCCGCACTTGTGCCCCGGCCTTAAGCCTAGCCCGCGCTTGTGCCCCGGCCTTAAGCCTAGCCCGCGCTTGTGCCCCGACCTTATGCCTAGCCCCTGCCTTATGCCTAGCCCGCACTTGTGCCCCGGCCTTAAGCCTAGCCCGCACTTTTGCCCCGGTCTTAGGCCTAGCCCGCACTTGTGCCCCGGCCTTAAGCCTATCCCGCACCCGTGCCCCGGCCTTAAGCCTAGCCCGCACTCGTGCCCCGGCCTTAAGCCTAGCCCGCACTCGTGCCCCGGCCTTAAGCCTAGCCCGCACTCGTGCCCCGGCCTTAAGCCTAGCCCGCACTCGTGCCCCGGCCTTAAGCCTAGCCCGCACTCGTGCCCCGGCCTTAAGCCTAGCCCGCACTCGAGCCCCGGCCTTAAGCCTAGCCCGCACTCGTGACCCGGCCTTAAGCCTAGCCCGCACTCGTGCCCCGGCCTTAAGCCTAGCCCGCACTCGTGCCCCGGCCTTAAGCCTAGCCCGCACTCGTGCCCCGGCCTTAAGCCTAGCTCGCACTCGTGCCCCGGCCTTAAGCCTTGCCCGCACTCGTGCCCCGGCCTTAAGCCTTGCCCGCACTCGTGCCCCGGCCTTAAGCCTAGCCAGCACTTGTGCCACTGCCTTATGCCTAGCCAGCACTTGTGCCCCGGCCTTAAGCCTAGCCTGCACTTGTGCCCCGGCCTTATGCCTAGCCAGCACTTGTGCCCCGGCCTTAAGCCTAGCCTGCACTTGTGCCCCGGCCTTATGCCTAGCAAGCACTTGTGCCCCTGCCTTATGCCTAGCCAGCACTTGTGCCCCTGCCTTATGCCTAGCCAGCACTTGTGCCCCGGCTTTAAGCCTAGCCTGCACTTGTGCCCCGGCCTTAAGCCTAGCCCGCACTTGTGCCCCGGCCTTAAGCCTAGCCCGCGCTTGTGCCCCGGCCTTAAGCCTAGCCCGCTCTTGTGCCCCGGCCTTAAGCCTAGCCCGCGCTTGTGCCCCGACCTTATGCCTAGCCCCTGCCTTATGCCTAGCCCGCACTTGTGCCCCGGCCTTAAGCCTAGCCCGTACTTTTGCCCCGGCCTTAGGCCTAGCCCGCACTTGTGCCCCGGCCTTAAGCCTATCCCGCACCCGTGCCCCGGCCTTAAGCCTAGCCCGCACTCGTGCCCCGGCCTTAAGCCTAGCCCGCACTCGTGCCCCGGCCTTAAGCCTAGCCCGCACTCATGCCCCGGCCTTAAGCCTAGCCCGCACTCGTGCCCGGCCTTAAGCCTAGCCCACACTCGTGCCCCGGCCTTAAGCCTAGCTCGCACTCGTGCCCCGGCCTTAAGCCTTGCCCGCACTCGTGCCCTGGCCTTAAGCCTTGCCCGCACTCGTGCCCCGGCCTTAAGCCTAGCCCGCACTCGTGCCCCGGCCTTAAGCCTAGCCCGCACTCGTGCCCCGGCTTTAAGCCTAGCCCGCACTCGTGCCCCGGCCTTAAGCCTAGCCCGCACTCGTGCCCCGGCCTTAAGCCTAGCCCGCACTCGTGCCCCGGCCTTAATCCTAGCCCGCACTCGTGCCCCGGCCTTAAGCCTAGCCCGCACTCGTGCCCCGGCCTTAAGCCTAGCCCGCACTCGTGCCCCGGCCTTAAGCCTAGCCCGAACTCGTGCCACGGCCTTAAGCCTAGGCCGCACTCGTGCCCCGGCCTTAAGCCTAGCCCGCACTGGTGCCCCGGCCTTAAGCCTAGCTCGCACTCGTGCCCCGGCCTTAAGCCTAGCTCGCACTCGTGCCCCGGCCTTAAGCCTAGCCCGCACTCGTGTCCCGGCCTTAAGCCTAGCCCGTACTCGTGCCCCGGCCTTAAGCCTAGCCCGCACTCGTACCCCGGCCTTAAGCCTAGCCCGCACTCGTGCCCCGGCCTTAAGCCTAGCCCGCACTCATGCCCCGGCCTTAAGCCTAGCCTGCACTCGTACCCCGGCCTTTAATCTTAGCCCGCACTCGTGCCCCAGCCTTAAGCCTAGCCCGCACTCGTGCCCCGGCCTTAAGCCTAGCCCGCACTCGTGCCCCGGCCTTAAGCCTAGCCCGCACTCGTGCCCCGGCCTTAAACCTAGCCCGCACTCGTGCCTCGGCCTTAAGCCTAGCCCGCACTCGTGCCCCGGCCTTAAGCCTAGCCCGCACTCGTGCCCCGGCCTTAAGCCTAGCCCGCACTCGTGCCCTGGCCTTAAGCCTAGCCCGCACTCGTGCCCCGGCCTTAAGCCTAGCCCGCACTTGTGCCCCGGCCTTAAGCCTAGCCCGCACTTGTGCCCCGGCCTTAAGCCTAGCCCGCACTTGTGCCCAGGCCTTAAGCCTAGCTGGCACTTGTGCCCATGCCTTAAGCCTAGCTGGCACTTGTGCCCCCTGCCTTGATCCTAGCCAGCACTGCACTTGTGCCCAGGCCTTAAGCCTAGCCCGCACTTGTGCCCAGGCATTAAGCCTAGCCAACACTTGTGCCCCCTTCCTTGATCCTAGCCAGCACTGCACTTGTGCCCCGGCCTTAAGCCTAGCCCGCACTTGTGCCCCGGCCTTAAGCCTAGCCCGCACTTTTGAGCCCCTTGAATGCTTGTTTGTTTGTTTTTGTCTTCAGCTTCATGTTGGTTATGCACATAGGGCCATCTTTACACTCTTCGCTCTTGTCCCGTCTGAATGCGCATGCACGACTGTAATTGGGGAAAAAGGCATTACCCATTTACGGAGGACAGACAAGAAGTGCCTGGTCGCTTGGAGCATGGGGTTATGGAGAGGCTCCGCACTGTACAACAAAAGATCTAGTCCTAAATGTCCAAGTACAGAGTAGAGGGGTGAAAGCTAGCTCTTCACCCCTATGGGTGCCTAACCCTTTATGCAAAGAGTGCAAAGAGTTAGCTGTATGCCTTAAGCCTAGCCAGCACTTGTGCCCCTGCCTTATGCCTAGCCAGCACTTGTGCCCCTGCCTAAAGCCAAGCCAGCACTTGTGCCCCTGCCTTATGCCTAGCCAGCACTTGTGCCCCTGCCTTATGCATAGCCAGCACTTGTGCCCCTGCCTTATGCCTAGCCAGCACTTGTGCCCCTGCCTTATGCCTAGCCAGCACTTGTGCCCCTGCCTTATGCCTAGCCCGCACTTGTGCCCAGGCCTTAAGCCTAGCCCGCACTTTTGAGCCCCTTGAATGCTTGTTTGTTTGTTTTTGTCTTCAGCTTCATGTTGGTTATGCACATAGGGCCAGCTTTACGCTCTTCGCTCTTGTCCCGTCTGAATGCGCATGCATGACTGTAATTGGGGAATTAGGCATTACCCATTTACGGAGGACAGACAAGAAGTGCCTGGTCGCTTGGAGCATGGGGATATGGAGAGGCTCCACACTGTACAACAAAGGATCTAGTCCTAAATGTCCAAGTACAGAGTAGAGGGGTGAAAGCTAGCTCTTCACCCCTATGGGTGCCTAACCCTTTATGCAAAGAGTGCAAAGAGTTAGCCGTATGCCTTGTGTAGCCATCACTTGTGCCCCTGCCTTAAGCCTAGCCTGCATAGGTGCCCCTGCCTTATGCCGAGCTTGCACTTGTGCCTTTGCCTTATGCTTAGTTTGCACTTGTGCCCCTGCCTTATGCCTAGCCAGCACTTGTGCCCCTGCCTTATGCCTAGCCAGCACTTGTGCCCCTGCCTTATGCCTAGCCAGCACTTGTGCCCCTGCCTTATGCCTAGCCAGCACTTGTGCCCCTGCCTTATGCCTAGCCGGCACTTGTGCCCCTGCCTTATGTCTAGCCAGCACTTGTGCCCCTGCCTTATGCCTAGCCAGCACTTGTGCCCCTGCCTTATGCCTAGCCGGCACTTGTGCCCAGGCCTTAAGCCTTGCTGGCACTTGTGCCCAGGCCTTAAGCCTAGCTGGCACTTGTGCCCATGCCTTAAGCCTAGCTGGCACTTGTGCCCATGCCTTAAGCCAAGCTGGCACTTGTGCCTCCTGCCTTGATCCTAGCCAGCACTGCACTTGTGCCCAGGACTTAAGCCTAGCCCGCACTTGTGCCCAGGCCTTAAGCCTAGTCCACACTTGTGCCCATGCCTTAAGCCTAGCCAGCACTTGTGCCCCCTTCCTTGATCCTAGCCAGCACTTGTGCCCCTGCCTTATGCCTAGTCAGCACTTGTGCCCCTGCCTTATGCCTAGCCAGCACTTGTGCCCCTGCCTTATGCCTAGCCAGCACTTGTGCCCCTCCCTTATGCCTAGCCAGCACTTGTGCCCCTGCCTTATGCCTAGCCAGCACTTGTGCCCCTGCCTGATGCCTAGCCAGCACTTGTGCCCCTGCCTTATGCCTAGCCAGCACTTGTGCCCCTGCCTTATGCCTAGCCAGCACTTGTGCCCCTGCCTTATGCCTAGCCGGCACTTGTGCCCCTGCCTTATGCCTAGCCAGCACTTGTGCCCCTGCCTTATGCCTAGCCAGCACTTGTGCCCCTGCCTTATGCCTAGCCGGCACTTGTGCCCAGGCCTTAAGCCTAGCTGGCACTTGTGCCCAGGCCTTAAGCCTAGCTGGCACTTGTGCCCATGCCTTAAGCCTAGCTGGCACTTGTGCCCATGCCTTAAGCCAAGCTGGCACTTGTGCCTCCTGCCTTGATCCTAGCCAGCACTGCACTTGTGCCCAGGACTTAAGCCTAGCCCGCACTTGTGCCCAGGCCTTAAGCCTAGTCCACACTTGTGCCCATGCCTTAAGCCTAGCCAGCACTTGTGCCCCCTTCCTTGATCCTAGCCAGCACTTGTGCCCCTGCCTTATGCCTAGTCAGCACTTGTGCCCCTGCCTTATGCCTAGCCAGCACTTGTGCCCCAGCCTTATGCATAGCCAACACTTGTGCCCCTGCCTTATGCCTAGCCAGCACTTGTGCCCCTGCCTTATGCCTAGCCAGCACTTGTGCCCCTGCCTTATGCCTAGCCAGCACTTGTGCCTTTGCCTTATGCCTAGCCAGCACTTGTGCCCCTGCCTTATGCCTAGCCAGCACTTGTGCCCCTGCCTGATGCCTAGCCAGCACTTGTGCCCCTGCCTTATGCCTAGCCAGCACTTGTGCCCCTGCCTTATGCCTAGCCAGCACTTGTGCCCCTCCCTTATGCCTAGCCAGCACTTGTGCCCCTGCCTTATGTCTAGCCAGCACTTGTGCCCCTGCCTTATGCCTAGCCAGCACTTGTGCCCCTGCCTTATGCCTAGCTGGCACTTGTGCCCAGGCCTTAAGCCTAGCTGGCACTTGTGCCCAGGCCTTAAGCATAGCTGGCACTTGTGCCCATGCCTTAAGCCTAGCTGACACTTGTGCCCCCTGCCTTGATCCTAGCCAGCACTGCACTTGTGCCCAGGCCTTAAGCCTAGCCCGCACTTGTGCCCAGGCCTTAAGCCTAGCCCACACTTGTGCCCATGCCTTAAGCCTAGCCAGCACTTGTGCCCCCTTCCTTGATCCTAGCCAGCACTTGTGCCCCTGCCTTATGCCTAGCCAGCACTTGTGCCCCTGCCTTATGCGTAGCCAGCACTTGTGCCCCAGCCTTATGCATAGCCAGCACTTGTGCCCCTGCCTTACGCCTAGCCAGCACTTGTGCTTCTGCCTTATGCCTAGCCAGCACTTGTGCCCCTGCCTTATGCCTAGCCAGCACTTGTGCCCCTGCCTTATGCCTAGCCAGCACTTGTGCCCCTGCCTTATGCCTAGCCCACACTTGTGCCCAGGCCTTAAGCCTAGCTGGCACTTGTGCCCATGCCTTAAGCCTAGCTGGCACTTGTGCCCCCTGCCTTGATCCTAGCCAGCACCGCACTTGTGCCCAGGCCTTAAGCCTAGCCCGCACTTGTGCCCAGGCCTTAAGCCTAGCTGGCACTTGTGCCCATGCCTTAAGCCTAGCCAGCACTTGTGCCCACTTCCTTGATCCTAGCCCGCACTTGTGCCCCGGCCTTAAACCTAGCCCCCACTTGTGCCCCGGCCTTAAGCCTAGCCCCCACTTGTGCCCCGGCCTTAAGCCTAGCCCGCACTTGTGCCCCGGTCTTAAGCCTAGCCCGCACTTGTGCCCCGGCCTTAATCCTAGCCCGCACTTGTGCCCCGGCCTTATGCCTAGCCCCTGCCTTATGCCTAGCCCGCACTTGTGCCCCGGCCTTAGGCCTAGCCCGCACTTGTGCCCAGGCCTTAGGCCTAGCCCGCAGTTGTGCCCCAGCCTTATGCCTAGCCAGCACTTGTGCCCCTGCCTTATGCCTAGCCAGCACTTGTGCCCCTGCCTTATGCCTAGCCAGCACTTGTGCCCCTGCCTTATGCCTAGCCAGCACTTGTGCCCCTGCCTTATGCCTAGCCAGCACTTTTGCCCCTGCCTTATGCCTAGCCAGCACTTGTGCCCCTGCCTTATGCCTAGCCAGGACTTGTGCCCCTGCCTTATGCTTAGCCAGCACTTGTGCCCCTGCCTTATGCCTAGCCAGCACTTGTGCCCCTGCCTTATGCCTAGCCAGCACTTGTGCACCTGCCTTATGCCTAGCCAGCACTTGTGCCTCTGCCTTATGCTTAGCCAGCACTTGTGCCCCTGCATTATGCCTTGCCAGCACTTGTGCCCCTGCCTTATTCCTAGCCAGCACCTGTGCCCCTGCCGTATGCCTACCCCGCACCTATGCCCCTGCCTTATGCCTAGCCCGCACTTGTGCCCTGGCCTTAAGCCTAGCCCGCACTTGTGCCCCGGCCTTATGCCTAGCCCGCGCTTGTGCCCTGGCCTTAAGCCTAGCCCGCGCTTGTGCCCCGGCCTTATGCCTAGCCCCTGCCTTATGCCTAGCCTGCTATTGTGCCCCGGCCTTAGGCCTAGCCCGCACTTGTGCCCTGGCCTTAGGCCTAGCCCGCAATTGTGCCCCGGCCTTATGCCTAGCCAGCACTTGTGCCCCTGCCTTATGCCTAGCCAGCACATGTGCCCCTGCCTTATGCCTAGCCAGCACTTGTGCCCCTGCCTTATGCCTAGCCAGCACTTGTGCCCCTGCCTTATTCCTAGCCAGCACTTGTGCCCCTGCCTTATGCCTACCCAGCACTTGTGCCCCTGCCTTATGCCTAGCCAGCACTTGTGCCCCTGCCTTATGCCTAGCCAGCACTTGTGCCCCTGCCTTATGCCTAGCCAGCACTTGTGCCCAGGCCTTAAGCCTAGCTGGCACTTGTGCCCAGGCCTTAAGCCTAGCTGGCACTTGTGCCCCCTGCCTTGATCCTAGCCAGCACTGCACTTGTGTCCAGGCCTTAAGCCTAGCCCGCACTTGTGCTCAGGCCTTAAGCCTAGCCCACACTTGTGCCCATGCCTTAAGCCTAGCCAGCACTTGTGCCCCCTTCCTTGATCCTAGCCAGCACTTGTGCCCCTGCCTTATGCCTAGCCAGCACTTGTGCCCCTGCCTTATGCCTAGCCAACACTTGTGTCCCTGCCTTATGCCTAGCCAGCACTTGTGCCCCTGCCTTATGCCTAGCCAGCACTTGTGCCCCTGCCTTATGCCTAGCCAGCACTTGTGCCCCGGCCTTAAGCCTAGCCCGCGCTTGTGCCCCGGCCTTAAGCCTAGCCTACACTTTTGCCCCGGCCTTAGGCCTAGCCCGCACTTGTGCCCCGGCCTTAGGCCTAGCCCGCACTTGTGCCCAGGCCTTAAGCCTAGCCCGCACTTTTGAGCCCCTTGAATGCTTGTTTGTTTGTTTTTGTCTTCAGCTTCATGTTGGTTATGCACATAGGGCCAGCTTTACGCTCTTCGCTCTTGTCCCGTCTGCATGCGCATGCACGACTGTAATTGGGGAAGAAGGCATTACCCATTTACGGAGGACAGACAAGAAGTGCCTGGTCGCTTGGAGCATGGGGTTATGGAGAGGCTCCGCACTGTACAACAAAGGATCTAGTCCTAAATGTCCAAGTACAGAGTAGAGGGGTGAAAGCTAGCTCTTCACCTCTATGGGTGCCTAACCCTTTATGCAAAGAGTGCAAAGTGTTAGCTGTATGCCTTAACCCTAGCCCACACTTTTGCCCCTGTATTAAGCCTAACCCGCACTTGTGTCCCGGCCTTAAGCCTAGCTCGCACTTGTGCCCCGGCCTTAAGCATTGCCCGCACTCGTGCCCCGGCCTTAAGCCTTGCCCGCACTTGTGCCCCGGCCTTAATCCTTGCCCGCACTTGTGCCCCGGCCTTAAGCCTAGCCCGCACTCGTGCCCCGGCCTTAAGCCTAGCCCGCACTCGTGCCCCGGCCTTAAGCCTAGCCCGCACTCGTGCCCCGGCCTTAAGCCTAGCCCGCACTCGTGCCCCGGCCTTAAGCCTAGCCCGCACTCGTGCCCCGGCCTTAAGCCTAGCCCGCACTCCTGCCCCGGCCTTAAGCCTAGCCCGCACTCCTGCCCCGGCCTTAAGCCTAGCCCGCACTCGTGCCCCGGCCTTAAGCCTAGCCCGAACTCGTGCCCCGGCCTTAAGCCTAGCCCGCACTCGTGCCTCGGCCTTAAGCCTAGCCCGCACTCGTGCCCCGGCCTTAAGCCTAGCCCGCACTCGTGCCCCGGCCTTAAGCCTAGCCCGCACTCGTGCCCCGGCCTTAAGCCTAGCCCGCACTCGTGCCCCGGCCTTAAGCCTAGCCCGCACTCGTGCCCCGGCCTTAAGCCTAGCCCGCACTCGTGCCCCGGCCTTAAGCCTAGCCCGCACTCGTGCCCCGGCCTTAAGCCTAGCCCGCACTCGTGCCCCGGCCTTAAGCCGAGCCCGCACTCGTGCCCCGGCCTTAAGCCTAGCCCGCACTCGTGCCCCGGCCTTAAGCCTAGCAGGCACTCGTGCCCCGGCCTTAAGCCTAGCCCGCACTTGTGCCCCGGCCTTAAGCCTAGCCCGCACTTGTGCCCCGGCCTAAAGCCTAGCTCGCACTTGTGCCCCGGCCTTAAGCCTAGCCCGCACTTGTGCCCCGGCCTTAAGCCTAGCCCGCACTTGTGCCCCGGCCTTAAGCCTAGCCCGCACTTGTGCCCAGGCCTTAAGCCTAGCTGGCACTTGTGCCCATACCTTAAGCCTAGCCGGCACTTGTGCCCACTTCCTTGATCCTAGCCCGCACTTGTGCCCCGGCCTTAAGCCTAGCCCCCACTTGTGCCCCGGCCTTAAGCCTAGCCCCCACTTGTGCCCCGGCCTTAAGCCTAGCCCGCACTTGTGCCCCGGCCTTAAACCTAGCCCGCACTTGTGCCCCGGCCTTAATCCTAGCCCGCACTTGTGCCCCGGCCTTATGCCTAGCCCCTGCCTTATGCCTAGCCCGCACTTGTGCCCCGGCCTTAGGCCTAGCCCGCACTTGTGCCCCGGCGTTAGGCCTAGCCCGCAGTTGTGCCCCAGCCTTATGCCTAGCCAGCACTTGTGCCCCTGCCTTATGCCTAGCCAGCACTTGTGCCCCTGCCTTATGCCTAGCCAGCACTTGTGCCCCTGCCTTATGACTAGCCAGCACTTGTGCCCCTGCCTTATGCCTAGCCAGCACTTGTGCCCCTGCCTTATGCCTAGCCAGCACTTGTGCCCCTGCCTTATGCCTAGCCAGGACTTGTGCCCCTGCCATATGCCTAGCCAGCACTTGTGCCCCTGCCTTATGCCTAGCCAGCACTTGTGCCCCTGCCTTATGCCTAGCCAGCACTTGTGCCCCTGCCTTATGCCTAGCCAGCACTTGTGCACCTGCCTTATGCCTAGCCAGCACTTGTGCCCCTGCCTTATGCCTAGCCAGCACTTGTGCCCCTGCCTTATGCCTAGCCAGCACTTGTGCCCCTGCCTTATTCTTAGCCAGCACTTGTGCCCCTGCATTATGCCTAGCCAGCACTTGTTCCCCTGCCTTATGCCTAGCCAGCACCTGTGCCCCTGCCTTATGCCTACCCCGCACCTATGCCCCTGCCTTATGCCTAACCCGCACTTGTGCCCTGGCCTTAAGCCCAGCCCGCACTTGTGCCCCGGCCTTATGCCTAGCCCGCGCTTGTGCCCTGGCCTTAAGCCTAGCCCGCGCTTGTGCCCCGGCCTTATGCCTAGCCCCTGCCTTATGCCTAGCCTGCTATTGTGCCCCGGCCTTAGGCCTAGCCCGCACTTGTGCCCCGGCCTTAGGCCTAGCCCACAATTGTGCCCCGGCCTTATGCCTAGCCAGCACTTGTGCCCCTGCCTTATGCCTAGCCAGCACTTGTGCCCCTGCCTTATGCCTAGCCAGCACTTGTGCCCCTGCCTTATTCCTAGCCAGCACTTGTGCCCCTGCCTTATGCCTAGCCAGCACTTGTGCCCCTGCCTTATGCATAGCCACCACTTGTGCCCCCGCCTAATGCCTAGCCAGCACTTGTGCCCCTGCCTTATGCCTAGCCAGCACTTGTGCCCAGGCCTTAAGCCTAGCTGGCACTTGTGCCCAGGCCTTAAGCCTAGCTGGCACTTGTGCCCCCTGCCTTGATCCTAGCCAGCACTGCACTTGTGCCCAGGCCTTAAGCCTAGCCCGCACTTGTGCTCAGGCCTTAAGCCTAGCCAGCACTTGTGCCCCCTTCCTTGATCCTAGCCAGCACTTGTGCCCCTGCCTTATGCCTAGCCAGCACTTGTGCCCCTGCCTTATGCCTAGCCAACACTTGTGTCCCTGCCTTATGCCAAGCCAGCACTTGTGCCCCTGCCTTATGCCTAGCCAGCACTTGTGCCCCTGCCTTATGCCTAGCCAGCACTTGTGCCCCGGCCTTAAGCCTAGCCCGCGCTTGTGCCCCGGCCTTAAGCCTAGCCCACACTTTTGCCCCGGCCTTAGGCCTAGCCCGCACTTGTGCCCCGGCCTTAGGCCTAGTCCGCACTTGTGCCCAGGCCTTAAGCCTAGCCCGCACTTTTGAGCCTCTTGAATGCTTGTTTGTTTGTTTTTGTCTTCAGCTTCATGTTGGTTATGCACATAGGGCCAGCTTTACGCTCTTTGCTCTTGTCCCGTCTGCATGCGCATGCACGACTGTAATTGGGGAAGAAGGCATTACCCATTTACGGAGGACAGACAAGAAGTGCCTGGTCGCTTGGAGCATGGGGTTATGGAGAGGCTCCGCACTGTACAACAAAGGATCTAGTCCTAAATGTCCAAGTACAGAGTAGAGGGGTGAAAGCTAGCTCTTCACCCCTATGGGTGCCTAACCCTTTATGCAAAGAGTGCAAAGTTTTAGCTGTATGCCTTAACCCTAGCCCACACTTTTGCCCCTGTATTAAGCCTAGCCCGCACTTGTGTCCCGGCCTTAAGCCTAGCCCGCACTTGTGCCCCGGCCTTAAGCCTTGCCCGCACTTGTGCCCCGGCATTAAGCCTTGCCCGCACTTGTGCCCCGGCCTTAAGCCTTGCCCGCACTTGTGCCCCGGCCTTAAGCCTAGCCCGCACTCGTGCCCCGGCCTTAAGCCTAGCCCGCACTCGTGCCCCGGCCTTAAGCCTAGCCCGCACTCGTGCCCCGGCCTTAAGCCTAGCCCGCACTCGTGCCCTGGCCTTAAGCCTAGCCCGCACTCGTGCCCCGGCCTTAAGCCTAGCCCGCACTCGTGCCCCGGCCATAAGCCTAGCCCGCACTCGTGCCCCTGCCTTAAGCCTAGCCCGCACTCCTGCCCCGGCCTTAAGCCTAGCCCGCACTCGTGCCCCGGCCTTAAGCCTAGCCCGCACTCGTGCCCCGGCCTTAAGCCTAGCCCGCACTCGTGCCCCGGCCTTAAGCCTAGCCCGCACTCGTGCCCCGGCCTTAAGCCTAGCCCGCACTCGTGCCCCGGCCTTAAGCCGAGCCCGCACTCGTGCCCCGGCCTTAAGCCTAGCCCGCACTCGTGCCCCAGCCTTAAGCCTAGCCCGCACTCGTGCCCCGGCCTTAAGCCTAGCCCGCACTTGTGCCCCGGCCTTAAGCCTAGCCCGCACTTGTGCCCCGGCCTTAAGCCTAGCCCGCACTTGTGCCCAGGCCTTAAGCCTAGCTGGCACTTGTGCCCATGCCTTAAGCCTAGCCCCCACTTGTGCCCCGGCCTTAAGCCTAGCCCCCACTTGTGCCCCGGCCTTAAGCCTAGCCCGCACTTGTGCCCCGGCCTGAAGCCTAGCCCGCACTTGTGCCCCGGCCTTAATCCTAGCCCGCACTTGTGCCCAGGCCTTAAGCCTAGCCCGCACTTGTGCTCAGGCCTTAAGCCTAGCCCGCACTTGTGCTCAGGCCTTAAGCCTAGCCCCCACTTGTGCCCATGCCTTAAGCCTAGCCAGCACTTGTGCCCCCTTCCTTGATCCTAGCCAGCACTTGTGCCCCTGCCTTATGCCTAGCCAGCACTTGTGCCCCTGCCTTATGCCTAGCCAACACTTGTGTCCCTGCCTTATGCCTAGCCAGCACTTGTGCCCCTGCCTTATGCCTAGCCAGCACTTGTGCCCCTGCCTTATGCCTAGCCAGCACTTGTGCCCCGGCCTTAAGCCTAGCCCGCGCTTGTGCCCCGGCCTTAAGCCTAGCCCACACTTTTGCCCCGGCCTTAGGCCTAGCCCGCACTTGTGCCCCGGCCTTAGGCCTAGTCCGCACTTGTGCCCAGGCCTTAAGCCTAGCCCGCACTTTTGAGCCTCTTGAATGCTTGTTTGTTTGTTTTTGTCTTCAGCTTCATGTTGGTTATGCACATAGGGCTAGCTTTACTCTCTTCGCTCTTGTCCCGTCTGCATGCGCATGCACGACTGTAATTGGGGAAGAAGGCATTACCCATTTACGGAGGACAGACAAGAAGTGCCTGGTCGCTTGGAGCATGGGGTTATGGAGAGGCTCCGCACTGTACAACAAAGGATCTAGTACTAAATGTCCAAGTACAGAGTAGAGGGGTGAAAGCTAGCTCTTCACCCCTATGGGTGCCTAACCCTTTATGCAAAGAGTGCAAAGTGTTAGCTGTATGCCTTAACCCTAACCCACACTTTTGCCCCTGTATTAAGCCTAGCCCGCACTTGTGTCCCGGCCTTAAGCCTAGCTTGCACTTGTGCCCCGGCCTTAAGCCTTGCCCGCACTTGTGCCCCTGCATTAAGCCTTGCCCGCACTTGTGCCCCGGCCTTAAGCCTTGCCCGCACTTGTGCCCCGGCCTTAAGCCTAGCCCGCACTCGTGCCCCGGCCTTAAGCCTAGCCCACACTCGTGCCCCTGCCTTATGCCTAGTCAGCACTTGTGCCCCGGCCTTAAGCCTAGCCCGCACTCGTGCCCCGGCCTTAAGCCTAGCCCGCACTTGTGCCCCGGCCTTAAGCCTAGCCCGCACTTGTGCCCCGGCCTTAAGCCTAGCCCGCACTTGTGCCCCGGCCTTAAGCCTAGCCCGCACTTGTGCCCCAGCCTTAAGCCTAGCCCGCACTTGTGCCCCGGCCTTAAGCCTAGCCCGCACTTGTGCCCCGGCCTTAAGCCTAGCCCGCACTTTTGAGCCCCTTGAATGCTTGTTTGTTTGTTTTTGTCTTCAGCTTCATGTTGGTTATGCACATAGGGCCAGCTTTACACTCTTCGCTCTTGTCCCGTCTGAATGCGCATGCACGACTGTAATTGGGGAAGAAGGCATTACCCATTTACGGAGGACAGACAAGAAGTGCCTGGTCGCTTGGAGCATGGGGTTATGGAGAGGCTCCGCACTGTACAACAAAGGATCTAGTCCTAAATGTCCAAGTACAGAGTAGAGGGGTGAAAGCTAGCTCTTCACCCCTATGGGTGCCTAACCCTTTATGCAAAGAGTGCAAAGAGTTAGCTGTATGCCTTAAGCCTAGCCCTCACTTGTGCCCCGGCCTTAAGCCTAGCCAGCACTTGTGCCCCTGCCTTATGCCTAGCCAGCACTTGTGCCCCTGCCTTATGCCTAGCCAGCACTTGTGCCCCTGCCTTATGCCTTGACAGCACTTGTGCCCCTGCTTTATGCCTAGCAAGCACTTGTGCCCCTGCCTTATGCCTAGCCAGCACTTGTGCCCCTGCGTTATGCCTAGCCAGCACTTGTGCCCCTGCCTTATGCCTAGCCAGCACTTGTGCCCCTGCCTTATGCCTAGCCAGCACTTGTGCCCCTGCCTTATGCCTAGCCAGCACTTGTGCCCCTGCCTTATGCCTAGCTGGCACTTGTGCCCCTGCCTTATGCCTAGCTGGCACTTGTGCCCCTGCCTTATGCCTAGCTGGCACTTGTGCCCAGGCCTTATGCCTAGCTGGCACTTGTGCCTATGCCTTAAGACTAGCTGGCACTTGTGCCCCCTGCCTTGATCCTAGCCAGCACCGCACTTGTGCCCAGGCCTTAGGCCTAGCCCGCACTTGTGCCCAGGCCTTAAGCCTAGCCCACACTTGTGCCCATGCCTTAAGCCTAGCCAGCACTTGTGCCCCCTTCCTTGATCCTAGCCAGCACTTGCGCCCCTGCCTTATACCTAGCCAGCACTTGTGCCCCTGCCTTATGCCTAGCCAGCACTTGTGCCCCTGCCTTATGCCTAGCCAGCACTTGTGCCCCTGCCTTATGCCTAGCCAGCACTTGTGCCCCTGCCTTATGCCTAGCCAGCACTTGTGCCCCTGCCTTATGCCTAGCCAGCACTTGTGCCCCTGCCTTATGCCTAGCTGGCACTTGTGCCCAGGCCTTAAGCCTAGCTGGCACTTGTGCCGATGCCTTAAGCCTAGCTGGCACTTGTGCCACCTGCCTTGATCCTAGCCAGCACCGCACTTGTGCCCAGGCCTTAAGCCTAGCCCGCACTTGTGCCCAGGCCTTAAGCCTAGCCCACACTTGTGCCCATGCCTTAAGCCTAGCCAGCACATGTGCCCCCTTCCTTGATCCTAGCCAGCACTTGTGCCCCTGCCTTATGCCTAGCCAGCACTTGTGCCCCGGCCTTAAGCCTAGCCCGCGCTTGTGCCCCGGCCTTAAGCCTAGCCCACACTTTTGCCCCGGCCTTAGGCCTAGCCCGCACTTGTGCCCCGGCCTTAGGCCTAGTCCGCACTTGTGCCCAGGCCTTAAGCCTAGCCCGCACTTTTGAGCCTCTTGAATGCTTGTTTGTTTGTTTTTGTCTTCAGCTTCATGTTGGTTATGCACATAGGGCTAGCTTTACTCTCTTCGCTCTTGTCCCGTCTGCATGCGCATGCACGACTGTAATTGGGGAAGAAGGCATTACCCATTTACGGAGGACAGACAAGAAGTGCCTGGTCGCTTGGAGCATGGGGTTATGGAGAGGCTCCGCACTGTACAACAAAGGATCTAGTACTAAATGTCCAAGTACAGAGTAGAGGGGTGAAAGCTAGCTCTTCACCCCTATGGGTGCCTAACCCTTTATGCAAAGAGTGCAAAGTGTTAGCTGTATGCCTTAACCCTAACCCACACTTTTGCCCCTGTATTAAGCCTAGCCCGCACTTGTGTCCCGGCCTTAAGCCTAGCTCGCACTTGTGCCCCGGCCTTAAGCCTTGCCCGCACTTGTGCCCCTGCATTAAGCCTTGCCCGCACTTGTGCCCCGGCCTTAAGCCTTGCCCGCACTTGTGCCCCGGCCTTAAGCCTAGCCCGCACTCGTGCCCCGGCCTTAGGCCTAGCCCGCACTCGTGCCCCTGCCTTATGCCTAGTCAGCACTTGTGCCCCGGCCTTAAGCCTAGCCCGCACTCGTGCCCCGGCCTTAAGCCTAGCCCGCACTTGTGCCCCGGCCTTAAGCCTAGCCCGCACTTGTGCCCCGGCCTTAAGCCTAGCCCGCACTTGTGCCCCGGCCTTAAGCCTAGCCCGCACTTGTGCCCCAGCCTTAAGCCTAGCCCGCACTTGTGCCCCGGCCTTAAGCCTAGCCCGCACTTGTGCCCCGGCCTTAAGCCTAGCCCGCACTTTTGAGCCCCTTGAATGCTTGTTTGTTTGTTTTTGTCTTCAGCTTCATGTTGGTTATGCACATAGGGCCAGCTTTACACTCTTCGCTCTTGTCCCGTCTGAATGCGCATGCACGACTGTAATTGGGGAAGAAGGCATTACCCATTTACGGAGGACAGACAAGAAGTGCCTGGTCGCTTGGAGCATGGGGTTATGGAGAGGCTCCGCACTGTACAACAAAGGATCTAGTCCTAAATGTCCAAGTACAGAGTAGAGGGGTGAAAGCTAGCTCTTCACCCCTATGGGTGCCTAACCCTTTATGCAAAGAGTGCAAAGAGTTAGCTGTATGCCTTAAGCCTAGCCCGCACTTGTGCCCCGGCCTTAAGCCTAGCCAGCACTTGTGCCCCTGCCTTATGCCTAGCCAGCACTTGTGCCCCTGCCTTATGCCTAGCCAGCACTTGTGCCCCTGCCTTATGCCTTGACAGCACTTGTGCCCCTGCTTTATGCCTAGCAAGCACTTGTGCCCCTGCCTTATGCCTAGCCAGCACTTGTGCCCCTGCGTTATGCCTAGCCAGCACTTGTGCCCCTGCCTTATGCCTAGCCAGCACTTGTGCCCCTGCCTTATGCCTAGCCAGCACTTGTGCCCCTGCCTTATGCCTAGCCAGCACTTGTGCCCCTGCCTTATGCCTAGCTGGCACTTGTGCCCCTGCCTTATGCCTAGCTGGCACTTGTGCCCCTGCCTTATGCCTAGCTGGCACTTGTGCCCAGGCCTTAAGCCTAGCTGGCACTTGTGCCTATGCCTTAAGACTAGCTGGCACTTGTGCCCCTTGCCTTGATCCTAGCCAGCACCGCACTTGTGCCCAGGCCTTAAGCCTAGCCCACACTTGTGCCCATGCCTTAAGCCTAGCCAGCACTTGTGCCCCCTTCCTTGATCCTAGCCAGCACTTGCGCCCCTGCCTTATACCTAGCCAGCACTTGTGCCCCTGCCTTATGCCTAGCCAGCACTTGTGCCCCTGCCTTATGCATAGCCAGCACTTGTGCCCCTGCCTTATGCCTAGCCAGCACTTGTGCCCCTGCCTTATGCCTAGCCAGCACTTGTGCCCCTGCCTTATGCCTAGCCAGCACTTGTGCCCCTGCCTTATGCCTAGCTGGCACTTGTGCCCAGGCCTTAAGCCTAGCTGGCACTTGTGCCGATGCCTTAAGCCTAGCTGGCACTTGTGCCACCTGCCTTGATCCTAGCCAGCACCGCACTTGTGCCCAGGCCTTAAGCCTAGCCCGCACTTGTGCCCAGGCCTTAAGCCTAGCCCACACTTGTGCCCATGCCTTAAGCCTAGCCAGCACATGTGCCCCCTTCCTTGATCCTAGCCAGCACTTGTGCCCCTGCCTTATGCCTAGCCAGCACTTGTGCCCCAGCCTTAAGCCTAGCCCGCACTTGTGCCCCGGCCTTAAGCCTAGCCCGCACTTGTGCCCCGGCCTTAAGCCTAGCCCGCACTTGTGCCCCGGCCTTAAGCCTAGCCCGCACTTGTGCCCCGGCCTTAAGCCTAGCCCGCACTTTTGAGCCCCTTGAATGCTTGTTTGTTTGTTTTTGTCTTCAGCTTCATGTTGGTTATGCACATAGGGCCAGCTTTACACTCTTCGCTCTTGTCCCGTCTGAATGCGCATGCACGACTGTAATTGGGGAAGAAGGCATTACCCATTTACGGAGGACAGACAAGAAGTGCCTGGTCGCTTGGAGCATGGGGTTATGGAGAGGCTCCGCACTGTACAACAAAGGATCTAGTCCTAAATGTCCAAGTACAGAGTAGAGGGGTGAAAGCTAGCTCTTCACCCCTATGGGTGCCTAACCCTTTATGCAAAGAGTGCAAAGAGGTAGCTGTATGCCTTAAGCCTAGCCCGCACTTGTGCCCCGGCCTTAAGCCTAGCCAGCACTTGTGCCCCTGCCTTATGCCTAGACAGCACTTGTGCCCCTGCCTTATGCCTAGCCAGGACTTGTGCCCCTGCCTTATGCCTTGCCAGCACTTGTGCCCCTGCCTTATGCCTAGCCAGCACTTGTGCCCCTGCCTTATGCCTAGCCAGCGCTTGTGCCCCTGCCTTATGCCTAGCCAGCACTTGTGCCCCTGCCTTATGCCTAGCCAGCACTTGTGCCCCTGCCTTATGCCTAGCCAGCACTTGTGCCCCTGCCTTATGCCTAGCCAGCACTTGTGCCCCTGCCTTATGCCTAGCCAGCACTTGTGCCCCTGCCTTATGCCTAGCTGGCACTTGTGCCCAGGCCTTAAGCCTAGCTGGCACTTGTGCCCATGCCTGAAGCCTAGCTGGCACTTGTGCCTCCTGCCTTGATCCTAGCCAGCACTGCACTTGTGCACAGGCCTTAAGCCTAGCCCACACTTGTGCCCATGCCTTAAGCCTAGCCAGCACTTGGGCCCCCTTCCTTGATCCTAGCCAGCACTTGTGCCCCTGCCTTATGCCTAGTCAGCACTTGTGCCCCTGCCTTATGCCTAGTCAGCACTTGTGCCCCTGCCTTATGCATAGCCAGCACTTGTGCCCCTGCCTTATGCCTAGCCAGCACTTGTGCCCCTGCCTTATGCCTAGCCAGCACTTGTGCCCCTGCCTTATGCCTAGCCAGCACTTGTGCCCCTGCCTTATGCCTAGCCAGCACTTGTGCCCCTGCCTTATGCCTAGCCAGCACTTGTGCCCCTGCCTTATGCCTAGCCAGCACTTGTGCCCCTGCCTTATGCCTAGCCAGCACTTGTGCCCCTGCCTTATGCCTAGCCAGCACTTGTGCCCCTGCCTTATGTCTAGCCAGCACTTGTGCCCCTGCCTTATGCCTAGCCAGCACTTGTGCCCCTGCCTTATGCCTAGCTGGCACTTGTGCCCAGGCCTTAAGCCTAGCTGGCACTTGTGCCCAGGCCTTAAGCCTAGCTGGCACTTGTGCCCATGCCTTAAGCCTAGCTGGCACTTGTGCCCCCTGCCTTGATCCTAGCCAGCACTGCACTTGTGCCCAGGCCTTAAGCCTAGCCCGCACTTGTGCCCAGGCCTTAAGCCTAGCCCACACTTGTGCCCATGCCTTATGCCTAGCCAGCACTTGTGCCCCCTTCCTTGATCCTAGCCAGCACTTGTGCCCCTGCCTTATGCCTAGCCCGCACTTGTGCCCCTGCCTTATGCATAGCCAGCACTTGTGCCCCAGCCTTATGCATAGCCAGCACTTGTGCCCCTGCCTTACGCCTAGCCAGCACTTGTGCTTCTGCCTTATGCCTAGCCAGCACTTGTGCCCCTGCCTTATGCCTAGCCAGCACTTGAGCCCCTGCATTATGCCTAGCCAGCACTTGTGCCCCTGCCTTATGCCTAGCCAGCACTTGTGCCCCTGCCTTATGCCTAGCCAGCACTTGTGCCCCTGCCTTATGCCTAGCCAGCACTTGTGCCCCTGCCTTATGCCTAGCCAGCACTTGTGCCCCTGCCTTATGCCTAGCCAGCACTTGTGCCCCTGCCTTATGCCTAGCCAGCACTTGTGCCCCTGCCTTATGCCTAGCCAGCACTTGTGCCCCTGCCTTATGCCTAGCCAGCACTTGTGCCCCTGCCTTATGCCTAGCCAGCACTTGTGCCCCTGCCTTATGCCTAGCCCACACTTGTGCCCAGGCCTTAAGCCTAGCTGGCTCTTGTGCCCATGCCTTAAGCCTAGCTGGCACTTGTGCCCCCTGCCTTGATCCCAGCGAGCACCGCACTTGTGCCCAGGCCTTAAGCCTAGCCCGCACTTGTGCCCATGCCTTCAGCCTAGCCAGCACTTGTGCCCACTTCCTTGATCCTAGCCCGCACCTGTGCCCCGGCCTTAAGCCTAGCCCGCACTTGTGCCCCGGCCTTAAGCCTAGCCCCCACTTGTGCCCCGGCCTTAACCCTAGCCCGCACTTGTGCCCCGGCCTTAAGCCTAGCCCGGACTTGTGCCCCGGCCTTAATCCTAGCCCGCACTTGTGCCCCGGCCTTATGCCTAGCCCTTGCCTTATGCCTAGCCTGCTATTGTGCCCCGGCCTTAGGCCTAGCCCGCACTTGTGCCCCGGCCTTAGGCCTAGCCCGCACTTGTGCCCCTGCCTTATGCCTAGCCAGCATTTGTGCCCCTGCCTTATGCCTAGCCAGCACTTGTGCCCCTGCCTTATGCCTAGCCAGCACTTGTGCCCCTGCCTTATGCCTAGCCAGCACTTGTGCCCCTGCCTTATGCCTAGCCAGCACTTGTGCCCCTGCCTTATGCCTAGCCAGCACTTGTGCCCCTGCCTTATGCCTAGCCAGCACTTGTGCCCCTGCCTTATGCCTAGCCAGCACTTGTGCCCCTGCCATATGCCTAGCCAGCACTTGTGCCCCTGCCTTTTGCCTAGCCAGCACTTGCGCCCCTGCCTTATGCCTAGCCAGCACTTGTGCCCCTGCCTTATGCCTAGCCAGCACTTGTGCCCCTGCCTTATGCCTAGCCAGCATTTGTGCCCCTGCCTTATGCCTAGCCAGCACTTGTGCCCCTGCCTTATGCCTAGCCAGCACTTGTGCCCCTGCCTTATGCCTAGCCAGCACTTGTGCCCCTGCCTTATGCCTAGCCAGCACTTGTGCCCCGGCCTTAGGCCTAGCCCGCACTTGTGCCCCTGCCTTATGCCTAGCCAGCATTTGTGCCCCTGCCTTATGCCTAGCCAGCACTTGTGCCCCTGCCTTATGCCTAGCCAGCACTTGTGCCCCTGCCTTATGCCTAGCCAGCACTTGTGCCCCTGCCTTATGCCTAGCCAGCACTTGTGCCCCTGCCTTATGCCTAGCCAGCACTTGTGCCCCTGCCTTATGCCTAGCCAGCACTTGTGCCCCTGCCTTATGCCTAGCCAGCACTTGTGCCCCTGCCTTATGCCTAGCTGGCACTTGTGCCCAGGCCTTAAGCCTAGCTGGCACTTGTGCCCATGCCTGAAGCCTAGCTGGCACTTGTGCCTCCTGCCTTGATCCTAGCCAGCACTGCACTTGTGCACAGGCCTTAAGCCTAGCCCACACTTGTGCCCATGCCTTAAGCCTAGCCAGCACTTGGGCCCCCTTCCTTGATCCTAGCCAGCACTTGTGCCCCTGCCTTATGCCTAGTCAGCACTTGTGCCCCTGCCTTATGCCTAGTCAGCACTTGTGCCCCTGCCTTATGCATAGCCAGCACTTGTGCCCCTGCCTTATGCCTAGCCAGCACTTGTGCCCCTGCCTTATGCCTAGCCAGCACTTGTGCCCCTGCCTTATGCCTAGCCAGCACTTGTGCCCCTGCCTTATGCCTAGCCAGCACTTGTGCCCCTGCCTTATGCCTAGCCAGCACTTGTGCCCCTGCCTTATGCCTAGCCAGCACTTGTGCCCCTGCCTTATGCCTAGCCAGCACTTGTGCCCCTGCCTTATGCCTAGCCAGCACTTGTGCCCCTGCCTTATGTCTAGCCAGCACTTGTGCCCCTGCCTTATGCCTAGCCAGCACTTGTGCCCCTGCCTTATGCCTAGCTGGCACTTGTGCCCAGGCCTTAAGCCTAGCTGGCACTTGTGCCCAGGCCTTAAGCCTAGCTGGCACTTGTGCCCATGCCTTAAGCCTAGCTGGCACTTGTGCCCCCTGCCTTGATCCTAGCCAGCACTGCACTTGTGCCCAGGCCTTAAGCCTAGCCCGCACTTGTGCCCAGGCCTTAAGCCTAGCCCACACTTGTGCCCATGCCTTATGCCTAGCCAGCACTTGTGCCCCCTTCCTTGATCCTAGCCAGCACTTGTGCCCCTGCCTTATGCCTAGCCCGCACTTGTGCCCCTGCCTTATGCATAGCCAGCACTTGTGCCCCAGCCTTATGCATAGCCAGCACTTGTGCCCCTGCCTTACGCCTAGCCAGCACTTGTGCTTCTGCCTTATGCCTAGCCAGCACTTGTGCCCCTGCCTTATGCCTAGCCAGCACTTGAGCCCCTGCATTATGCCTAGCCAGCACTTGTGCCCCTGCCTTATGCCTAGCCAGCACTTGTGCCCCTGCCTTATGCCTAGCCAGCACTTGTGCCCCTGCCTTATGCCTAGCCAGCACTTGTGCCCCTGCCTTATGCCTAGCCAGCACTTGTGCCCCTGCCTTATGCCTAGCCAGCACTTGTGCCCCTGCCTTATGCCTAGCCAGCACTTGTGCCCCTGCCTTATGCCTAGCCAGCACTTGTGCCCCTGCCTTATGCCTAGCCAGCACTTGTGCCCCTGCCTTATGCCTAGCCAGCACTTGTGCCCCTGCCTTATGCCTAGCCCACACTTGTGCCCAGGCCTTAAGCCTAGCTGGCTCTTGTGCCCATGCCTTAAGCCTAGCTGGCACTTGTGCCCCCTGCCTTGATCCTAGCGAGCACCGCACTTGTGCCCAGGCCTTAAGCCTAGCTCGCACTTGTGCCCATGCCTTCAGCCTAGCCATCACTTGTGCCCACTTCCTTGATCCTAGCCCGCACCTGTGCCCCGGCCTTAAGCCTAGCCCGCACTTGTGCCCCGGCCTTAAGCCTAGCCCCCACTTGTGCCCGGCCTTAACCCTAGCCCGCACTTGTGCCCCGGCCTTAAGCCTAGCCCGGACTTGTGCCCCGGCCTTAATCCTAGCCCGCACTTGTGCCCCGGCCTTATGCCTAGCCCTTGCCTTATGCCTAGCCTGCTATTGTGCCCCGGCCTTAGGCCTAGCCCGCACTTGTGCCCCGGCCTTAGGCCTAGCCCGCACTTGTGCCCCTGCCTTATGCCTAGCCAGCATTTGTGCCCCTGCCTTATGCCTAGCCAGCACTTGTGTCCCTGCCTTAAGCCTAGCCAGCACTTGTGCCCCTGCCTTATGCCTAGCCAGCACTTGTGCCCCTGCCTTATGCCTAGCCAGCACTTGTGCCCCTGCCTTATGCCTAGCCAGCACTTGTGCCCCTGCCTTATGCCTAGCCAGCACTTGTGCCCCTGCCTTATGCCTAGCCAGCACTTGTGCCCCTGCCATATGCCTAGCCAGCACTTGTGCCCCTGCCTTTTGCCTAGCCAGCACTTGCGCCCCTGCCTTATGCCTAGCCAGCACTTGTGCCCCTGCCTTATGCCTAGCCAGCACTTGTGCCCCTGCCTTATGCCTAGCCAGCACTTGTGCCCCTGCCTTATGCCTAGCCAGCACTTGTGCCCCTGCCTTATGTCTAGCCAGCACTTGTGCCCCTGCCTTATGCCTAGCCAGCACTTGTGCCCCTGCCTTATGCCTAGCTGGCACTTGTGCCCAGGCCTTAAGCCTAGCTGGCACTTGTGCCCAGGCCTTAAGCCTAGCTGGCACTTGTGCCCATGCCTTAAGCCTAGCTGGCACTTGTGCCCCCTGCCTTGATCCTAGCCAGCACTGCACTTGTGCCCAGGCCTTAAGCCTAGCCCGCACTTGTGCCCAGGCCTTAAGCCTAGCCCACACTTGTGCCCATGCCTTATGCCTAGCCAGCACTTGTGCCCCCTTCCTTGATCCTAGCCAGCACTTGTGCCCCTGCCTTATGCCTAGCCCGCACTTGTGCCCCTGCCTTATGCATAGCCAGCACTTGTGCCCCAGCCTTATGCATAGCCAGCACTTGTGCCCCTGCCTTACGCCTAGCCAGCACTTGTGCTTCTGCCTTATGCCTAGCCAGCACTTGTGCCCCTGCCTTATGCCTAGCCAGCACTTGAGCCCCTGCATTATGCCTAGCCAGCACTTGTGCCCCTGCCTTATGCCTAGCCAGCACTTGTGCCCCTGCCTTATGCCTAGCCAGCACTTGTGCCCCTGCCTTATGCCTAGCCAGCACTTGTGCCCCTGCCTTATGCCTAGCCAGCACTTGTGCCCCTGCCTTATGCCTAGCCAGCACTTGTGCCCCTGCCTTATGCCTAGCCAGCACTTGTGCCCCTGCCTTATGCCTAGCCAGCACTTGTGCCCCTGCCTTATGCCTAGCCAGCACTTGTGCCCCTGCCTTATGCCTAGCCAGCACTTGTGCCCCTGCCTTATGCCTAGCCCACACTTGTGCCCAGGCCTTAAGCCTAGCTGGCTCTTGTGCCCATGCCTTAAGCCTAGCTGGCACTTGTGCCCCCTGCCTTGATCCTAGCGAGCACCGCACTTGTGCCCAGGCCTTAAGCCTAGCTCGCACTTGTGCCCATGCCTTCAGCCTAGCCATCACTTGTGCCCACTTCCTTGATCCTAGCCCGCACCTGTGCCCCGGCCTTAAGCCTAGCCCGCACTTGTGCCCCGGCCTTAAGCCTAGCCCCCACTTGTGCCCCGGCCTTAACCCTAGCCCGCACTTGTGCCCCGGCCTTAAGCCTAGCCCGGACTTGTGCCCCGGCCTTAATCCTAGCCCGCACTTGTGCCCCGGCCTTATGCCTAGCCCTTGCCTTATGCCTAGCCTGCTATTGTGCCCCGGCCTTAGGCCTAGCCCGCACTTGTGCCCCGGCCTTAGGCCTAGCCCGCACTTGTGCCCCTGCCTTATGCCTAGCCAGCATTTGTGCCCCTGCCTTATGCCTAGCCAGCACTTGTGCCCCTGCCTTAAGCCTAGCCAGCACTTGTGCCCCTGCCTTATGCCTAGCCAGCACTTGTGCCCCTGCCTTATGCCTAGCCAGCACTTGTGCCCCTGCCTTATGCCTAGCCAGCACTTGTGCCCCTGCCTTATGCCTAGCCAGCACTTGTGCCCCTGCCTTATGCCTAGCCAGCACTTGTGCCCCTGCCATATGCCTAGCCAGCACTTGTGCCCCTGCCTTTTGCCTAGCCAGCACTTGCGCCCCTGCCTTATGCCTAGCCAGCACTTGTGCCCCTGCCTTATGCCTAGCCAGCACTTGTGCCCCTGCCTTATGCCTAGCCAGCACTTGTGCCCCTGCCTTATGCCTAGCCAGCACTTGTGCCCCTGCCTTATGCCTAGCCAGCACTTGCGCCCCTGCCTTAGGCCTAGCCCGCACTTGTGCCCCGGCCTTAAGCCTAGCCCGCACTTGTGCCCCGGCCTTAAGCCTAGCCCGCACTTGTTCCCCGGCCTTAATCCTAGCCCGCACTTGTGCCCCGGCCTTATGCCTAGCCCCTGCCTTATGCCTAGCCCGCACTTGTGCCCCGGCCTTAGGCCTAGCCCGCACTTGTGCCCCGGCCTTAGGCCTAGACCGCAGTTGTGCCCCAGCCTTATGCCTAGCCAGCACTTGTGCCCCTGCCTTATGCCTAGCCAGCACTTGTGCCCCTGCCTTATGCCTAGCCAGCACTTGTGCCCCTGCCTTATGCCTAGCCAGCACTTGTGCCCCTGCCTTATGCCTAGCCAGCACTTGTGCCCCTGCCTTATGCCTAGCCAGCACTTGTGCCCCTGCCTTATGCCTAGCCAGGACTTGTGCCCCTGCCTTATGCCTAGCCAGCACTTGTGCCCCTGCCTTATGCCTAGCCAGGACTTGTGCCCCTGCCTTATGCCTAGCCAGCACTTGTGCCCCTGCCTTATGCCTAGCCAGCACTTGTGCCCCTGCCTTATGCCTAGCCAGCACTTGTGCCCCTGCCTTATGCCTAGCCAGCACTTGTGCCCCTGCCTTATGCCTAGCCAGCACTTGTGCCCCTGCCTTATGCTTAGCCAGCACTTGTGCCCCTGCATTATGCCTAGCCAGCACTTGTGCCCCTGCCTTATGCCTAGCCAGCACCTGTGCCCCTGCCTTATGCCTACCACGCACCTATGCCCCTGCCTTATGCCTAACCCGCACTTGTGCCCTGGCCTTAAGCCTAGCCCGCACTTGTGCCCCGGCCTTATGCCTAGCCCGCGCTTGTGCCCTGGCCTTAAGCCTAGCCCGCGCTTGTGCCCCAGCCTTATGCCTAGCCCCTGCCTTATGCCTAGCCTGCTATTGTGCCCCGGCCTTAGGCCTAGCCCGCACTTGTGCCCCGGCCTTAGGCCTAGCCCGCAATTGTGCCCCGGCCTTATGCCTAGCCAGCACTTGTGCCCCTGCCTTATGCCTAGCCAGCACTTGTGCCCCTGCCTTATGCCTAGCCAGCACTTGTGCCCCTGCCTTATGCCTAGCCAGCACTTGTGCCCCTGCCTTATTCCTAGCCAGCACTTGTGCCCCTGCCTTATGCCTAGCCAGCACTTGTGCCCCTGCCTTATGCCTAGCCACCACTTGTGCCCCCGCCTTATGCCTAGCCAGCACTTGTGCCCCTGCCTTATGCCTAGCCAGCACTTGTGCCCAGGCCTTAAGCCTAGCTGGCACTTGTGCCCAGGCCTTAAGCCTAGCTGGCACTTGTGCCCCCTGCCTTGATCCTAGCCAGCACTGCACTTGTGCCCAGGCCTTAAGCCTAGCCCGCACTTGTGCTCAGGCCTTAAGCCTAGCCCACACTTGTGCCCATGCCTTAAGCCTAGCCAGCACTTGTGCCCCCTTCCTTGATCCTAGCCAGCACTTGTGCCCCTGCCTTATGCCTAGCCAGCACTTGTGCCCCTGCCTTATGCCTAGCCAACACTTGTGTCCCTGCCTTATGCCTAGCCAGCACTTGTGCCCCTGCCTTATGCCTAGCCAGCACTTGTGCCTCTGCCTTATGCCTAGCCAGCACTTGTGCCCCGGCCTTAAGCCTAGCCCGCGCTTGTGCCCCGGCCTTAAGCCTAGCCCACACTTTTGCCCCGGCCTTAGGCCTAGCCCGCACTTGTGCCCCGGCCTTAGGCCTAGTCCGCACTTGTGCCCAGGCCTTAAGCCTAGCCCGCACTTTTGAGCCTCTTGAATGCTTGTTTGTTTGTTTTTGTTTTCAGCTTCATGTTGGTTATGCACATAGGGCCAGCTTTACGCTCTTTGCTCTTGTCCCGTCTGCATGCGCATGCACGACTGTAATTGGGGAAGAAGGCATTACCCATTTACGGAGGACAGACAAGAAGTGCCTGGTCGCTTGGAGCATGGGGTTATGGAGAGGCTCCGCACTGTACAACAAAGGATCTAGTCCTAAATGTCCAAGTACAGAGTAGAGGGGTGAAAGCTAGCTCTTCACCCCTATGGGTGCCTAACCCTTTATGCAAAGAGTGCAAAGTGTTAGCTGTATGCCTTAACCCTAGCCCACACTTTTGCCCCTGTATTAAGCCTAGCCCGCACTTGTGCCCCGGCCTTAAGCCTTGCCCGCACTTGTGCCCCGGCATTAAGCCTTGCCCGAACTTGTGCCCCGGCCTTAAGCCTTGCCCGCACTTGTGCCCCGGCCTTAAGCCTAGCCCGCACTCGTGCCCCGGCCTTAAGCCTAGCCCGCACTCGTGCCCCGGCCTTAAGCCTAGCCCGCACTCGTGCCCCGGCCTTAAGCCTAGCCCGCACTCGTGCCCTGGCCTTAAGCCTAGCCCGCACTCGTGCACCGGCCTTAAGCCTAGCCCGCACTCGTGCCCCGGCCATAAGCCTAGCCTGCACTCGTGCCCCGGCCTTAAGCCTAGCCCGCACTCCTGCCCCGGCCTTATGCCTAGCCCGCACTCGTGCCCCGGCCTTAAGCCTATCCCGCACTCGTGCCCCGGCCTTAAGCCTAGCCCGCACTCGTGCCCCGGCCTTAAGCCTAGCCCGCACTCGTGCCCCGGCCTTAAGCCTAGCCCGCACTCGTGCCCCGGCCTTAAGCCTAGCCCGCACTCGTGCCCCGGCCTTAAGCCTAGCCCGCACTCGTGCCCCGGCCTTAAGCCTAGCCCGCACTCGTGCCCCGGCCTTAAGCCTAGCCCGCACTCGTGCCCCGGCCTTAAGCCTAGCCCGCACTCATGCCCCGGCCTTAAGCCTAGCCCGCACTCGTGCCCCGGCCTTAAGCCTAGCCCGCACTCGTGCCCCGGCCTTAAGCCTAGCCCGCACTCGTGCCCCGGCCTTAAGCCTAGCCCGCACTCGTGCCCTGGCCTTAAGCCTAGCCCGCACTCGTGCACCGGCCTTAAGCCTAGCCCGCACTCGTGCCCCGGCCATAAGCCTAGCTGGCACTTGTGCCCAGGCCTTAAGCCTAGCTGGCACTTGTGCCCATGCCTTAAGCCTAGCTGGCACTTGTGCCCCCTGCCTTGATCCTAGCCAGCACTCGTGCCCAGGCCTTAAGCCTAGCCCGCACTTGTGCCCAGGCCTTAAGCCTAGCCCACACTTGTGCCCATGCCTTATGCCTAGCCAGCACTTGTGCCCCCTTCCTTGATCCTAGCCAGCACTTGTGCCCCTGCCTTATGCCTAGCCCGCACTTGTGCCCCTGCCTTATGCATAGCCAGCACTTGTGCCCCAGCCTTATGCATAGCCAGCACTTGTGCCCCTGCCTTACGCCTAGCCAGCACTTGTGCTTCTGCCTTAAGCCTAGCCCGCACTCGTGCCCCGGCCTTAAGCCTAGCCCGCACTCGTGCCCCGGCCTTAAGCCTAGCCCGCACTCGTGCCCCGGCCTTAAGCCTAGCCCGCACTCGTGCCCTGGCCTTAAGCCTAGCCCGCACTCGTGCACCGGCCTTAAGCCTAGCCCGCACTCGTGCCCCGGCCATAAGCCTAGCCCGCACTCGTGCCCCGGCCTTAAGCCTAGCCCGCACTCCTGCCCCGGCCTTATGCCTAGCCCGCACTCGTGCCCCGGCCTTAAGCCTAGCCCGCACTCGTGCCCCGGCCTTAAGCCTAGCCCGCACTCATGCCCCGGCCTTAAGCCTAGCCCGCACTCGTGCCCCGGCCTTAAGCCGAGCCCGCACTCGTGCCCCGGCCTTAAGCCTAGCCCGCACTCGTGCCCCGGCCTTGAGCCTAGCCCGCACTTGTGCCCCGGCCTTAAGCCTAGCCCGCACTTGTGCCCCGCCCTTAAGCCTAGCCCGCACTTGTGCCCCGTCCTTAAGCCTAGCCCGCACTTGTGCTCCGGCCTTAAGCCTAGCCCCCACTTGTGCCCCGGCCTTAACCCTAGCCCGCACTTGTGCCCCGGCCTTAAGCCTAGCCCGGACTTGTGCCCTGGCCTTAATCCTAGCCCGCACTTGTGCCCCGGCCTTATGAATAGCCCTTGCCTTATGCCTAGCCTGCTATTGTGCCCCGGCCTTAGGCCTAGCCCGCACTTGTGCCCCGGCCTTAGGCCTAGCCCGCACTTGTGCCCCGGCCTTAAGCCTAGCCAGCACATGTGCCCCTGCCTTATGCCTAGCCAGCACTTGTGCCCCTGCCTTATGCCTAGCCAGCACTTGTGCCCCTGCCTTATTCCTAGCCAGCACTTGTGCCCCTGCCTTATGCCTAGCCAGCACTTGTGCCCCTGCCTTATGCCTAGCCAGCACTTGTGCCCCTGCCTTATGCCTAGCCAGCACTTGTGCCCAGGCCTTAAGCCTAGCTGGCACTTGTGCCCAGGCCTTAAGCCTAGCTGGCACTTGAGCCCCCTGCCTTGATCCTAGCCAGCACTGCACTTGTGCCCAGGCCTTAAGCCTAGCCCGCACTTGTGCTCAGGCCTTAAGCCTAGCCCACACTTGTGCCCATGCCTTAAGCCTAGCCAGCACTTGTGCCCCTTCCTTGATCCTAGCCAGCACTTGTGCCCCTGCCTTATGCCTAGCCAGCACTTGTGCCCCTGCCTTATGCCTAGCCAACACTTGTGTCCCTGCCTTATGCCTAGCCAGCACTTGTGCCCCTGCCTTATGCCTAGCCAGCACTTGTGCCCCTGCCTTATGCCTAGCCAGCACTTGTGCCCCGGCCTTAAGCCTAGCCCGCGCTTGTGCCCCGGCCTTAAGCCTAGCCTACACTTTTGAACCGGCCTTAGGCCTAGCCCGCACTTGTGCCCCGGCCTTAGGCCTAGCCCGCACTTGTGCCCAGGCCTTAAGCCTAGCCCGCACTTTTGAGCCCCTTGAATGCTTGTTTGTTTGTTTTTGTCTTCAGCTTCATGTTGGTTATGCACATAGGGCCAGCTTTACGCTCTTCGCTCTTGTCCCGTCTGCATGCGCATGCACGACTGTAATTGGGGAAGAAGGCATTACCCATTTACGGAGGACAGACAAGAAGTGCCTGGTCGCTTGGAGCATGGGGTTATGGAGAGGCTCCGCACTGTACAACAAAGGATCTAGTCCTAAATGTCCAAGTACAGAGTAGAGGGGTGAAAGCTAGCTCTTCACCCCTATGGGTGCCTAACCCTTTATGCAAAGAGTGCAAAGAGTTAGCTGTATGCCTTAACCCTAGCCCACACTTTTGCCCCTGCATTAAGCCTAGCCCGCACTTGTGTCCCGGCCTTAAGCCTAGCTCGCACTTGTGCCCCGGCCTTAAGCATTGCCCGCACTTGTGCCCCGGCCTTAAGCCTTGCCCGCACTTGTGCCCCGGCCTTAAGCCTTGCCCGCACTTGTGCCCCGGCCTTAAGCCTAGCCCGCACTCGTGCCCCGGCCTTAAGCCTAGCCCGCACTCGTGCCCCGGCCTTAAGCCTAGCCCGCACTCGTGCCCCGGCCTTAAGCCTAGCCTGCACTCGTGCCCCGGCCTTAAGCCTAGCCCGCACTCGTGCCCCGGCCTTAAGCCTAGCCCGCACTCGTGCCCCGGCCTTAAGCCTAGCCCGCACTCGTGCCCCGGCCTTAAGCCTAGCCCGCACTCGTACCCCGGCCTTAAGCCGAGCCCGCACTCGTACCCCGGCCTTAAGCCGAGCCCGCACTCGTGCCCCGGCCTTAAGCGTAGCCCGCACTCGTGCCCCGGCCTTAAGCCTAGCAGGCACTCGTGCCCCGGCTTTAAGCCTAGCCCGCACTTGTGCCCCGGCCTTAAGCCTAGCCCGCACTTGTGCCCCGGCCTAAAGCCTAGCCCGCACTTGTGCCCCGGCCTTAAGCCTAGCCCGCACTTGTGCCCCGGCCTTAAGCCTAGCCCGCACTTGTGCCCCTGCCTTAAGCCTAGCCCGCACTTGTGCCCAGGCCTTAAGCCTAGCTGGCACTTGTGCCCATGCCTTAAGCCTAGCCAGCACTTGTGCCCACTTCCTTGATCCTAGCCCGCACTTGTGCCCCGGCCTTAAGCCTAGCCCCACTTGTGCCCCGGCCTTAAGCCTAGCCCCCACTTGTGCCCCGGCCATAAGCCTAGCCCGCACTTGTGCCCCGGCCTTAAGCCTAGCCCGCACTTTTGAGCCCCTTGAATGCTTGTTTGTTTGTTTTTGTCTTCAGCTTCATGTTGGTTATGCACATAGGGCCAGCTTTACGCTCTTCGCTCTTGTCCTGTCTGCATGCGCATGCACGACTGTAATTGGGGAAGAAGGCATTACCCATTTACGGAGGACAGACAAGAAGTGCCTGGTCGCTTGGAGCATGGGGTTATGGAGAGGCTCCGCACTGTACAACAAAGGATCTAGTCCTAAATGTCCAAGTACAGAGTAGAGGGGTGAAAGCTAGCTCTTCACCCCTATGGGTGCCTAACCCTTTATGCAAAGAGTGCAAAGAGTTAGCTGTATGCCTTAACCCTAGCCCACACTTTTGCCCCTGCATTAAGCCTAGCCCGCACTTGTGTCCCGGCCTTAAGCCTAGCTCGCACTTGTGCCCCGGCCTTAAGCATTGCCCGCACTTGTGCCCCGGCCTTAAGCCTTGCCCGCACTCGTGCCCCGGCCTTAAGCCTAGCCCGCACTTGTGTCCCGGCCTTAAGCCTAGCTCGCACTTGTGCCCCGGCCTTAAGCCTTGCCCGCACTTGTGCCCCGGCCTTAAGCCTTGCCCGCACTCGTGCCCCGGCCTTAAGCCTAGCCCGCACTCGTGCCCCGGCCTTAAGCCTAGCCCGCACTCGTGCCCCGGCCTTAAGCCTAGCCCGCACTCGTGCCCCGGCCTTAAGCCTAGCCCGCACTCGTGCCCCGGCCTTAAGCCTAGCCCGCACTCGTGCCCCGGCCTTAAGCCTAGCCCGCACTCGTGCCCCGGCCTTAAGCCTAGCCCGCTCTCCTGCCCCGGCCTTAAGCCTAGCCCGCACTCCTGCCCCGGCCTTAAGCCTAGCCCGCACTCGTGCCCCGGCCTTAAGCCTAGCCCGCACTCATGCCCCGGCCTTAAGCCTAGCCCGCACTCGTGCCCCGGCCTTAAGCCTAGCCCGCACTCGTGCCCCGGCCTTAAGCCTAGCCCGCACTCGTGCCCCGGCCTTAAGCCTAGCTCGCACTCTTGCCCCGGCCTTAAGCCTAGCCCGCACTCGTGCCCCGGCCTTAAGCCTAGCCCGCACTCGTGCCCCGGCCTTAAGCCTAGCCCGCACTCGTGCCCCGGCCTTAAGCCTAGCCCGCACTCGTGCCCCGGCCTTAAGCCTAGCCCGCACTCGTACCCCGGCCTTAAGCCGAGCCCGCACTCGTGCCCCGGCCTTAAGCCTAGCCCGCACTCGTGCCCCGGCCTTAAGCCTAGCAGGCACTCGTGCCCCGGCTTTAAGCCTAGCCCGCACTTGTGCCCCGGCCTTAAGCCTAGCCCGCACTTGTGCCCCGGCCTAAAGCCTAGCCCGCACTTGTGCCCCGGCCTTAAGCCTAGCCCGCACTTGTGCCCCGGCCTTAAGCCTAGCCCGCACTTGTGCCCCGGCCTTAAGCCTAGCCCGCACTTGTGCCCAGGCCTTAAGCCTAGCTGGCACTTGTGCCCATGCCTTAAGCCTAGCCAGCACTTGTGCCCACTTCCTTGATCCTAGCCCGCACTTGTGCCCCGGCCTTAAGCCTAGCCCCACTTGTGCCCCGGCCTTAAGCCTAGCCCCCACTTGTGCCCCGGCCATAAGTCTAGCCCGCACTTGTGCCCCGGCCTTAAGCCTAGCCCACACTTGTGCCCCGGCCTTAATCCTAGCCCGCACTTGTGCCCCGGCCTTATGCCTAGCCCCTGCCTTATGCCTAGACCGCACTTGTGCCCCTGCCTTATGCCTAGCCAGCACCTGTGCCCCTGCCTTATGCCTACCCCGCACCTATGCCCCTGCCTTATGCCTAGCCCTCACTTGTGCCCTGGCCTTAAGCCTAGCCCGCACTTGTGCCCCGGCCTTATGCCTAGCCCGCGCTTGTGCCCTGGCCTTAAGCCTAGCCCGCGCTTGTGCCCCGGCCTTATGCCTAGCCCCTGCCTTATGCCTAGCCTGCTATTGTGCCCCGGCCTTAGGCCTAGCCCGCACTTGTGCCCCGGCCTTAGGCCTAGCCCGCAATTGTGCCCCGGCCTTATGCCTAGCCAGCACTTGTGCCCCTGCCTTATGCCTAGCCAGCACATGTGCCCCTGCCTTATGCCTAGCCAGCACTTGTGCCCCTGCCTTATGCCTAGCCAGCACTTGTGCCCCTGCCTTATTCCTAGCCAGCACTTGTGCCCCTGCCTTATGCCTAGCCAGCACTTGTGCCCCTGCCTTATGCCTAGCCAGCACTTGTGCCCCTGCCTTATGCCTAGCCAGCACTTGTGCCCACTTCCTTGATCCTAGCCCGCACTTGTGCCCCGGCCTTAAGCCTAGCCCCCACTTGTGCCCCGGCCTTAAGCCTAGCCCCCACTTGTGCCCCGGCCATAAGCCTAGCCCGCACTCGTGCCCCGGCCTTAAGCCTAGCAGGCACTCGTGCCCCGGCTTTAAGCCTAGCCCGCACTTGTGCCCCGGCCTTAAGCCTAGCCCGCACTTGTGCCCCGGCCTAAAGCCTAGCCCGCACTTGTGCCCCGGCCTTAAGCCTAGCCCGCACTTGTGCCCCGGCCTTAAGCCTAGCCCGCACTTGTGCCCCGGCCTTAAGCCTAGCCCGCACTTGTGCCCAGGCCTTAAGCCTAGCTGGCACTTGTGCCCATGCCTTAAGCCTAGCCAGCACTTGTGCCCACTTCCTTGATCCTAGCCCGCACTTGTGCCCCGGCCTTAAGCCTAGCCCCACTTGTGCCCCGGCCTTAAGCCTAGCCCCCACTTGTGCCCCGGCCATAAGTCTAGCCCGCACTTGTGCCCCGGCCTTAAGCCTAGCCCACACTTGTGCCCCGGCCTTAATCCTAGCCCGCACTTGTGCCCCGGCCTTATGCCTAGCCCCTGCCTTATGCCTAGACCGCACTTGTGCCCCGGCCTTAGGCCTAGCCCGCACTTGTGCCCCGGCCTTAGGCCTAGCCCGCAGTTGTGCCCCAGCCTTATGCCTAGCCAGCACTTGTGCCCCTGCCTTATGCCTAGCCAGCACTTGTGCCCCTGCCTTATGCCTAGCCAGCACTTGTGCCCCTGCCTTATGCCTAGCCAGCACTTGTGCCCCTGCCTTATGCCTAGCCAGCACTTGTGCCCCTGCCTTATGCCTAGCCAGCACTTGTGCCCCTGCCTTATGCCTAGCCAGCACTTGTGCCCCTGCCTTATGCCTAGCCAGCATTTGTGCCCCTGCCTTATGCTTAGCCAGCACTTGTGCCCCTGCCTTATGCCTAGCCAGCACTTGTGCCCCTGCCTTATGCCTAGCCAGCACTTGTGCCCCTGCCTTATGCCTAGCCAGCACTTGTGCCCCTGCCTTATGCCTAGCCAGCACTTGTGCCCCTGCCTTATGCCTAGCCAGCATTTGTGCCCCTGCCTTATGCTTAGCCAGCACTTGTGCCCCTTCATTATGCCTAGCCAGCACTTGTGCCCCTGCCTTATGCCTAGCCAGCACCTGTGCCCCTGCCTTATGCCTACCCCGCACCTATGCCCCTGCCTTATGCCTAGCCCTCACTTGTGCCCTGGCCTTAAGCCTAGCCCGCACTTGTGCCCCGGCCTTATGCCTAGCCCGCGCTTGTGCCCTGGCCTTAAGCCTAGCCCGCGCTTGTGCCCCGGCCTTATGCCTAGCCCCTGCCTTATGCCTAGCCTGCTATTGTGCCCCGGCCTTAGGCCTAGCCCGCACTTGTGCCCCGGCCTTAGGCCTAGCCCGCAATTGTGCCCCGGCCTTATGCCTAGCCAGCACTTGTGCCCCTGCCTTATGCCTAGCCAGCACATGTGCCCCTGCCTTATGCCTAGCCAGCACTTGTGCCCCTGCCTTATGCCTAGCCAGCACTTGTGCCCCTGCCTTATTCCTAGCCAGCACTTGTGCCCCTGCCTTATGCCTAGCCAGCACTTGTGCCCCTGCCTTATGCCTAGCCAGCACTTGTGCCCCTGCCTTATGCCTAGCCAGCACTTGTGCCCCTGCCTTATGCCTAGCCAGCACTTGTGCCCAGGCCTTAAGCCTAGCTGGCACTTGTGCCCAGGCCTTAAGCCTAGCTGGCACTTGTGCCCCCTGCCTTGATCCTAGCCAGCACTGCACTTGTGCCCAGGCCTTAAGCCTAGCCCGCACTTGTGCTCAGGCCTTAAGCCTAGCCCACACTTGTGCCCATGCCTTAAGCCTAGCCAGCACTTGTGCCCCCTTCCTTGATCCTAGCCAGCACTTGTGCCCCTGCCTTATGCCTAGCCAGCACTTGTGCCCCTGCCTTATGCCTAGCCAACACTTGTGTCCCTGCCTTATGCCTAGCCAGCACTTGTGCCCCTGCCTTATGCCTAGCCAGCACTTGTGCCCCTGCCTTATGCCTAGCCAGCACTTGTGCCCCTGTCTTATGCCTAGCCAGCACTTGTGCCCCGGCCTTAAGCCTAGCCCTCGCTTGTGCCCCGGCCTTAAGCCTAGCCTACACTTTTGCCCCGGCCTTAGGCCTAGCCCGCACTTGTGCCCCGGCCTTAGGCCTAGCCCACACTTGTGCCCAGGCCTTAAGCCTAGCCCGCACTTTTGAGCCCCTTGAATGCTTGTTTGTTTGTTTTTGTCTTCAGCTTCATGTTGGTTATGCACATAGGGCCAGCTTTACGCTCTTCGCTCCTGTCCCGTCTGCATGCGCATGCACGACTGTAATTGGGGAAGAAGGCATTACCCATTTACGGAGGACAGACAAGAAGTGCCTGGTCGCTTGGAGCATGGGGTTATGGAGAGGCTCCGCACTGTACAACAAAGGATCTAGTCCTAAATGTCCAAGTACAGAGTAGAGGGGTGAAAGCTAGCTCTTCACCCCTATGGGTGCCTAACCCTTTATGCAAAGATTGCAAAGTGTTAGCTGTATGCCTTAACACTAGCCCACACTTTTGCCCCTGTATTAAGCCTAGCCTGCACTTGTGTCCCGGCCTTAAGCCTAGCTCGCACTTGTGCCCCGGCCTTAAGCATTGCCCGCACTTGTGCCCCGGCCTTAAGCCTTGCCCGCACTTGTGCCCCGGCCTTAAGCCTTGCCCGCACTTGTGCCCCGGCCTTAAGCCTAGCCCGCACTCGTGCCCCGGCCTTAAGCCTAACCCGCACTCGTGCCCCGGCCTTAAGCCTAGCCCGCACTCGTGCCCCGGCCTTAAGCCTAGCCCGCACTCGTGCCCCGGCCTTAAGCCTAGCCCGCACTCGTGCCCCGGCCTTAAGCCTAGCCCGCACTCGTGCCCCGGCCTTAAGCCTAGCCCGCACTCGTGCCCCGGCCTTAAGCCTAGCCCGGACTCCTGCCCCGGCCTTAAGCCTAGCCCGCACTCGTGCCCCGGCCTTAAGCCTAGCCCGCACTCGTGCCCCGGCCTTAAGCCTAGCCAGCACTCGTGCCCCGGCCTTAAGCCTGGCCCGCACTCGTGCCCCGGCCTTAAGCCTAGCCCGCACTCGTGCCCCGGCCTTAAGCCTAACCCGCACTCGTGCCCCGGCCTTAAGCCTAGCCCGCACTCGTGCCCCGGCCTTAAGCCTAGCCCACACTCGTGCCCCGGCCTTAAGCCTAGCCCGCACTCGTGCCCCGGCCTTAAGCCTAGCCCACACTCGTGCCCCGGCCTTAAGCCTAGCCCGCACTCATGCCCCGGCCTTAAGCCTAGCCCGCACTCGTGCCCCGGCCTTAAGCCGAGCCCGCACTCGTGCCCCGGCCTTAAGCCTAGCCCGCAATCGTGCCCCGGCCTTAAGCCTAGCAGGCACTCGTGCCCCGGCCTTAAGCCTAGCCCGCACTTGTGCCCCGGCCTTAAGCCTAGCCCGCACTTGTGCCCCGGCCTAAAGCCTAGCCCGCACTTGTGCCCCGATCTTAAGCCTTGCCCGCACTTGTGCCCCGGCCTTAAGCCTAGCCCGCACTTGTGCCCCGGCCTTAAGCCTAGCCCGCACTTGTGCCCAGGCCTTAAGCCTAGCTGGCACTTGTGCCCATGCCTTAAGCCTAGCCGGCACTTGTGCCCACTTCCTTGATCCTAGCCCGCACTTGTGCCCCGGCCTTAAGCCTAGCCCCCACTTGTGCCCCGGCCTTAAGCCTAGCCCCCACTTGTGCCCCGGCCATAAGCCTAGCCCGCACTTGTGCCCCGGCCTTAAGCCTAGCCCGCACTTGTGCCCGGCCTTAATCCTAGCCCGCACTTGTGCCCCGGCCTTATGCCTAGCCCCTGCCTTATGCCTAGCCCGCACTTGTGCCCCGGCCTTAGGCCTAGCCCGCAGTTGTGCCCCAGCCTTATGCCTAGCCAGCACTTGTGCCCCTGCCTTATGCCTAGCCAGCACTTGTGCCCCTGCCTTATGCCTAGCCAGCACTTGTGCCCCTGCCTTATGCCTAGCCAGCACTTGTGCCCCGGCCTTAAGCCTAGCCCGCACTTGTGCCCGGCCTTAATCCTAGCCCGCACTTGTGCCCCGGCCTTATGCCTAGCCCCTGCCTTATGCCTAGCCCGCACTTGTGCCCCGGCCTTAGGCCTAGCCCGCACTTGTGCCCCGGCCTTAGGCCTAGCCCGCAGTTGTGCCCCAGCCTTATGCCTAGCCAGCACTTGTGCCCCTGCCTTATGCCTAGCCAGCACTTGTGCCCCTGCCTTATGCCTAGCCAGCACTTGTGCCCCTGCCTTATGCCTAGCCAGCACTTGTGCCCCTGCCTTATGCCTAGCCAGCAATTGTGCCCCTGCCTTATGCCTAGCCAGCACTTGTGCCCCTGCCTTATGCCTAGCCAGCACTTGTGCCCCTGCCTTATGCCTAGCCAGCACTTGTGCCCCTGCCTTATGCCTAGCCAGCACTTGTGCCCCTGCCTTATGCCTAGCCAGCACTTGTGCCCCTGCCTTATGCCTAGCCAGCACTTGTGCCCCTGCCTTATGCCTAGCCAGCACTTGTGCCCCTGCCTTATGCCTAGCCAGCACTTGTGCCCCTGCCTTATGCTTAGCCAGCACTTGTGCCCCTGCATTATGCCTAGCCAGCACTTGTGCCCCTGCCTTATGCCTAGCCAGCACCTGTGCCCCTGCCTTATGCCTACCCCGCACCTATGCCCCTGCCTTATGCCTAACCCGCACTTGTGCCCTGGCCTTAAGCGTAGCCCGCACTTGTGCCCTGGCCTTATGCCTAGCCCGCGCTTGTGCCCTGGCCTTAAGCCTAGCCCGCGCTTGTGCCCCGGCCTTATGCCTAGCCCCTGCCTTATGCCTAGCCTGCTATTGTGCCCCGGCCTTAGGCCTAGCCCGCACTTGTGCCCCGGCCTTAGGCCTAGCCCGCAATTGTGCCCCGGCCTTATGCCTAGCCAGCACTTGTGCCCCTGCCTTATGCCTAGCCAGCACTTGTGCCCCTGCCTTATGCCTAGCCAGCACTTGTGCCCCTGCCTTATGCCTAGCCAGCACTTGTGCCCATGCCTTATTCCTAGCCAGCACTTGTGCCCCTGCCTTATGCCTAGCCAGCACTTGTGCCCCTGCCTTATGCCTAGCCACCACTTGTGCCCCCGCCTTATGCCTAGCCAGCACTTGTGCCCCTGCCTTATGCCTAGACTGCACTTGTGCCCAGGCCTTAAGCCTAGCTGGCACTTGTGCCCAGGCCTTAAGCCTAGCTGGCACTTGTGCCCCCTGCCTTGATCCTAGCCAGCACTGCACTTGTGCCCAGGCCTTAAGCCTAGCCCGCACTTGTGCTCAGGCCTTAAGCCTAGCCCACACTTGTGCCCATGCCTTAAGCCTAGCCAGCACTTGTGCCCCCTTCCTTGATCCTAGCCAGCACTTGTGCCCCGGCCTTATGCCTAGCCAGCACTTGTGCCCCTGCCTTATGCCTAGCCAACACTTTTGTCCCTGCCTTATGCCTAGCCAGCACTTGTGCCCCTGCCTTATGCCTAGCCAGCACTTGTGCCCCTGCCTTATGCCTAGCCAGCACTTGTGCCTTGGCCTTAAGCCTAGCCCGCGCTTGTGCCCCGGCCTTAGGCCTAGCCCGCACTTGTGCCCCGGCCTTAGGCCTAGCCCGCACTTGTGCCCCGGCCTTAGGCCTAGTCCGCACTTGTGCCCAGGCCTTAAGCCTAGCCCGCACTTTTGAGCCTCTTGAATGCTTGTTTGTTTGTTTTTGTCTTCAGCTTCGTGTTGGTTATGCACATAGGGCCAGCTTTACGCTCTTCGCTCTTGTCCCGTCTGCATGCGCATGCACGACTGTAATTGGGGAAGAAGGCATTACCCATTTACGGAGGACAGACAAGAAGTGCCTGGTCGCTTGGAGCATGGGGTTATGGAGAGGCTCCGCACTGTACAACAAAGGATCTAGTCCTAAATGTCCAAGTACAGAGTAGAGGGGTGAAAGCTAGCTCTTCACCCCTATGGGTGCCTAACCCTTTATGCAAAGAGTGCAAAGTGTTAGCTGTATGCCTTAACCCTAGCCCACACTTTTGCCCCTGTATTAAGCCTAGCCCGCACTTGTGCCCCGGCCTTAAGCCTAGCTCGCACTTGTGCCCCGGCCTTAAGCCTTGCCCGCACTTGTGCCCCGGCATTAAGCCTTGCCCGCACTTGTGCCCCGGCCTTAAGCCTTGCCCGCACTTTTGCCCCGGCCTTAAGCCTAGCCAGCACTCGTGCCCCGGCCTTAAGCCTAGCCCGCACTCGTGCCCCGGCCTTAAGCCTAGCCCGCACTCGTGCCCCGGCCTTAAGCCTAGCCCGCACTCGTGCCCCGGCCTTAAGCCTAGCCCGCACTCGTGCCCCGGCCTTAAGCCTAGCCCGCACTCGTGCCCCTGCCATAAGCCTAGCCCGCACTCGTGCCCCGGCCTTAAGCCTAGCCCGCACTCCTGCCCCGGCCTTAAGCCTAGCCCACACTCGTGCCCCGGCCTTAAGCCTAGCCCGCACTCGTGCCCCGGCCTTAAGCCTAGCCCGCACTCGTGCCCCGGCCTTAAGCCTAGCCCGCACTCGTGCCCCGGCCTTAAGCCTAGCCCGCACTTTTGAGCCTCTTGAATGCTTGTTTGTTTGTTTTTGTCTTCAGCTTCATGTTGGTTATGCACATAGGGCCAGCTTTACGCTCTTCGCTCTTGTCCCGTCTGCATGCGCATGCACGACTGTAATTGGGGAAGAAGGCATTACCCATTTATGGAGGACAGACAAGAAGTGCCTGGTCGCTTGGAGCATGGGGTTATGGAGAGGCTCCGCACTGTACAACAAAGGATCTAGTCCTAAATGTCCAAGTACAGAGTAGAGGGGTGAAAGCTAGCTCTTCACCCCTATGGGTGCCTAACCCTTTATGCAAAGAGTGCAAAGTGTTAGCTGTATGCCTTAACCCTAGCCCACACTTTTGCCCCTGTATTAAGCCTAGCCCGCACTTGTGTCCCGGCCTTAAGCCTAGCTCGCACTTGTGCCCCGGCCTTAAGCCTTGCCCGCACTTGTGCCCCGGCATTAAGCCTTGCCCGCACTTGTGCCCCGGCCTTAAGCCTTGCCCGCACTTTTGCCCCAGCCTTAAGCCTAGCCCGCACTCGTGCCCCGGCCTTAAGCCTAGCCCGCACTCGTGCCCCGGCCTTAAGCCTAGCCCGCACTCGTGCCCCGGCCTTAAGCCTAGCCCGCACTCGTGCCCCGGCCTTAAGCCTAGCCCGCACTCGTGCCCCGGCCTTAAGCCTAGCCCGCACTCGTGCCCCGGCCATAAGCCTTGCCCGCACTCGTGCCCCGGCCTTAAGCCTAGCCCGCACTCCTGCCCCGGCCTTAAGCCTAGCCCGCACTCGTGCCCCGGCCTTAAGCCTAGCCCGCACTCGTGCCCCGGCCTTAAGCCTAGCCCGCACTCCTGCCCCGGCCTTAAGCCTAGCCCGCACTCGTGCCCAGGCCTTAAGCCTAGCCCGCACTCGTGCCCCGGCCTTAAGCCTAGCCCGCACTCGTGCCCCGGCCTTAAGCCTAGCCCGCACTCGTGCCCCGGCCTTAAGCCTAGCCTGCACTCGTGCCCCGGCCTTAAGCCTAGCCCGCACTCGTGCCCCGGCCTTAAGCCTAGCCCGCACTCGTGCCCCGGCCTTAAGCCTAGCCCGCACTCGTGCCCCGGCCTTAAGCCTAGCCCGCACTCGTGCCCCGGCCTTAAGCCGAGCCCGCACTCGTGCCCCGGCCTTAAGCCTAGCCCGCACTCGTGCCCCGGCCTTAAGCCTAGCCCGCACTCGTGCCCCGGCCTTAAGCCTAGCCCGCACTCGTGCCCCGGCCTTAAGCCTAGCCCGCACTTGTGCCCTGCCCTTAAGCCTAGCCCGCACTTGTGCCCCGGCCTTAAGCCTAGCCCGCACTTGTGCCCCGGCCTTAAGCCTAGCCCGCACTTGTGCCCCGGCCTTAAGCCTAGCCCGCACTTGTGCCCAGGCCTTAAGCCTAGCTGGCACTTGTGCCCATGCCTTAAGCCTAGCCCCCACTTGTGCCCCGGCCTTAAGCCTAGCCCCCACTTGTGCCCCGGCCTTAAGCCTAGCCCGCACTTGTGCCCCGGCCTTAAGCCTAGCCCGCACTTGTGCCCCGGCACTAATCCTAGCCCGCACTTGTGCCCCGGCCTTATGCCTAGCCCCTGCCTTATGCCTAGCCCGCACTTGTGCCCCGGCCTTAGGCCTAGCCCGCACTTGTGCCCCGGCCTTAGGCCTAGCCCGCAGTTGTGCCCCAGCCTTATGCCTAGCCAGCACTTGTGCCCCTGCCTTATGCCTAGCCAGCACTTGTGCCCCTGCCTTATGCCTAGCCAGCACTTGTGCCCCTGCCTTATGCCTAGCCAGCACTTGTGCCCCTGCCTTATGCCTAGCCAGCACTTGTGCCCCTGCCTTATGCCTAGCCAGCACTTGTGCCCCTGCCTTATGCCTAGCCAGGACTTGTGCCCCTGCCTTATGCCTAGCCAGCACTTGTGCCCCTGCCTTATGCCTAGCCAGCACTTGTGCCCCTGCCTTATGCCTAGCCAGCACTTGTGCCCCTGCCTTATGCCTAGCCAGCACTTGTGCCCCTGCCTTATGCCTAGCCAGCACTTGTGCCTCTGCCTTATGCCTAGCCAGCACTTGTGCCCCTGCCTTATGCCTAGCCAGCACTTGTGCCCCTGCCTTATGCTTTGCCAGCACTTGTGCCCCTGCATTATGCCTAGCCAGCACTTGTGCCCCTGCCTTATTCCTAGCCAGCACTTGTGCCCCTGCCTTATGCCTAGCCAGCACTTGTGCCCCTGCCTTATGCCTAGCCAGCACTTGTGCCCCTGCCTTATGCCTAGCCAGCACTTGTGCCCCTGCCTTATGCCTAGCCAGCACTTGTGCCCAGGCCTTAAGCCTAGCTGGCACTTGTGCCCAGGCCTTAAGCCTAGCTGGCACTTGTGCCCCCTGCCTTGATCCTAGCCAGCACTGCACTTGTGCCCAGGCCTTAAGCCTAGCTCACACTTGTGCCCATGCCTTAAGCCTAGCCAGCACTTGTGCCCCCTTCCTTGATCCTAGCCAGCACTTGTGCCCCTGCCTTATGCCTAGCCAGCACTTGTGTCCCTGCCTTATGCCTAGCCAACACTTGTGTCCCTGCCTTATGCCTAGCCAGCACTTGTGCCCCTGCCTTATGCCTAGCCAGCACTTGTGCCCCTGCCTTATGCCTAGCCAGCACTTGTGCCCCGGCCTTAAGCCTAGCCCGCGCTTGTGCCCCGGCCTTAAGCCTAGCCCACACTTTTGCCCCGGCCTTAGGCCTAGCCCGCACTTGTGCCCCGGCCTTAGGCCTAGCCCGCACTTGTGCCCAGGCCTTAAGCCTAGCCCGCACTTTTGAGCCTCTTGAATGCTTGTTTGTTTGTTTTTGTCTTCAGCTTCATGTTGGTTATGCACATAGGGCCAGCTTTACTCTCTTCGCTCTTGTCCCGTCTGCATGCGCATGCACGACTGTAATTGGGGAAGAAGGCATTACCCATTTACGGAGGACAGACAAGAAGTGCCTGGTCGCTTGGAGCATGGGGTTATGGAGAGGCTCCGCACTGTACAACAAAGGATCTAGTACTAAATGTCCAAGTACAGAGTAGAGGGGTGAAAGCTAGCTCTTCACCCCTATGGGTGCCTAACCCTTTATGCAAAGAGTGCAATGTGTTAGCTGTATGCCTTAACCCTAGCCCACACTTTTGCCCCTGTATTAAGCCTAGCCCGCACTTGTGTCCCGGCCTTAAGCCTAGCTCGCACTTGTGCCCCGGCCTTAAGCCTTGCCCGCACTTGTGCCCCGGCATTAAGCCTTGCCCGCACTTGTGCCCCGGCCTTAAGCCTTGCCCGCACTTGTGCCCCGGCCTTAAGCCTAGCCCGCACTTGTGCCCCGGCCTTAAGCCCAGCCCGCACTCGTGCCCCGGCCTTAAGTCTAGCCCGCACTCGTGCCCCGGCCTTAAGCCTAGCCCGCACTCGTGCCCCGGCCTTAAGCCTAGCCCGCACTCGTGCCCCGGCCTTAAGCCTAGCCCGCACTCGTGCCCCGGCCTTAAGCCTAGCCCGCACTCGTGCCCCGGCCTTAAGCCCAGCCCGCACTCGTGCCCCGGCCTTAAGTCTAGCCCGCACTCGTGCCCCGGCCTTAAGCCTAGCCCGCACTCGTGCCCCGGCCTTAAGCCTAGCCCGCACTCGTGCCCCGGCCTTAAGCCTAGCCCGCACTCGTGCCCCGGCCTTAAGCCTAGCCCGCACTCGTGCCCCGGCCTTAAGCCTAGCCCGCACTCGTGCCCCGGCCTTAAGCCTAGCCCGCACTCGTGCCCCAGCCTTAAGCCTAGCCCGCACTCGTGCCCCGGCCTTAAGCCTAGCCCGCACTCGTGCCCCGGCCATAAGCCTAGCCCGCACTCGTGCCTTGGCCTTAAGCCTAGCCCGCACTCGTGCCCCGGCCTTAAGTCTAGCCCGCACTCGTGCCCCGGCCTTAAGCCTAGCCCGCACTCGTGCCCCGGCCTTAAGCCTAGCCCGCACTCGTGCCCCGGCCTTAAGCCTAGCCCGCACTCGTGCCCCGACCTTAAGCCTAGCCCGCACTCGTGCCCCGGCCTTAAGCCTAGCCCGCACTCGTGCCCCGGCCTTAAGCCTAGCCCGCACTCATGCCCCGGCCTTAAGCCTAGCCTGCACTCGTGCCCCGGCCTTAAGCCTAGCCCGCACTTGTGCCCCGGCCTTAAGCCTAGCCCGCACTTGTGCCCCGGCCTTAAGCCTAGCCTGCACTTGTGCCCCGGCCTTAATCCTAGCCCGCACTTGTGCCCCGGCCTTAAGCCTAGCCCGCACTTGTGCCCCGGCCTTAAGCCTAGCCCGCACTCGTGCCCCGGCCTTAAGCCTAGCCCGCACTCGTGCCCCGGCCTTAAGCCTACCCCGCACTCGTGCCCCGGCCTTAAGCCTAGCCTGCACTCGTGCCCCGGCCTTAAGCCTAGCCCGCACTTGTGCCCCGGCCTTTAGCCTAGCCCGCACTTGTGCCCCGGCCTTAAGCCTAGCCCGCACTTGTGCCCCGGCCTTAATCCTAGCCCGCACTTGTGCCCCGGCCTTAAGCCTAGCCCGCACTTGTGCCCCGGCCTTAAGCCTAGCCCGCACTTGTGCCCCGGCCTTAAGCCTAGCCCGCACTTTTGAGCCCCTTGAATGCTTGTTTGTTTGTTTTTGTCTTCAGCTTCATGTTGGTTATGCACATAGGGCCAGCTTTACACTCTTCGCTCTTGTCCCGTCTGAATGCGCATGCACGACTGTAATTGGGGAAGAAGGCATTACCCATTTACGGAGGACAGACAAGAAGTGCCTGGTCGCTTGGAGCATGGGGTTATGGAGAGGCTCCGCACTGTACAACAAAGGATCTAGTCCTAAATGTCCAAGTACAGAGTAGAGGGGTGAAAGCTAGCTCTTCACCCCTATGGGTGCCTAACCCTTTATGCAAAGAGTGCAAAGAGTTAGCTGTATGCCTTAAGCCTAGCCAGCACTTGTGCCCCGGCCTTAAGCCTAGCCAGCACTTGTGCCCCTGCCTTATGCCTAGCCAGCACTTGAGCCCCTGCCTTATGCCTAGCCAGCACTTGTGCCCCTGCCTTATGCCTTGACAGCACTTGTGCCCCTGCTTTATGCCTAGCCAGCACTTGTGCCCCTGCCTTATGCCTAGCCACCACTTGTGCCCCTGCCTTATGCCTAGCCAGCACTTGTGCCCCTGCCTTATGCCTAGCAAGCACTTGTGCCCCTGCCTTATGCCTAGCCAGCACTTGTGCCCCTGCCTTATGCCTAGCCAGCACTTGTGCCCCTGCCTTATGCCTAGCTGGCACTTGTGCCCCTGCCTTATGCCTAGCTGGCACTTGTGCCCCTGCCTTATGCCTTGCTGGCACATGTGCCCAGGCCTTAAGCCTAGCTGGCACTTGTGCCCATGCCTTAAGAATAGCTGGCACTTGTGCCCCCTGCCTTGATCCTAGCCAGCACCGCACTTGTGCCCAGGCCTTAAGCCTAGCCCGCACTTGTGCCCAGGCCTTAAGCCTAGCCCACACTTGTGCCCATGCCTTAAGCCTAGCCAGCACTTGTGCCCCCTTCCTTGATCCTAGCCAGCACTTGCGCCCCTGCCTTATACCTAGCCAGCACTTGTGCCCCTGCCTTATGCCTAGCCAGCACTTGTGCCCCTGCCTTATGCCTAGCCAGCACTTGTGCCCCTGCCTTATGCCTAGCCAGCACTTGTGCCCCTGCCTTATGCCTAGCCAGCACTTGTGCCCCTGCCTTATGCCTAGCCAGCACTTGTGCCCCTGCCTTATGCCTAGCTGGCACTTGTGCCCAGGCCTTAAGCCTAGCTGGCACTTGTGCCCATGCCTTAAGCCTAGCTGGCACTTGTGCCCCCTGCCTTGATCCTAGCCAGCACCGCACTTGTGCCCAGGCCTTAAGCCTAGCCCGCACTTGTGCCCAGGCCTTAAGCCTAGCCCACACTTGTGCCCATGCCTTAAGCCTAGCCAGCACATGTGCCCCCTTCCTTGATCCTAGCCAGCACTTGTGCCCCTGCCTTATGCCTAGCCAGCACTTGTGCCCCAGCCTTAAGCCTAGCCCGCACTTGTGCCCCGGCCTTAAGCCTAGCCCGCACTTGTGCCCCGGCCTTAAGCCTAGCCCGCACTTGTGCCCCGGCCTTAAGCCTAGCCCGCACTTGTGCCCCGGCCTTAAGCCTAGCCCGCACTTTTGAGCCCCTTGAATGCTTGTTTGTTTGTTTTTGTCTTCAGCTTCATGTTGGTTATGCACATAGGGCCAGCTTTACACTCTTCGCTCTTGTCCCGTCTGAATGCGCATGCACGACTGTAATTGGGGAAGAAGACATTACCCATTTACGGAGGACAGACAAGAAGTGCCTGGTCGCTTGGAGCATGGGGTTATGGAGAGGCTCCGCACTGTACAACAAAGGATCTAGTCCTAAATGTCCAAGTACAGAGTAGAGGGGTGAAAGCTAGCTCTTCACCCCTATGGGTGCCTAACCCTTTATGCAAAGAGTGCAAAGAGTTAGCTGTATGCCTTAAGCCTAGCCCGCACTTGTGCCCCGGCCTTAAGCCTAGCCAGCACTTGTGCCCCTGCCTTATGCCTAGCCAGCACTTGTGCCCCTGCCTTATGCCTAGCCAGCACTTGTGCCCCTGCCTTATGCCTAGCCAGCACTTGTGCCCCTGCCTTATGCCTAGCCAGCACTTGTGCCCCTGCCTTATGCCTAGCCAGCACTTGTGCCCCTGCCTTATGCCTAGCCAGCACTTGTGCCCCTGCCTTATGCCTAGCCAGCACTTGTGCCCCTGCCTTATGTCTAGCCAGCACTTGTGCCCCTGCCTTATGCCTAGCCAGCACTTGTGCCCCTGCCTTATGCCTAGTTGGCACTTGTGCCCAGGCCTTAAGCCTAGCTGGCACTTGTGCCCAGGCCTTAAGCCTAGCTGGCACTTGTGCCCATGCCTTAAGCCTAGCTGGCACTTGTGCCCCCTGCCTTGATCCTAGCCAGCACTGCACTTGTGCCCAGGCCTTCAGCCTAGCCCGCACTTGTGCCCAGGCCTTAAGCCTAGCCCACACTTGTGCCCATGCCTTAAGCCTAGCCAGCACTTGTGCCCCCTTCCTTGATCCTAGCCAGCACTTGTGCCCCTGCCTTATGCCTAGCCCGCACTTGTGCCCCTGCCTTATGCATAGCCAGCACTTGTGCCCCAGCCTTATGCATAGCCAGCACTTGTGCCCCTGCCTTACGCCTAGCCAGCACTTGTGCTTCTGCCTTATGCCTAGCCAGCACTTGTGCCCCTGCCTTATGCCTAGCCAGCACTTGAGCCCCTGCCTTATGCCTAGCCAGCACTTGTGCCCCTGGCTTATGCCTAGCCAGCACTTGTGCCCCTGCCTTATGCCTAGCCAGCACTTGTGCCCCTGCCTTAAGCCTAGCCAGCACTTGTGCCCCTGCCTTATGCCTAGCCAGCACTTGTGCCCCTGCCTTATGCCTAGCCAGCACTTGTGCCCCTGCCTTATGCCTAGCCAGCACTTGTGCCCCTGCCTTATGCCTAGCCAGCACTTGTGCCCCTGCCTTATGCCTAGCCAGCACTTGTGCCCCTGCCTTATGCCTAGCCCACACTTGTGCCCAGGCCTTAAGCCTAGCTGGCACTTGTGCCCATGCCTTAAGCCTAGCTGGCACTTGTGCCCCCTGCCTTGATCCTAGCCAGCACCGCACTTTTTCCCAGGCCTTAAGCCTAGCCCGCACTTGTGCCCATGCCTTCAGCCTAGCCAGCACTTGTGCCCACTTCCTTGATCCTAGCCCGCACTTGTGCCCCGGCCTTAAGCCTAGCCCGCACTTGTGCCCCGGCCTTAAGCCTAGCCCCCACTTGTGCCCCGGCCTTAACCCTAGCCCGCACTTGTGCCCCGGCCTTAAGCCTAGCCCGGACTTGTGCCCCGGCCTTAATCCTAGCCCGCACTTGTGCCCCGGCCTTATGCCTAGCCCCTGCCTTATGCCTAGCCTGCTATTGTGCCCCGGCCTTAGGCCTAGCCCGCACTTGTGCCCCCGGCCTTAGGCCTAGCCCGCACTTGTGCCACTGCCTTATGCCTAGCCAGCATTTGTGCCCCTGCCTTATGCCTAGCCAGCACTTGTGCCCTTGCCTTATGCCTAGCCAGCACTTTTGCCCCTGCCTTATGCCTAGCCAGCACTTGTGCCCCTGCCTTATGCCTAGCCAGCACTTGTGCCCCTGCCTTATGCCTAGCCAGCACTTGTGCCCCTGCCTTATGCCTAGCCAGCACTTGTGCCCCTGCCTTATGCCTAGCCAGCACTTGCGCCCCTGCCTTATGCCTAGCCAGCACCTGTGCCCCTGCCTTATGCCTACCCCGCACCTATGCCCCGGCCTTAAGCCTAGCCCGCACTTGTGCCCCGGCCTTATGCCTAGCCCGCGCTTGTGCCCCGGCCTTAAGCCTAGCCTGCGCTTGTGCCCCGGCCTTATGCCTAGCCCCTGCCTTATGCCTAGCCTGCTATTGTGTCCCGGACTTAGGCCTAGCCCGCACTTGTGCCCCGGCCTTAGGCCTAGCCCGCAATTGTGCCCCGGCCTTATGCCTAGCCAGCACTTGTGCCCCTGCCTTATGCCTAGCCAGCACTTGTGCCCCTACCTTATGCCTAGCCAGCACTTGTGCCCCTGCCTTATGCCTAGCCAGCACTTGTGCCCCTGCCTTATTCCTAGCCAGCACTTGTGACCCTGCCTTATGCCTAGCCAGCACTTGTGCCCCTGCCTTATGCCTAGCCAGCACTTGTGCCCCTGCCTTATGCCTAGCCAGCACTTGTGCCCCTGCCTTATGCCTAGCCCGCACTTGTGCCCCGGCCTAAAGCCTAGCCCGCACTTGTGCCCCGGCCTTAAGCCTAGCCCGCACTTGTGCCCCGGCCTTAAGCCTAGCCCGCACTTGTGCCCAGGCCTTAAGCCTAGCTGGCACTTGTGCCCATGCCTTAAGCCTAGCCAGCACTTGTGCCCACTTCCTTGATCCTAGCCCGCACTTGTGCCCCGGCCTTAAGCCTAGCCCCCACTTGTGCCCCGGCCTTAAGCCTAGCCCCCACTTGTGCCCCGGCCTTAAGCCTAGCCCGCACTTGTGCCCCGGCCTTAAGCCTAGCCCGCACTTGTGCCCCGGCCTTAATCCTAGCCCGCACTTGTGCCCCGGCCTTATGCCTAGCCCCTGCCTTATGCCTAGCCCGCACTTGTGCCCCGGCCTTAGGCCTAGCCCGCACTTGTGCCCCGGCCTTAGGTCTAGCCCGCAGTTGTGCCCCAGCCTTATGCCTAGCCAGCACTTGTGCCCCGGCCTTATGCCTAGCCAGCATTTGTGCCCCTGCCTTATGCCTAGCCAGCACTTGTGCCCCTGCCTTATGCCTAGCCAGCACTTGTGCCCCTGCCTTATGCCTAGCCAGCACTTGTGACCCTGCCTTATGCCTAGCCAGCACTTGTGCCCCTGCCTTATGCCTAGCCAGGACTTGTGCCCCTGCCTTATGCCTAGCCAGCACTTGTGCCCCTGCCTTATGCCTAGCCAGCACTTGTGCCCCTGCCTTATGCCTAGCCAGCACTTGTGCCCCTGCCTTATGCCTAGCCAGCACTTGTGCCCCTGCCTTATGCCTAGCCAGCACTTGTGCCCCTGCCTTATGCCTAGCCAGCACTTGTGCCCCTGCCTTATGCTTAGCCAGCACTTGTGCCCCTGCATTATGCCTAGCCAGCACTTGTGCCCCGGCCTTATGCCTAGCCCGCACTTGTGCCCTGGCCTTAAGCCTAGCCCGTGCTTGTGCCCCGGCCTTATGCCTAGCCCCTGCCTTATGCCTAGCCTGCTATTGTGCCCCGGCCTTAGGCCTAGCCCGCACTTGTGCCCCGGCCTTAGGCCTAGCCCGCAATTGTGCCCCCGGCCTTATGCCTAGCCAGCACTTGTGCCCCTGCTTTATGCCTAGCCAGCACTTGTGCCCCTGCCTTATGCCTAGCCAGCACTTGTGCCCCTGCCTTATGCCTAGCCAGCACTTGTGCCCCTGCCTTATACCTAGCCAGCACTTGTGCCCCTGCCTTATGCCTAGCCAGCACTTGTGCCCCTGCCTTATGCCTAGCCACCACTTGTGCCCCCGCCTTATGCCTAGCCAGCACTTGTGCCCCTGCCTTATGCCTAGCCAGCACTTGTGCCCAGGCCTTAAGCCTAGCTGGCACTTGTGCCCAGGCCTTAAGCCCAGCTGGCACTTGTGCCCCCTGCCTTGATCCTAGCCAGCACTGCACTTGTGCCCAGGCCTTAAGCCTAGCCCGCACTTGTGCTCAGGCCTTAAGCCTAGCCCACACTTGTGCCCATGCCTTAAGCCTAGCCAGCACTTGTGCCCACTTCCTTGATCCTAGCCAGCACTTGTGCCCCTGCCTTATGCCTAGCCAGCACTTGTGCCCCTGCCTTATGCCTAGCCAACACTTGTGTCCCTGCCTTATGCCTAGCCAGCACTTGTGCCCCTGCCTTATGCCTAGCCAGCACTTGTGCCCCTGCCTTATGCCTAGCCAGCACTTGTGCCCCGGCCTTACGCCTAGCCCGCGCTTGTGCCCCGGCCTTAAGCCTAGCCCACACTTTTGCCCCGGCCTTAGGCCTAGCCCGCACTTGTGCCCCGGCCTTAGGCCTAGTCCGCACTTGTGCCCAGGCCTTAAGCCTAGCCCGCACTTTTGAGCCTCTTGAATGCTTGTTTGTTTGTTTTTGTCTTCAGCTTCATGTTGGTTATGCACATAGGGCCAGCTTTACGCTCTTCGCTCTTGTCCCGTCTGCATGCGCATGCACGACTGTAATTGGGGAAGAAGGCATTACCCATTTACGGAGGACGGACAAGAAGTGCCTGGTCGCTTGGAGCATGGGGTTATGGAGAGGCTCCGCACTGTACAACAAAGGATCTAGTCCTAAATGTCCAAGTACAGAGTAGAGGGGTGAATGCTAGCTCTTCACCCCTATGGGTGCCTAACCCTTTATGCAAAGAGTGCAAAGTGTTAGCTGTATGCCTTAACCCTAGCCCACACTTTTGCCCCTGTATTAAGCCTAGCCCGCACTTGTGTCCCGGCCTTAAGCCTAGCTCGCACTTGTGCCCTGGCCTTAAGCCTTGCCCGCACTTGTGCCCCGGCATTAAGCCTTGCCCGCACTTGTGCCCCGGCCTTAAGCCTTGCCCGCACTTGTGCCCCGGCCTTAAGCCTAGCCCGCACTCGTGCCCCGGCCTTAAGCCTAGCCCGCACTCGTGCCCCGGCCTTAAGCCTAGCCCGCACTCGTGCCCCGGCCTTAAGCCTAGCCCGCACTCGTGCCCCGGCCTTAAGCCTAGCCCGCACTCGTGCCCCGGCCTTAAGCCTAGCCCGCACTCGTGCCCCGGCCTTAAGCCTAGCCCGCACTCGTGCCCCGGCCTTAAGCCTAGCCCGCACTCGTGCCCCGGCCTTAAGCCTAGCCCGCACTCGTGCCCCGGCCTTAAGCCTAGCCCGCACTCGTGCCCCGGCCTTAAGCCTAGCCCGCACTCGTGCCCCGGCCTTAAGCCTAGCCCGTACTCGTGCCCCGGCCTTAAGCCTAGCCCGCACTCGTGCCCCGGCCTTAAGCCTAGCCCGCACTCGTGCCCCGGCCTTAAGCCGAGCCCGCACTCGTGCCCCGGCCTTAAGCCTAGCCCGCACTCGTGCCCCGGCCTTAAGCCTAGCCCGCACTCGTGCCCCGGCCTTAAGCCTAGCCCGCACTTGTGCCCCGCCCTTAAGCCAAGCCCGCACTTGTGCCCCGGCCTTAAGCCTAGCCCGCACTTGTGCCCCGGCCTTAAGCCTAGCCCCCACTTGTGCCCCGGCCTTAAGCCTAGCCCGCACTTGTGCCCAGGCCTTAAGCCTAGCTGGCACTTGTGCCCATGCCTTAAGCCTAGCCGCCACTTGTGCCCCGGCCTTAAGCCTAGCCCCCATTTGTGCCCCGGCCTTAAGCCTAGCCCGCACTTGTGCCCCGGCCTTAAGCCTAGCCCGCACTTGTGCCCCGGCCTTAATCCTAGCCCGCACTTGTGCCCCGGCCTTATGCCTAGCCCATGCCTTATGCCTAGCCCGCACTTGTGCCCCGGCCTTAGGCCTAGCCCGCACTTGTGCCCCAGCCTTAGGCCTAGCCCGCAGTTGTGCCCCAGCCTTATGCCTAGCCAGCACTTGTGCCCCTGCCTTATGCCTAGCCAGCACTTGTGCCCCTGCCTTATGCCTAGCCAGCACTTGTGCCCCTGCCTTATGCCTAGCCAGCACTTGTGCCCCTGCCTTATGCCTAGCCAGCACTTGTGCCCCTGCCTTATGCCTAGCCAGCACTTGTGCCCCTGCCTTATGCCTAGCCAGGACTTGTGCCCCTGCCTTATGCCTAGCCAGCACTTGTGCCCCTGCCTTATGCCTAGCCAGCACTTGTGCCCCTGCCTTATGCCTAGCCAGCACTTGTGCCCCTGCCTTATGCCTAGCCAGCACTTGTGCCCCTGCCTTATGCCTAGCCAGCACTTGTGCCCCTGCCTTATGCCTAGCCAGCACTTGTGCCCCTGCCTTATGCCTAGCCAGCACTTGTGCCCCTGCCTTATGCTTAGCCAGCACTTGTGCCCCTGCATTATGCCTAGCCAGCACTTGTGCCCCTGCCTTATTCCTAGCCAGCACTTGTGCCCCTGCCTTATGCCTAGCCAGCACTTGTGCCCCTGCCTTATGCCTAGCCAGCACTTGTGCCCCTGCCTTATGCCTAGCCAGCACTTGTGCCCCTGCCTTATGCCTAGCCAGCACTTGTGCCCAGGCCTTAAGCCTAGCTGGCACTTGTGCCCAGGCCTTAAGCCTAGCTGGCACTTGTGCCCCCTGCCTTGATCCTAGCCAGCACTGCACTTGTGCCCAGGCCTTAAGCCTAGCCCGCACTTGTGCTCAGGCCTTAAGCCTAGCCCACACTTGTGCCCATGCCTTAAGCCTAGCCAGCACTTGTGCCCCCTTCCTTGATCCTAGCCAGCACTTGTGCCCCTGCCTTATGCCTAGCCAGCACTTGTGCCCCTGCCTTATTCCTAGCCAACACTTGTGTCCCTGCCTTATGCCTAGCCAGCACTTGTGCCCCTGCCTTATGCCTAGCCAGCACTTGTGCCCCTGCCTTATGCCTAGCCAGCACTTGTGCCCCGGCCTTAAGCCTAGCCCGCGCTTGTGCCCCGGCCTTAAGCCTAGCCCACACTTTTGCCCCGGCCTTAGGCCTAGCCCGCACTTGTGCCCCGGCCTTAGGCCTAGCCCGCACTTGTGCCCAGGCCTTAAGCCTAGCCCGCACTTTTGAGCCTCTTGAATGCTTGTTTGTTTGTTTTTGTCTTCAGCTTCATGTTGGTTATGCACATAGGGCCAGCTTTACTCTCTTCGCTCTTGTCCCGTCTGCATGCGCATGCACGACTGTAATTGGGGAAGAAGGCATTACCCATTTACGGAGGACAGACAAGAAGTGCCTGGTCGCTTGGAGCATGGGGTTATGGAGAGGCTCCGCACTGTACAACAAAGGATCTAGTACTAAATGTCCAAGTACAGAGTAGAGGGGTGAAAGCTAGCTCTTCACCCCTATGGGTGCCTAACCCTTTATGCAAAGAGTGCAAAGTGTTAGCTGTATGCCTTAACCCTAGCCCACACTTTTGCCCCTGTATTAAGCCTAGCCTGCACTTGTGTCCCGGCCTTAAGCCTAGCTCGCACTTGTGCCCCGGCCTTAAGCCTTGCCCGCACTTGTGCCCCGGCATTAAGCCTTGCCCGCACTTGTGCCCCGGCCTTAAGCCTTGCCCGCACTTGTGCCCCGGCCTTAAGCCTAGCCCGCACTCGTGCCCCGGCCTTAAGCCTAGCCCGCACTCGTGCCCCGGCCTTAAGCCTAGCCCGCACTCGTGCCCCGGCCTTAAGCCTAGCCTGCACTCGTGCCCCGGCCTTAAGCCTAGCCCGCACTCGTGCCCCGGCCTTCAGCCTAGCCCGCACTCGTGCCCCGGCCTTAAGCCTAGCCCGCACTCATGCCCCGGCCTTAAGCCTAGCCCGCACTCGTGCCCCGGCCTTAAGCCTAGCCCGTACTCGTGCCCCGGCCTTAAGCCTAGCCCGCACTCGTGCCCCGGCCTTAAGCCTAGCCCGCACTCGTGCCCCGGCCTTAAGCCTAGCCCGCACTCGTTCCCCGGCTTTAAGCCTAGCCCGCACTCGTGCCCCGGCCTTAAGCCTAGCCCGCACTCGTGCCCCGGCCTTAAGCCTAGCCCGCACTCGTGCCCCTGCCTTAAGCCTAGCCCGCACTCGTGTCCCGGCCTTAAGCCTAGCCCGCACTCGTGCCCCGGCCTTAAGCCTAGCCCGCACTCGTGCCCCGGCCTTAAGCCTAGCCCGCACTCGTGCCCCGGCCTTAAGCCTAGCCCGCACTCGTGCCCCGGCCTTAAGCCTAGCCCCCACTCGTGCCCTGGCCTTAAGCCTAGCCCGCACTCGTGCCCCGGCCTTAAGCCTAGCCCGCACTTGTGCCCCGGCCTTAAGCCTAGCCCGCACTTGTGCCCCGGCCTTTAGCCTAGCCCGCACTTGTGCCCCGGCCTTAAGCCTAGCCCGCACTTGTGCCCCGGCCTTAAGCCTAGCCCGCACTTGTGCCCCGGCCTTAAGCCTAGCCCGCGCTTGTGCCCCGGCATTAAGCCTAGCCCGCTCTTGTGCCCCGGCCTTAAGCCTAGCCCGCGCTTGTGCCCCGACCTTATGCCTAGCCCCTGCCTTATGCCTAGCCCGCACTTGTGCCCCGGCCTTAAGCCTAGCCCACACTTTTGCCCCGGCCTTAGGCCTAGCCCGCACTTGTGCCCCGGCCTTAAGCCTATCCCGCACCCGTGCCCCGGCCTTAAGCCTAGCCCGCACTCGTGCCCCGGCCTTAAGCCTAGCCCGCACTCGTGCCCGGCCTTAAGCCTAGCCCGCACTTGTGCCCCGGCCTTAAGCCTAGCCCGCACTCGTGCCCCGGCCTTAAGCCTAGCCCGCACTCGTGCCCCGGCCTTAAGCCTAGCCCGCACTCGTGCCCCGGCCTTAAGCCTAGCCTGCACTCGTGCCCCAGCCTTAAGCCTAGCCCGCACTCGTGCCCCGGCCTTAAGCCTAGCCCGCACTCGTGCCCCGGCCTTAAGCCTAGCTCGCACTCGTGCCCCGGCCTTAAGCCTTGCCCGCACTCGTGCCCCGGCCTTTAGCCTTCCCGCACTCGTGCCCCGGCCTTAAGCCTAGCCCGCACTCGTGCCCCGGCCTTAAGCCTAGCCCGCACTCGTGCCCCGGCTTAAAGCCTAGCCCGCACTCGTGCCCCGGCCTTAAGCCTAGCCCGCACTCGTGCCCCGGCCTTAAGCCTAGCCCGCACTCGTGCCCCGGCCTTAATCCTAGCCCGCACTCGTGCCCCGGCCTTAAGCCTAGCCCGCACTCGTGCCCCGGCCTTAAGCCTAGCCCGCACTCGTGCCCCGGCCTTAAGCCTAGCCCGAACTCGTGCCCCGGCCTTAAGCCTAGGCCGCACTCGTGCCCCGGCCTTAAGCCTAGCCCGCACTGGTGCCCCGGCCTTAAGCCTAGCTCGCACTCGTGCCCCGGCCTTAAGCCTTGCCCGCACTCGTGCCCCGGCCTTAAGCCTTGCCCGCACTCGTGCCCCAGCCTTAAGCCTAGCCCGCACTCGTGCCCCGGCCTTAAGCCTAGCCCGCACTCGTGCCCCGGCTTTAAGCCTAGCCCGCACTCGTGCCCCGGCCTTAAGCCTAGCCCGCACTCGTGCCCCGGCCTTAAGCCTAGCCCGCACTCGTGCCCCGGCCTTAAGCCTAGCCCGCACTCGTGCCCCGGCCTTAAGCCTAGCCCGCACTCGTGCCCCGGCCTTAAGCTTAGCCCGCACTCGTGCCCTGGCCTTAAGCCTAGCCCGCACTCGTGCCCCGGCCTTAAGCCTAGCCCGCACTCGTGCCCCGGCCTTAAGCCTAGCCCGCACTCGTGCCCAGGCCTTAAGCCTAGCCCGCACTCGTGCCCCGGCCTTAAGCCTAGCCCGTATTCGTGCCCCGGCCTTAAGCCTAGCCCGCACTCGTGCCCCGGCCTTAAGCCTAGCCCGCACTCGTGCCCCGGCCTTAAGCCTAGCCCGCACTCGTGCCCCGGCTTTAAGCCTAGCCTGCACTCAAACCCCGGCCTTTAATCTTAGCCCGCACTCGTGCCCCGGCCTTAAGCCTAGCCCGCACTGGTGCCCCGGCCTTAAGCCTAGCTCGCACTCGTGCCCCGGCCTTAAGCCTTGCCCGCACTCGTGCCCCGGCCTTAAGCCTTGCCCGCACTCGTGCCCCGGCCTTAAGCATAGCCCGCACTCGTGCCCCGGCCTTAAGCCTAGCCCGCACTCGTGCCCCGGCTTTAAGCCTAGCCCGCACTCGTGCCCCGGCCTTAAGCCTAGCCCGCACTCGTGCCCCGGCCTTAAGCCTAGCCCGCACTCGTGCCCCGGCCTTAAGCCTAGCCCGTACTCGTGCCCCGGCCTTAAGCCTAGCCCGCACTCGTGCCCCGGCCTTAAGCCTAGCCCGCACTCGTGCCCCGGCCTTAAGCCTAGCCCGCACTCGTGCCCCGGCCTTAAGCCTAGCCTGCACTCGTACCCCGGCCTTTAATCTTAGCCCGCACTCGTGCCCCGGCCTTAAGCCTAGCCCGCACTCGTGCCCCGGCCTTAAGCCTAGCCCGCACTCGTGCCACGGCCTTAAGCCTAGCCCGCACTCGTGCCCCGGCCTTAAGCCTAGCCCGCACTCGTGCCCCGGCCTTAAGCCTAGCCCGCACTCGTGCCCCGGCCTTAAACCTAGCCCGCACTCGTGCCTCGGCCTTAAGCCTAGCCCGCACTCGTGCCCCGGCCTTAAGCCTAGCCCGCACTCGTGCCCCGGCCTTAAGCCTAGCCCGCACTCGTGCCCCGGCCTTAAGCCTAGCCCGCACTCGTGCCCCGGCCTTAAGCCTAGCCCGCACTTGTGCCCCGGCCTTAAGCCTAGCCCGCACTTGTGCCCCGGCCTTAAGCCTAGCCCGCACTTGTGCCCAGGCCTTAACCCCTTAATGACCGCCAATACGTCTTTTAACTGACCTGAGAGATAAGAGAATAGCCTCCCCATACAGGTGACAATCCAGCTGCTGTCGGCTGTACACTATAGCTGACAACTTTCTGCATCAGCCATGATCAGTGTTTGCACCGTCCAACTCTGTTTAACCCATTAGATGCTGCTGTCAATAGTGACTACATCATTATAAATGGATAACAGAGTGTGGAGGCTTCCTCTTTAACCAAATTGGTGCCCTCACATCAGGATTGTGTGGTCCTGATGTTTGCCATGGCAATTCATGACCATATAGTGGCCTTAGAGTCTGCCGGCTGTAGTAATCTGTTCAGAAGTTAGAGACATTTAGGTGGTAAAAATACACATTTTCATTTCTGTCATGCCACTTTGCATTAATTCCTGTAAATCACCTGAAGGGTTAATAAACTACCTGACAGCAGTTTTCAATATGTCAGGGGGTGCTGTTTTTAAAATGGTATCACGTTTGGGGGTTTACCAATATATGGGACCCCTAAAGTCACTTCAAACATGGATAAGTCCCTAAAAAAATAAATTTAGTAAATTTCCTTGAAAAAATGAAAAATTGCTGATACATTTTTAATCCTCCTAAAATGCTGACAAAATAAAATAACATTTTACAAATAATGCTGATGTAAAGCAGACATGTGGGAAATGTTATTTATTAATGGTGTGCTGTGGTATGACCATCTGGATTAAAGGGATAATCATTCAAAGTTTGAAAATTGCTAATTTTTTTACATTTTTCTCAAATTTTTGATATTTTTATAAATAAACACAAAACATATTGACCTAAATTTACCATTATCAGAAAGTATAATGTGTCACGAAAAAACGATCTCAAAATCACTGGGATTTGTTGAAGCGTTGCAGAGTTATTATCACATGAAGTGACTCTGGTCAGATTTCAAAAATTTGGCTCCGTCACTAAGGGGTTAAGCCTAGCTGGCACTTGTGCCCATGCCTTAAGCCTAGCTGGCACTTGTGCCCCCTGCCTTTATCCTAGCCAGCACTGCACTTGTGCCCAGGCCTTAAGCCTAGCCCGCACTTGTGCCCAGGCATTAAGCCTAGCCAACACTTGTGCCCCCTTCCTTGATCCTAGCCAGCACTGCAGTTGTGCCCCGGCCTTAAGCCTAGCCCGCACTTGTGCCCCGGCCTTAAGCCTAGCCCGCACTTTTGAGCCCCTTGAATGCTTGTTTGTTTGTTTTTGTCTTCAGCTTCATGTTGGTTATGCACATAGGGCCAGCTTTACGCTCTTCGCTCTTGTCCCGTCTGAATGCGCATGCACGACTGTAATTGGGGAAAAAGGCATTACCCATTTACGGAGGACAGACAAGAAGTGCCTGGTCGCTTGGAGCATGGGGTTATGGAGAGGTTCCGCACTGTACAACAAAAGATCTAGTCCTAAATGTCCAAGTACAGAGTAGAGGGGTGAAAGCTAGCTCTTCACCCCTATGGGTGCCTAACCCTTTATGCAAAGAGTGCAAAGAGTTAGCTGTATGCCTTAAGCCTAGCCAGCACTTGTGCCCCTGCCTTATGCCTAGCCAGCACTTGTGCCCCCGCCTAAAGCCAAGCCAGCACTTGTGCCCCTGCCTTATGCCTAGCCAGCACTTGTGCCCCTGCCTTATGCATAGCCAGAACTTGTGCCCCTGCCTTATGCCTAGCCAGCACTTGTGCCCCTGCCTTATGCCTAGCCAGCACTTGTGCCCCTGCCTTATGCCTAGCCCGCACTTGTGCCCAGGCCTTAAGCCTAGCCCGCACTTTTGAGCCCCTTGAATGCTTGTTTGTTTGTTTTTGTCTTCAGCTTCATGTTGGTTATGCACATAGGGCCAGCTTTACGCTCTTCGCTCTTGTCCCGTCTGAATGCGCATGCACGACTGTAATTGGGGAAGAAGGCATTACCCATTTAAGGAGGACAGACAAGAAGTGCCTGGTCGCTTGGAGCATGGGGATATGGAGAGGCTCCGCACTGTACAACAAAGGATCCAGTCCTAAATGTCCAAGTACAGAGTAGAGGGGTGAAAGCTAGCTCTTCACCCCTATGGGTGCCTAACCCTTTATGCAAAGAGTGCAAAGAGTTAGCCGTATGCCTTGTGTAGCCATCACTTGTGCCCCTGCCTTAAGCCTAGCCTGCATAGGTGCCCCTGCCTTATGCCGAGCTTGCACTTGTGCCTTTGCCTTATGCTTAGTTTGCACTTGTGCCCCTGCCTAAAGCCTAGCCAGCACTTGTGCCCCGGCCTTATGCCTAGCCAGCAATTGTGCCCCTGCCTTATGCATAGCCAGCATTTGTGCCCCTGCCTTATGCCTAGCCAGCACTTGTGCCCCTGCCTTATGCCTAACCAGCACTTGTGCCCCTGCCTTATGCCTAGCCAGCACTTGTGCCCCTGCCTTATGCCTAGCCAGCACTTGTGCCCCTGCCTGATGCCTAGCCAGCACTTGTGCCCCTGCCTTATGCCTAGCCAGCACTTGTGCCCCTGCCTTATGCCTAGCCAGCACTTGTGCCCCTGCCTTATGCCTAGCCGGCACTTGTGCCCCTGCCTTATGTCTAGCCAGCACTTGTGCCCCTGCCTTATGCCTAGCCAGCACTTGTGCCCCTGCCTTATGCCTAGCCGGCACTTGTGCCCAGGCCTTAAGCCTAGCTGGCACTTGTGCCCAGGCCTTAAGCCTAGCTGGCACTTGTGCCCATGCCTTAAGCCTAGCTGGCACTTGTGCCCATGCCTTAAGCCTAGCTGGCACTTGTGCCTCCTGCCTTGATCCTAGCCAGCACTGCACTTGTGCCCAGGCCTTAAGCCTAGCCCGCACTTGTGGCCAGGCCTTAAGCCTAGTCCACACTTGTGCCCATGCCTTAAGCCTAGCCAGCACTTGTGCCCCCTTCCTTGATCCTAGCCAGCACTTGTGCCCCTGCCTTATGCCTAGTCAGCACTTGTGCCCCTGCCTTATGCCTAGCCAGCACTTGTGCCCCAGCTTTATGCATAGCCAGCACTTGTGCCCCTGCCTTATGCCTAGCCAGCACTTGTGCCCCTGCCTTATGCCTAGCCAGCACTTGTGCCCCTGCCTTATGCCTAGCCAGCACTTGTGCCCCTGCCTTATGCCTAGCCAGCACTTGTGCCCCTGCCTTATGCCTAACCAGCACTTGTGCCCCTGCCTGATGCCTAGCCAGCACTTGTGCCCCTGCCTTATGCCTAGCCAGCACTTGTGCCCCTGCCTTATGCCTAGCCAGCACTTGTGCCCCTCCCTTATGCCTAGCCAGCACTTGTGCCCCTGCCTTATGTCTAGCCAGCACTTGTGCCCCTGCCTTATGCCTAGCCAGCACTTGTGCCCCTGCCTTATGCCTAGCTGGCACTTGTGCCCAGGCCTTAAGCCTAGCTGGCACTTGTGCCCAGGCCTTAAGCATAGCTGGCACTTGTGCCCATGCCTTAAGCCTAGCTGACACTTGTGCCCCCTGCCTTGATCCTAGCCAGCACTGCACTTGTGCCCAGGCCTTAAGCCTAGCCCGCACTTGTGCCCAGGCCTTAAGCCTAGCCCACACTTGTGCCCATGCCTTAAGCCTAGCCAGCACTTGTGCCCCCTTCCTTGATCCTAGCCAGCACTTGTGCCCCTGCCTTATGCCTAGCCAGCACTTGTGCCCCTGCCTTATGCGTAGCCAGCACTTGTGCCCCAGCCTTATGCATAGCCAGCACTTGTGCCCCTGCCTTACGCCTAGCCAGCACTTGTGCTTCTGCCTTATGCCTAGCCAGCACTTGTGCCCCTGCCTTATGCCTAGCCAGCACTTGTGCCCCTGCCTTTTGCATAGCCAGCACTTGTGCCCCTGCCTTATGCCTAGCCAGCACTTGTGCCCCTGCCTTATGCCTAGCCAGCACTTGTGCCCCTGCCTTATGCCTAGCCAGCACTTGTGAGCCTGCCTTATGCCTAGCCAGCACTTGTGCCCCTGCCTTATGCCTAGCCAGCACTTGTGCCCCTGCCTTATGCCTAGCCAGCACTTGTGCCCCTGCCTTATGCCTAGCCCACACTTGTGCCCAGGCCTTAAGCCTAGCTGGCACTTGTGCCCATGCCTTAAGCCTAGCTGGCACTTGTGCCCCCTGCCTTGATCCTAGCCAGCACCGCACTTGTGCCCAGGCCTTAAGCCTAGCCCGCACTTGTGCCCAGGCCTTAAGCCTAGCTGGCACTTGTGCCCATGCCTTAAGCCTAGCCAGCACTTGTGCCCACTTCCTTGATCCTAGCCCGCACGTGTGCCACGGCTTTAAACCTAGCCCCCACTTGTGCCCCGGCCTTAAGCCTAGCCCCCACTTGTGCCACGGCCTTAAGCCTAGCCCGCACTTGTGCCCCGGCCTTAAGCCTAGCCCGCACTTGTGCCCCGGCCTTAATCCTAGCCCGCACTTGTGCCCCGGCCTTATGCCTAGCCCCTGCCTTATGCCTAGCCCGCACTTGTGCCCCGGCCTTAGGCCTAGCCCGCACTTGTGCCCCAGCCTTAGGCCTAGCCCGCAGTTGTGCCCCAGCCTTATGCCTAGCCAGCACTTGTGCCCCTGCCTTATGCCTAGCCAGCACTTGTGCCCCTGCCTTATGCCTAGCCAGCACTTGTGCCCCTGCCTTATGCCTAGCCAGCACTTGTGCCCCTGCCTTATGCCTAGCCAGCACTTTTGCCCCTGCCTTATGCCTAGCCAGCACTTGTGCCCCTGCCTTATGCCTAGCCAGGACTTGTGCCCCTGCCTTATGCCTAGCCAGCACTTGTGCCCCTGCCTTATGCCTAGCCAGCACTTGTGCCCCTGCCTTATGCCTAGCCAGCACTTGTGCCCCTGCCTTATGCCTAGCCAGCACTTGTGCCCCTGCCTTATGCCTAGCCAGCACTTGTGCCCCTGCCTTATGCCTAGCCAGCACTTGTGCCCCTGCCTTATGCCTAGCCAGCACTTGTGCCCCTGCCTTATGCTTAGCCAGCACTTGTGCCCCTGCATTATGCCTAGCCAGCACTTGTGCCCCTGCCTTATGCCTAGCCAGCACCTGTGCCCCTGCCTTATGCCTACCCCGCACCTATGCCCCTGCCTTATGCCTAGCCCGCACTTGTGCCCTGGCCTTAAGCCTAGCCCGCACTTGTGCCCCGGCCTTATGCCTAGCCCGCGCTTGTGCCCTGGCCCTAAGCCTAGCCCGCGCTTGTGCCCCGGCCTTATGCCTAGCCCCTGCCTTATGCCTAGCCTGCTATTGTGCCCCGGCCTTAGGCCTAGCCCGCACTTGTGCCCCGGCCTTAGGCCTAGCCCACAATTGTGCCCCGGCCTTATGCCTAGCCAGCACTTGTGCCCCTGCCTTATGCCTAGCCAGCACATGTGCCCCTGCCTTATGCCTAGCCAGCACTTGTGCCCCTGCCTTATGCCTAGCCAGCACTTGTGCCCCTGCCTTATTCCTAGCCAGCACTTGTGCCCCTGCCTTATGCCTAGCCAGCACTTGTGCCCCTGCCCTATGCCTAGCCAGCACTTGTGCCCCTGCCTTATGCCTAGCCAGCACTTGTGCCCCTGCCTTATGCCTAGCCAGCACTTGTGCCCAGGCCTTAAGCCTAGCTGGCACTTGTGCCCAGGCCTTAAGCCTAGCTGGCACTTGAGCCCCCTGCCTTGATCCTAGCCAGCACTGCACTTGTGCCCAGGCCTTAAGCCTAGCCCGCACTTGTGCTCAGGCCTTAAGCCTAGCCCACACTTGTGCCCATGCCTTAAGCCTAGCCAGCACTTGTGCCCCTTCCTTGATCCTAGCCAGCACTTGTGCCCCTGCCTTATGCCTAGCCAGCACTTGTGCCCCTGCCTTATGCCTAGCCAACACTTGTGTCCCTGCCTTATGCCTAGCCAGCACTTGTGCCCCTGCCTTATGCCTAGCCAGCACTTGTGCCCCTGCCTTATGCCTAGCCAGCACTTGTGCCCCGGCCTTAAGCCTAGCCCGCGCTTGTGCCCCGGCCTTAAGCCTAGCCTACACTTTTGAACCGGCCTTAGGCCTAGCCCGCACTTGTGCCCCGGCCTTAGGCCTAGCCCGCACTTGTGCCCAGGCCTTAAGCCTAGCCCGCACTTTTGAGCCCCTTGAATGCTTGTTTGTTTGTTTTTGTCTTCAGCTTCATGTTGGTTATGCACATAGGGCCAGCTTTACGCTCTTCGCTCTTGTCCCGTCTGCATGCGCATGCACGACTGTAATTGGGGAAGAAGGCATTACCCATTTACGGAGGACAGACAAGAAGTGCCTGGTCGCTTGGAGCATGGGGTTATGGAGAGGCTCCGCACTGTACAACAAAGGATCTAGTCCTAAATGTCCAAGTACAGAGTAGAGGGGTGAAAGCTAGCTCTTCACCCCTATGGGTGCCTAACCCTTTATGCAAAGAGTGCAAAGAGTTAGCTGTATGCCTTAACCCTAGCCCACACTTTTGCCCCTGCATTAAGCCTAGCCCGCACTTGTGTCCCGGCCTTAAGCCTAGCTCGCACTTGTGCCCCGGCCTTAAGCATTGCCCGCACTTGTGCCCCGGCCTTAAGCCTTGCCCGCACTTGTGCCCCGGCCTTAAGCCTTGCCCGCACTTGTGCCCCGGCCTTAAGCCTAGCCCGCACTCGTGCCCCGGCCTTAAGCCTAGCCCGCACTCGTGCCCCGGCCTTAAGCCTAGCCCGCACTCGTGCCCCGGCCTTAAGCCTAGCCCGCACTCGTGCCCCGGCCTTAAGCCTAGCCCGCACTCGTGCCCCGGCCTTAAGCCTAGCCCGCTCTCCTGCCCCGGCCTTAAGCCTAGCCCGCACTCCTGCCCCGGCCTTAAGCCTAGCCCGCACTCCTGCCCCAGGCCTTAAGCCTAGCCCACACTCGTGCCCCGGCCTTAAGCCTAGCCCGCACTCGTGCCCCGGCCTTAAGCCTAGCCCGCACTCGTGCCCCGGCCTTAAGCCTAGCCCGCACTCGTGCCCCGGCCTTAAGCCTAGCCCGCACTCGTGCCCCGGCCTTAAGCCTAGCCCGCACTCGTGCCCCGGACTTAAGCCTAGCCCGCACTCGTGCCCCGGCCTTAAGCCTAGCCCGCACTCGTGCCCCGGCCTTAAGCCTAGCCCGCACTCGTGCCCCGGCCTTAAGCCTAGCCCGCACTCGTACCCCGGCCTTAAGCCGAGCCCGCACTCGTACCCCGGCCTTAAGCCGAGCCCGCACTCGTGCCCCGGCCTTAAGCGTAGCCCGCACTCGTGCCCCGGCCTTAAGCCTAGCAGGCACTCGTGCCCCGGCTTTAAGCCTAGCCCGCACTTGTGCCCCGGCCTTAAGCCTAGCCCGCACTTGTGCCCCGGCCTAAAGCCTAGCCCGCACTTGTGCCCCGGCCTTAAGCCTAGCCCGCACTTGTGCCCCGGCCTTAAGCCTAGCCCGCACTTGTGCCCCTGCCTTAAGCCTAGCCCGCACTTGTGCCCAGGCCTTAAGCCTAGCTGGCACTTGTGCCCATGCCTTAAGCCTAGCCAGCACTTGTGCCCACTTCCTTGATCCTAGCCCGCACTTGTGCCCCGGCCTTAAGCCTAGCCCCACTTGTGCCCCGGCCTTAAGCCTAGCCCCCACTTGTGCCCCGGCCATAAGCCTAGCCCGCACTTGTGCCCCGGCCTTAAGCCTAGCCCGCACTTTTGAGCCCCTTGAATGCTTGTTTGTTTGTTTTTGTCTTCAGCTTCATGTTGGTTATGCACATAGGGCCAGCTTTACGCTCTTCGCTCTTGTCCCGTCTGCATGCGCATGCACGACTGTAATTGGGGAAGAAGGCATTACCCATTTACGGAGGACAGACAAGAAGTGCCTGGTCGCTTGGAGCATGGGGTTATGGAGAGGCTCCGCACTGTACAACAAAGGATCTAGTCCTAAATGTCCAAGTACAGAGTAGAGGGGTGAAAGCTAGCTCTTCACCCCTATGGGTGCCTAACCCTTTATGCAAAGAGTGCAAAGAGTTAGCTGTATGCCTTAACCCTAGCCCACACTTTTGCCCCTGCATTAAGCCTAGCCTGCACTTGTGTCCCGGCCTTAAGCCTAGCTCGCACTTGTGCCCCGGCCTTAAGCATTGCCCGCACTTGTGCCCCGGCCTTAAGCCTTGCCCGCACTTGTGCCCCGGCCTTAAGCCTTGCCCGCACTTGTGCCCCGGCCTTAAGCCTAGCCCGCACTCGTGCCCCGGCCTTAAGCCTAGCCCGCACTCGTGCCCCGGCCTTAAGCCTAGCCCGCACTCGTGCCCCGGCCTTAAGCCTAGCCCGCACTCGTGCCCCGGCCTTAAGCCTAGCCCGCACTCGTGCCCCGGCCTTAAGCCTAGCCCGCACTCGTGCCCCGGCCTTAAGCCTAGCCCGCTCTCCTGCCCCGGCCTTAAGCCTAGCCCGCACTCCTGCCCCGGCCTTAAGCCTAGCCCGCACTCGTGCCCCGGCCTTAAGCCTAGCCCGCACTCGTGCCCCGGCCTTAAGCCTAGCCCGCACTCGTGCCCCGGCCTTAAGCCTAGCCCGCACTCGTGCCCCGGCCTTAAGCCTAGCCCGCACTCGTGCCCCGGCCTTAAGCCTAGCCCGCACTCGTACCCCGGCCTTAAGCCGAGCCCGCACTCGTGCCCCGGCCTTAAGCCTAGCCCGCACTCGTGCCCCGGCCTTAAGCCTAGCAGGCACTCGTGCCCCGGCTTTAAGCCTAGCCCGCACTTGTGCCCCGGCCTTAAGCCTAGCCCGCACTTGTGCCCCGGCCTAAAGCCTAGCCCGCACTTGTGCCCCGGCCTTAAGCCTAGCCCGCACTTGTGCCCCGGCCTTAAGCCTAGCCCGCACTTGTGCCCCGGCCTTAAGCCTAGCCCGCACTTGTGCCCAGGCCTTAAGCCTAGCTGGCACTTGTGCCCATGCCTTAAGCCTAGCCGGCACTTGTGCCCACTTCCTTGATCCTAGCCCGCACTTGTGCCCCGGCCTTAAGCCTAGCCCCACTTGTGCCCCGGCCTTAAGCCTAGCCCCCACTTGTGCCCCGGCCATAAGTCTAGCCCGCACTTGTGCCCCGGCCTTAAGCCTAGCCCACACTTGTGCCCCGGCCTTAATCCTAGCCCGCACTTGTGCCCCGGCCTTATGCCTAGCCCCTGCCTTATGCCTAGACCGCACTTGTGCCCCGGCCTTAGGCCTAGCCCGCACTTGTGCCCCGGCCTTAGGCCTAGCCCGCAGTTGTGCCCCAGCCTTATGCCTAGCCAGCACTTGTGCCCCTGCCTTATGCCTAGCCAGCACTTGTGCCCCTGCCTTATGCCTAGCCAGCACTTGTGCCCCTGCATGATGCCTAGCCAGCACTTGTGCCTCTGCCTTATGCCTAGCCAGCACTTGTGCCCCTGCCTTATGCCTAGCCAGCACTTGTGCCCCTGCCTTATGCCTAGCCAGCACTTGTGCCCCTGCCTTATGCCTAGCCAGCACTTGTGCCCCTGCCTTATGCCTAGCCAGCACTTGTGCCCCTGCCTTATGCCTAGCCAGCATTTGTGCCCCTGCCTTATGCTTAGCCAGCACTTGTGCCCCTTCATTATGCCTAGCCAGCACTTGTGCCCCTGCCTTATGCCTAGCCAGCACCTGTGCCCCTGCCTTATGCCTACCCCGCACCTATGCCCCTGCCTTATGCCTAGCCCGCACTTGTGCCCTGGCTTTAAGCCTAGCCCGCACTTGTGCCCCGGCCTTATGCCTAGCCCGCGCTTGTGCCCTGGCCTTAAGCCTAGCCCGCGCTTGTGCCCCGGCCTTATGCCTAGCCCCTGCCTTATGCCTAGCCTGCTATTGTGCCCCGGCCTTAGGCCTAGCCCGCACTTGTGCCCCGGCCTTAGGCCTAGCCCGCAATTGTGCCCCGGCCTTATGCCTAGCCAGCACTTGTGCCCCTGCCTTATGCCTAGCCAGCACATGTGCCCCTGCCTTATGCCTAGCCAGCACTTGTGCCCCTGCCTTATGCCTAGCCAGCACTTGTGCCCCTGCCTTATTCCTAGCCAGCACTTGTGCCCCTGCCTTATGCCTAGCCAGCACTTGTGCCCCTGCCTTATGCCTAGCCAGCACTTGTGCCCCTGCCTTATGCCTAGCCAGCACTTGTGCCCCTGCCTTATGCCTAGCCAGCACTTGTGCCCAGGCCTTAAGCCTAGCTGGCACTTGTGCCCAGGCCTTAAGCCTAGCTGGCACTTGTGCCCCCTGCCTTGATCCTAGCCAGCACTGCACTTGTGCCCAGGCCTTAAGCCTAGCCCGCACTTGTGCTCAGGCCTTAAGCCTAGCCCACACTTGTGCCCATGCCTTAAGCCTAGCCAGCACTTGTGCCCCCTTCCTTGATCCTAGCCAGCACTTGTGCCCCTGCCTTATGCCTAGCCAGCACTTGTGCCCCTGCCTTATGCCTAGCCAACACTTGTGTCCCTGCCTTATGCCTAGCCAGCACTTGTGCCCCTGCCTTATGCCTAGCCAGCACTTGTGCCCCTGCCTTATGCCTAGCCAGCACTTGTGCCCCGGCCTTAAGCCTAGCCCGCGCTTGTGCCCCGGCCTTAAGCCTAGCCTACACTTTTGCCCCGGCCTTAGGCCTAGCCCGCACTTGTGCCCCGGCCTTAGGCCTAGCCCACACTTGTGCCCAGGCCTTAAGCCTAGCCCGCACTTTTGAGCCCCTTGAATGCTTGTTTGTTTGTTTTTGTCTTCAGCTTCATGTTGGTTATGCACATAGGGCCAGCTTTACGCTCTTCGCTCCTGTCCCGTCTGCATGCGCATGCACGACTGTAATTGGGGAAGAAGGCATTACCCATTTACGGAGGACAGACAAGAAGTGCCTGGTCGCTTGGAGCATGGGGATATGGAGAGGCTCCGCACTGTACAACAAAGGATCAAGTCCTAAATGTCCAAGTACAGAGTAGAGGGGTGAAAGCTAGCTCTTCACCCCTATGGGTGCCTAACCCTTTATGCAAAGATTGCAAAGTGTTAGCTGTATGCCTTAACACTAGCCCACACTTTTGCCCCTGTATTAAGCCTAGCCTGCACTTGTGTCCCGGCCTTAAGCCTAGCTCGCACTTGTGCCCCGGCCTTAAGCATTGCCCGCACTTGTGCCCCGGCCTTAAGCCTTGCCCGCACTTGTGCCCCGGCCTTAAGCCTTGCCCGCACTTGTGCCCCGGCCTTAAGCCTAGCCCGCACTCGTGCCCCGGCCTTAAGCCTAACCCGCACTCGTGCCCCGGCCTTAAGCCTAGCCCGCACTCGTGCCCCGGCCTTAAGCCTAGCCCGCACTCGTGCCCCGGCCTTAAGCCTAGCCCGCACTCGTGCCCCGCCTTAAGCCTAGCCCGCACTCGTGCCCCGGCCTTAAGCCTAGCCCGCACTCGTGCCCCGGCCTTAAGCCTAGCCCGGACTCCTGCCCCGGCCTTAAGCCTAGCCCGCACTCGTGCCCCGGCCTTAAGCCTAGCCCGCACTCGTGCCCCGGCCTTAAGCCTAGCCCGCACTCGTGCCCCGGCCTTAAGCCTGGCCCGCACTCGTGCCCCGGCCTTAAGCCTAGCCCGCACTCGTGCCCCGGCCTTAAGCCTAACCCGCACTCGTGCCCCGGCCTTAAGCCTAGCCCGCACTCGTGCCCCGGCCTTAAGCCTAGCCCACACTCGTGCCCCGGCCTTAAGCCTAGCCCGCACTCGTGCCCCGGCCTTAAGCCTAGCCCGCACTCGTGCCCCGGCCTTAAGCCTAGCCCGCACTCATGCCCCGGCCTTAAGCCTAGCCCGCACTCGTGCCCCGGCCTTAAGCCGAGCCCGCACTCGTGCCCCGGCCTTAAGCCTAGCCCGCAATCGTGCCCCGGCCTTAAGCCTAGCAGGCACTCGTGCCCGGGCCTTAAGCCTAGCCCGCACTTGTGCCCCGGCCTTAAGCCTAGCCCGCACTTGTGCCCCGGCCTAAAGCCTAGCCCGCACTTGTGCCCCGGCCTTAAGCCTTGCCCGCACTTGTGCCCCGGCCTTAAGCCTAGCCCGCACTTGTGCCCCGGCCTTAAGCCTAGCCCGCACTTGTGCCCAGGCCTTAAGCCTAGCTGGCACTTGTGCCCATGCCTTAAGCCTAGCCGGCACTTGTGCCCACTTCCTTGATCCTAGCCCGCACTTGTGCCCTGGCCTTAAGCCTAGCCCCCACTTGTGCCCCGGCCTTAAGCCTAGCCCCCACTTGTGCCCCGGCCATAAGCCTAGCCCGCACTTGTGCCCCGGCCTTAAGCCTAGCCCGCACTTGTGCCCGGCCTTAATCCTAGCCCGCACTTGTGCCCCGGCCTTATGCCTAGCCCCTGCCTTATGCCTAGCCCGCACTTGTGCCCCGGCCTTAGGCCTAGCCCGCAGTTGTGCCCCAGCCTTATGCCTAGCCAGCACTTGTGCCCCTGCCTTATGCCTAGCCAGCACTTGTGCCCCTGCCTTATGCCTAGCCAGCACTTGTGCCCCTGCCTTATGCCTAGCCAGCACTTGTGCCCCGGCCTTAAGCCTAGCCCGCACTTGTGCCCGGCCTTAATCCTAGCCCGCACTTGTGCCCCGGCCTTATGCCTAGCCCCTGCCTTATGCCTAGCCCGCACTTGTGCCCCGGCCTTAGGCCTAGCCCGCACTTGTGCCCCGGCCTTAGGCCTAGCCCGCAGTTGTGCCCCTGCCTTATGCCTAGCCAGCACTTGTGCCCCTGCCTTATGCCTAGCCAGCACTTGTGCCCCTGCCTTATGCCTAGCCAGCACTTGTGCCCCGGCCTTAAGCCGAGCCCGCACTCGTGCCCCGGCCTTAAGCCTAGCCCGCAATCGTGCCCCGGCCTTAAGCCTAGCAGGCACTCGTGCCCGGGCCTTAAGCCTAGCCCGCACTTGTGCCCCGGCCTTAAGCCTAGCCCGTACTTGTGCCCCGGCCTTAAGCCGAGCCCGCACTCGTGCCCCGGCCTTAAGCCTAGCCCGCAATCGTGCCCCGGCCTTAAGCCTAGCAGGCACTCGTGCCCGGGCCTTAAGCCTAGCCCGCACTTGTGCCCCGGCCTTAAGCCTAGCCCGCACTTGTGCCCCGGCCTAAAGCCTAGCCCGCACTTGTGCCCCGGCCTTAAGCCTTGCCCGCACTTGTGCCCCGGCCTTAAGCCTAGCCCGCACTTGTGCCCCGGCCTTAAGCCTAGCCCGCACTTGTGCCCAGGCCTTAAGCCTAGCTGGCACTTGTGCCCATGCCTTAAGCCTAGCCGGCACTTGTGCCCACTTCCTTGATCCTAGCCCGCACTTGTGCCCCGGCCTTAAGCCTAGCCCCCACTTGTGCCCCGGCCTTAAGCCTAGCCCCCACTTGTGCCCCGGCCATAAGCCTAGCCCGCACTTGTGCCCCGGCCTTAAGCCTAGCCCGCACTTGTGCCCGGCCTTAATCCTAGCCCACACTTGTGCCCCGGCCTTATGCCTAGCCCCTGCCTTATGCCTAGCCCGCACTTGTGCCCCGGCCTTAGGCCTAGCCCGCAGTTGTGCCCCAGCCTTATGCCTAGCCAGCACTTGTGCCCCTGCCTTATGCCTAGCCAGCACTTGTGCCCCTGCCTTATGCCTAGCCAGCACTTGTGCCCCTGCCTTATGCCTAGCCAGCACTTGTGCCCCGGCCTTAAGCCTAGCCCGCACTTGTGCCCGGCCTTAATCCTAGCCCGCACTTGTGCCCCGGCCTTATGCCTAGCCCCTGCCTTATGCCTAGCCCGCACTTGTGCCCCGGCCTTAGGCCTAGCCCGCACTTGTGCCCCGGCCTTAGGCCTAGCCCGCAGTTGTGCCCCTGCCTTATGCCTAGCCAGCACTTGTGCCCCTGCCTTATGCCTAGCCAGCACTTGTGCCCCTGCCTTATGCCTAGCCAGCACTTGTGCCCATGCCTTATTCCTAGCCAGCACTTGTGCCCCTGCCTTATGCCTAGCCAGCACTTGTGCCCCTGCCTTATGCCTAGCCAGCACTTGTGCCCCTGCCTTATGCCTAGACTGCACTTGTGCCCAGGCCTTAAGCCTAGCTGGCACTTGTGCCCAGGCCTTAAGCCTAGCTGGCACTTGTGCCCCCTGCCTTGATCCTAGCCAGCACTGCACTTGTGCCCAGGCCTTAAGCCTAGCCCGCACTTGTGCTCAGGCCTTAAGCCTAGCCCACACTTGTGCCCATGCCTTAAGCCTAGCCAGCACTTGTGCCCCCTTCCTTGATCCTAGCCAGCACTTGTGCCCCGGCCTTATGCCTAGCCAGCACTTGTGCCCCTGCCTTATGCCTAGCCAACACTTGTGTCCCTGCCTTATGCCTAGCCAGCACTTGTGCCCCTGCCTTATGCCTAGCCAGCACTTGTGCCCCTGCCTTATGCCTAGCCAGCACTTGTGCCTTGGCCTTAAGCCTAGCCCGCGCTTGTGCCCCGGCCTTAAGCCTAGCCCACACTTTTGCCCCGGCCTTAGGCCTAGCCCGCACTTGTGCCCCGGCCTTAGGCCTAGTCCGCACTTGTGCCCAGGCCTTAAGCCTAGCCCGCACTTTTGAGCCTCTTGAATGCTTGTTTGTTTGTTTTTGTCTTCAGCTTCGTGTTGGTTATGCACATAGGGCCAGCTTTACGCTCTTCGCTCTTGTCCCGTCTGCATGCGCATGCACGACTGTAATTGGGGAAGAAGGCATTACCCATTTACGGAGGACAGACAAGAAGTGCCTGGTCGCTTGGAGCATGGGGTTATGTAGAGGCTCCGCACTGTACAACAAAGGATCTAGTCCTAAATGTCCAAGTACAGAGTAGAGGGGTGAAAGCTAGCTCTTCACCCCTATGGGTGCCTAACCCTTTATGCAAAGAGTGCAAAGTGTTAGCTGTATGCCTTAACCCTAGCCCACACTTTTGCCCCTGTATTAAGCCTAGCCCGCACTTGTGCCCCGGCCTTAAGCCTAGCTCGCACTTGTGCCCCGGCCTTAAGCCTTGCCCGCACTTGTGCCCCGGCATTAAGCCTTGCCCGCACTTGTGCCCCGGCCTTAAGCCTTGCCCGCACTTTTGCCCCGGCCTTAAGCCTAGCCAGCACTCGTGCCCCGGCCTTAAGCCTAGCCCGCACTCGTGCCCCGGCCTTAAGCCTAGCCCGCACTCGTGCCCCGGCCTTAAGCCTAGCCCGCACTCGTGCCCCGGCCTTAAGCCTAGCCCGCACTCGTGCCCCGGCCTTAAGCCTAGCCCGCACTCGTGCCCCTGCCATAAGCCTAGCCCGCACTCGTGCCCCGGCCTTAAGCCTAGCCCGCACTCCTGCCCCGGCCTTAAGCCTAGCCCGCACTCGTGCCCCGGCCTTAAGCCTAGCCCGCACTCGTGCCCCGGCCTTAAGCCTAGCCCGCACTCGTGCCCCGGCCTTAAGCCTAGCCCGCACTCGTGCCCCGGCCTTAAGCCTAGCCCGCACTTTTGAGCCTCTTGAATGCTTGTTTGTTTGTTTTTGTCTTCAGCTTCATGTTGGTTATGCACATAGGGCCAGCTTTACGCTCTTCGCTCTTGTCCCGTCTGCATGCGCATGCACGACTGTAATTGGGGAAGAAGGCATTACCCATTTATGGAGGACAGACAAGAAGTGCCTGGTCGCTTGGAGCATGGGGTTATGGAGAGGCTCCGCACTGTACAACAAAGGATCTAGTCCTAAATGTCCAAGTACAGAGTAGAGGGGTGAAAGCTAGCTCTTCACCCCTATGGGTGCCTAACCCTTTATGCAAAGAGTGCAAAGTGTTAGCTGTATGCCTTAACCCTAGCCCACACATTTGCCCCTGTATTAAGCCTAGCCCGCACTTGTGTCCCGGCCTTAAGCCTAGCTCGCACTTGTGCCCCGGCCTTAAGCCTTGCCCGCACTTGTGCCCCGGCATTAAGCCTTGCCCGCACTTGTGCCCCGGCCTTAAGCCTTGCCCGCACTTTTGCCCCGGCCTTAAGCCTAGCCCGCACTCGTGCCCCGGCCTTAAGCCTAGCCCGCACTCGTGCCCCGGCCTTAAGCCTAGCCCGCACTCGTGCCCCGGCCTTAAGCCTAGCCCGCACTCGTGCCCCGGCCTTAAGCCTAGCCCGCACTCGTGCCCCGGCCTTAAGCCTAGCCCGCACTCGTGCCCCGGCCATAAGCCTAGCCCGCACTCGTGCCCCGGCCTTAAGCCTAGCCCGCACTCCTGCCCCGGCCTTAAGCCTAGCCCGCACTCGTGCCCCGGCCTTAAGCCTAGCCCGCACTCGTGCCCCGGCCTTAAGCCTAGCCCGCACTCCTGCCCCTGCCTTAAGCCTAGCCCGCACTCGTGCCCCGGCCTTAAGCCTAGCCCGCACTCGTGCCCCGGCCTTAAGCCTAGCCCGCACTCGTGCCCCGGCCTTAAGCCTAGCCCGCACTCGTGCCCCGGCCTTAAGCCTAGCCCGCACTCGTGCCCCGGCCTTAAGCCTAGCCCGCACTCGTGCCCAGGCCTTAAGCCTTGCTGGCACTTGTGCCCAGGCCTTAAGCCTAGCTGGCACTTGTGCCCATGCCTTAAGCCTAGCTGGCACTTGTGCCCATGCCTTAAGCCAAGCTGGCACTTGTGCCTCCTGCCTTGATCCTAGCCAGCACTGCACTTGTGCCCAGGACTTAAGCCTAGCCCGCACTTGTGCCCAGGCCTTAAGCCTAGTCCACACTTGTGCCCATGCCTTAAGCCTAGCCAGCACTTGTGCCCCCTTCCTTGATCCTAGCCAGCACTTGTGCCCCTGCCTTATGCCTAGTCAGCACTTGTGCCCCTGCCTTATGCCTAGCCAGCACTTGTGCCCCTGCCTTATGCCTAGCCAGCACTTGTGCCCCTCCCTTATGCCTAGCCAGCACTTGTGCCCCTGCCTTATGCCTAGCCAGCACTTGTGCCCCTGCCTGATGCCTAGCCAGCACTTGTGCCCCTGCCTTATGCCTAGCCAGCACTTGTGCCCCTGCCTTATGCCTAGCCAGCACTTGTGCCCCTGCCTTATGCCTAGCCGGCACTTGTGCCCCTGCCTTATGCCTAGCCAGCACTTGTGCCCCTGCCTAATGCCTAGCCAGCACTTGTGCCCCTGCCTTATGCCTAGCCGGCACTTGTGCCCAGGCCTTAAGCCTAGCTGGCACTTGTGCCCAGGCCTTAAGCCTAGCTGGCACTTGTGCCCATGCCTTAAGCCTAGCTGGCACTTGTGCCCATGCCTTAAGCCAAGCTGGCACTTGTGCCTCCTGCCTTGATCCTAGCCAGCACTGCACTTGTGCCCAGGACTTAAGCCTAGCCCGCACTTGTGCCCAGGCCTTAAGCCTAGTCCACACTTGTGCCCATGCCTTAAGCCTAGCCAGCACTTGTGCCCCCTTCCTTGATCCTAGCCAGCACTTGTGCCCCTGCCTTATGCCTAGTCAGCACTTGTGCCCCTGCCTTATGCCTAGCCAGCACTTGTGCCCCAGCCTTATGCATAGCCAACACTTGTGCCCCTGCCTTATGCCTAGCCAGCACTTGTGCCCCTGCCTTATGCCTAGCCAGCACTTGTGCCCCTGCCTTATGCCTAGCCAGCACTTGTGCCTTTGCCTTATGCCTAGCCAGCACTTGTGCCCCTGCCTTATGCCTAGCCAGCACTTGTGCCCCTGCCTGATGCCTAGCCAGCACTTGTGCCCCTGCCTTATGCCTAGCCAGCACTTGTGCCCCTGCCTTATGCCTAGCCAGCACTTGTGCCCCTCCCTTATGCCTAGCCAGCACTTGTGCCCCTGCCTTATGTCTAGCCAGCACTTGTGCCCCTGCCTTATGCCTAGCCAGCACTTGTGCCCCTGCCTTATGCCTAGCTGGCACTTGTGCCCAGGCCTTAAGCCTAGCTGGCACTTGTGCCCAGGCCTTAAGCATAGCTGGCACTTGTGCCCATGCCTTAAGCCTAGCTGACACTTGTGCCCCCTGCCTTGATCCTAGCCAGCACTGCACTTGTGCCCAGGCCTTAAGCCTAGCCCGCACTTGTGCCCAGGCCTTAAGCCTAGCCCACACTTGTGCCCATGCCTTAAGCCTAGCCAGCACTTGTGCCCCCTTCCTTGATCCTAGCCAGCACTTGTGCCCCTGCCTTATGCCTAGCCAGCACTTGTGCCCCTGCCTTATGCGTAGCCAGCACTTGTGCCCCAGCCTTATGCATAGCCAGCACTTGTGCCCCTGCCTTACGCCTAGCCAGCACTTGTGCTTCTGCCTTATGCCTAGCCAGCACTTGTGCCCCTGCCTTATGCCTAGCCAGCACTTGTGCCCCTGCCTTATGCCTAGCCAGCACTTGTGCCCCTGCCTTATGCCTAGCCCACACTTGTGCCCAGGCCTTAAGCCTAGCTGGCACTTGTGCCCATGCCTTAAGCCTAGCTGGCACTTGTGCCCCCTGCCTTGATCCTAGCCAGCACCGCACTTGTGCCCAGGCCTTAAGCCTAGCCCGCACTTGTGCCCAGGCCTTAAGCCTAGCTGGCACTTGTGCCCATGCCTTAAGCCTAGCCAGCACTTGTGCCCACTTCCTTGATCCTAGCCCGCACTTGTGCCCCGGCCTTAAACCTAGCCCCCACTTGTGCCCCGGCCTTAAGCCTAGCCCCCACTTGTGCCCCGGCCTTAAGCCTAGCCCGCACTTGTGCCCCGGTCTTAAGCCTAGCCCGCACTTGTGCCCCGGCCTTAATCCTAGCCCGCACTTGTGCCCCGGCCTTATGCCTAGCCCCTGCCTTATGCCTAGCCCGCACTTGTGCCCCGGCCTTAGGCCTAGCCCGCACTTGTGCCCAGGCCTTAGGCCTAGCCCGCAGTTGTGCCCCAGCCTTATGCCTAGCCAGCACTTGTGCCCCTGCCTTATGCCTAGCCAGCACTTGTGCCCCTGCCTTATGCCTAGCCAGCACTTGTGCCCCTGCCTTATGCCTAGCCAGCACTTGTGCCCCTGCCTTATGCCTAGCCAGCACTTTTGCCCCTGCCTTATGCCTAGCCAGCACTTGTGCCCCTGCCTTATGCCTAGCCAGGACTTGTGCCCCTGCCTTATGCCTAGCCAGCACTTGTGCCCCTGCCTTATGCCTAGCCAGCACTTGTGCCCCTGCCTTATGCCTAGCCAGCACTTGTGCACCTGCCTTATGCCTAGCCAGCACTTGTGCCTCTGCCTTATGCTTAGCCAGCACTTGTGCCCCTGCATTATGCCTTGCCAGCACTTGTGCCCCTGCCTTATTCCTAGCCAGCACCTGTGCCCCTGCCGTATGCCTACCCCGCACCTATGCCCCTGCCTTATGCCTAGCCCGCACTTGTGCCCTGGCCTTAAGCCTAGCCCGCACTTGTGCCCCGGCCTTATGCCTAGCCCGCGCTTGTGCCCTGGCCTTAAGCCTAGCCCGCGCTTGTGCCCCGGCCTTATGCCTAGCCCCTGCCTTATGCCTAGCCTGCTATTGTGCCCCGGCCTTAGGCCTAGCCCGCACTTGTGCCCTGGCCTTAGGCCTAGCCCGCAATTGTGCCCCGGCCTTATGCCTAGCCAGCACTTGTGCCCCTGCCTTATGCCTAGCCAGCACATGTGCCCCTGCCTTATGCCTAGCCAGCACTTGTGCCCCTGCCTTATGCCTAGCCAGCACTTGTGCCCCTGCCTTATTCCTAGCCAGCACTTGTGCCCCTGCCTTATGCCTACCCAGCACTTGTGCCCCTGCCTTATGCCTAGCCAGCACTTGTGCCCCTGCCTTATGCCTAGCCAGCACTTGTGCCCCTGCCTTATGCCTAGCCAGCACTTGTGCCCAGGCCTTAAGCCTAGCTGGCACTTGTGCCCAGGCCTTAAGCCTAGCTGGCACTTGTGCCCCCTGCCTTGATCCTAGCCAGCACTGCACTTGTGCCCAGGCCTTAAGCCTAGCCCGCACTTGTGCTCAGGCCTTAAGCCTAGCCCACACTTGTGCCCATGCCTTAAGCCTAGCCAGCACTTGTGCCCCCTTCCTTGATCCTAGCCAGCACTTGTGCCCCTGCCTTATGCCTAGCCAGCACTTGTGCCCCTGCCTTATGCCTAGCCAACACTTGTGTCCCTGCCTTATGCCTAGCCAGCACTTGTGCCCCTGCCTTATGCCTAGCCAGCACTTGTGCCCCTGCCTTATGCCTAGCCAGCACTTGTGCCCCGGCCTTAAGCCTAGCCCGCGCTTGTGCCCCGGCCTTAAGCCTAGCCTACACTTTTGCCCCGGCCTTAGGCCTAGCCCGCACTTGTGCCCCGGCCTTAGGCCTAGCCCGCACTTGTGCCCAGGCCTTAAGCCTAGCCCGCACTTTTGAGCCCCTTGAATGCTTGTTTGTTTGTTTTTGTCTTCAGCTTCATGTTGGTTATGCACATAGGGCCAGCTTTACGCTCTTCGCTCTTGTCCCGTCTGCATGCGCATGCACGACTGTAATTGGGGAAGAAGGCATTACCCATTTACGGAGGACAGACAAGAAGTGCCTGGTCGCTTGGAGCATGGGGTTATGGAGAGGCTCCGCACTGTACAACAAAGGATCTAGTCCTAAATGTCCAAGTACAGAGTAGAGGGGTGAAAGCTAGCTCTTCACCCCTATGGGTGCCTAACCCTTTATGCAAAGAGTGCAAAGTGTTAGCTGTATGCCTTAACCCTAGCCCACACTTTTGCCCCTGTATTAAGCCTAGCCCGCACTTGTGTCCCGGCCTTAAGCCTAGCTCGCACTTGTGCCCCGGCCTTAAGCATTGCCCGCACTCGTGCCCCGGCCTTAAGCCTTGCCCGCACTTGTGCCCCGGCCTTAAGCCTTGCCCGCACTTGTGCCCCGGCCTTAAGCCTAGCCCGCACTCGTGCCCCGGCCTTAAGCCTAGCCCGCACTCGTGCCCCGGCCTTAAGCCTAGCCCGCACTCGTGCCCCGGCCTTAAGCCTAGCCCGCACTCGTGCCCCGGCCTTAAGCCTAGCCCGCACTCGTGCCCCGGCCTTAAGCCTAGCCCGCACTCCTGCCCCGGCCTTAAGCCTAGCCCGCACTCCTGCCCCGGCCTTAAGCCTAGCCCGCACTCGTGCCCCGGCCTTAAGCCTAGCCCGAACTCGTGCCCCGGCCTTAAGCCTAGCCCGCACTCGTGCCTCGGCCTTAAGCCTAGCCCGCACTCGTGCCCCGGCCTTAAGCCTAGCCCGCACTCGTGCCCCGGCCTTAAGCCTAGCCCGCACTCGTGCCCCGGCCTTAAGCCTAGCCCGCACTCGTGCCCCGGCCTTAAGCCTAGCCCGCACTCGTGCCCCGGCCTTAAGCCTAGCCCGCACTCGTGCCCCGGCCTTAAGCCTAGCCCGCACTCGTGCCCCGGCCTTAAGCCTAGCCCGCACTCGTGCCCCGGCCTTAAGCCGAGCCCGCACTCGTGCCCCGGCCTTAAGCCTAGCCCGCACTCGTGCCCCGGCCTTAAGCCTAGCAGGCACTCGTGCCCCGGCCTTAAGCCTAGCCCGCACTTGTGCCCCGGCCTTAAGCCTAGCCCGCACTTGTGCCCCGGCCTAAAGCCTAGCTCGCACTTGTGCCCCGGCCTTAAGCCTAGCCCGCACTTGTGCCCCGGCCTTAAGCCTAGCCCGCACTTGTGCCCCGGCCTTAAGCCTAGCCCGCACTTGTGCCCAGGCCTTAAGCCTAGCTGGCACTTGTGCCCATACCTTAAGCCTAGCCGGCACTTGTGCCCACTTCCTTGATCCTAGCCCGCACTTGTGCCCCGGCCTTAAGCCTAGCCCCCACTTGTGCCCCGGCCTTAAGCCTAGCCCCCACTTGTGCCCCGGCCTTAAGCCTAGCCCGCACTTGTGCCCCGGCCTTAAACCTAGCCCGCACTTGTGCCCCGGCCTTAATCCTAGCCCGCACTTGTGCCCCGGCCTTATGCCTAGCCCCTGCCTTATGCCTAGCCCGCACTTGTGCCCCGGCCTTAGGCCTAGCCCGCACTTGTGCCCCGGCGTTAGGCCTAGCCCGCAGTTGTGCCCCAGCCTTATGCCTAGCCAGCACTTGTGCCCCTGCCTTATGCCTAGCCAGCACTTGTGCCCCTGCCTTATGCCTAGCCAGCACTTGTGCCCCTGCCTTATGACTAGCCAGCACTTGTGCCCCTGCCTTATGCCTAGCCAGCACTTGTGCCCCTGCCTTATGCCTAGCCAGCACTTGTGCCCCTGCCTTATGCCTAGCCAGGACTTGTGCCCCTGCCATATGCCTAGCCAGCACTTGTGCCCCTGCCTTATGCCTAGCCAGCACTTGTGCCCCTGCCTTATGCCTAGCCAGCACTTGTGCCCCTGCCTTATGCCTAGCCAGCACTTGTGCACCTGCCTTATGCCTAGCCAGCACTTGTGCCCCTGCCTTATGCCTAGCCAGCACTTGTGCCCCTGCCTTATGCCTAGCCAGCACTTGTGCCCCTGCCTTATTCTTAGCCAGCACTTGTGCCCCTGCATTATGCCTAGCCAGCACTTGTTCCCCTGCCTTATGCCTAGCCAGCACCTGTGCCCCTGCCTTATGCCTACCCCGCACCTATGCCCCTGCCTTATGCCTAACCCGCACTTGTGCCCTGGCCTTAAGCCCAGCCCGCACTTGTGCCCCGGCCTTATGCCTAGCCCGCGCTTGTGCCCTGGCCTTAAGCCTAGCCCGCGCTTGTGCCCCGGCCTTATGCCTAGCCCCTGCCTTATGCCTAGCCTGCTATTGTGCCCCGGCCTTAGGCCTAGCCCGCACTTGTGCCCCGGCCTTAGGCCTAGCCCACAATTGTGCCCCGGCCTTATGCCTAGCCAGCACTTGTGCCCCTGCCTTATGCCTAGCCAGCACTTGTGCCCCTGCCTTATGCCTAGCCAGCACTTGTGCCCCTGCCTTATTCCTAGCCAGCACTTGTGCCCCTGCCTTATGCCTAGCCAGCACTTGTGCCCCTGCCTTATGCATAGCCACCACTTGTGCCCCCGCCTAATGCCTAGCCAGCACTTGTGCCCCTGCCTTATGCCTAGCCAGCACTTGTGCCCAGGCCTTAAGCCTAGCTGGCACTTGTGCCCAGGCCTTAAGCCTAGCTGGCACTTGTGCCCCCTGCCTTGATCCTAGCCAGCACTGCACTTGTGCCCAGGCCTTAAGCCTAGCCCGCACTTGTGCTCAGGCCTTAAGCCTAGCCAGCACTTGTGCCCCCTTCCTTGATCCTAGCCAGCACTTGTGCCCCTGCCTTATGCCTAGCCAGCACTTGTGCCCCTGCCTTATGCCTAGCCAACACTTGTGTCCCTGCCTTATGCCAAGCCAGCACTTGTGCCCCTGCCTTATGCCTAGCCAGCACTTGTGCCCCTGCCTTATGCCTAGCCAGCACTTGTGCCCCGGCCTTAAGCCTAGCCCGCGCTTGTGCCCCGGCCTTAAGCCTAGCCCACACTTTTGCCCCGGCCTTAGGCCTAGCCCGCACTTGTGCCCCGGCCTTAGGCCTAGTCCGCACTTGTGCCCAGGCCTTAAGCCTAGCCCGCACTTTTGAGCCTCTTGAATGCTTGTTTGTTTGTTTTTGTCTTCAGCTTCATGTTGGTTATGCACATAGGGCCAGCTTTACGCTCTTTGCTCTTGTCCCGTCTGCATGCGCATGCACGACTGTAATTGGGGAAGAAGGCATTACCCATTTACGGAGGACAGACAAGAAGTGCCTGGTCGCTTGGAGCATGGGGTTATGGAGAGGCTCCGCACTGTACAACAAAGGATCTAGTCCTAAATGTCCAAGTACAGAGTAGAGGGGTGAAAGCTAGCTCTTCACCCCTATGGGTGCCTAACCCTTTATGCAAAGAGTGCAAAGTTTTAGCTGTATGCCTTAACCCTAGCCCACACTTTTGCCCCTGTATTAAGCCTAGCCCGCACTTGTGTCCCGGCCTTAAGCCTAGCCCGCACTTGTGCCCCGGCCTTAAGCCTTGCCCGCACTTGTGCCCCGGCATTAAGCCTTGCCCGCACTTGTGCCCCGGCCTTAAGCCTTGCCCGCACTTGTGCCCCGGCCTTAAGCCTAGCCCGCACTCGTGCCCCGGCCTTAAGCCTAGCCCGCACTCGTGCCCCGGCCTTAAGCCTAGCCCGCACTCGTGCCCCGGCCTTAAGCCTAGCCCGCACTCGTGCCCTGGCCTTAAGCCTAGCCCGCACTCGTGCCCCGGCCTTAAGCCTAGCCCGCACTCGTGCCCCGGCCATAAGCCTAGCCCGCACTCGTGCCCCTGCCTTAAGCCTAGCCCGCACTCCTGCCCCGGCCTTAAGCCTAGCCCGCACTCGTGCCCCGGCCTTAAGCCTAGCCCGCACTCGTGCCCCGGCCTTAAGCCTAGCCCGCACTCGTGCCCCGGCCTTAAGCCTAGCCCGCACTCGTGCCCCGGCCTTAAGCCTAGCCCGCACTCGTGCCCCGGCCTTAAGCCGAGCCCGCACTCGTGCCCCGGCCTTAAGCCTAGCCCGCACTCGTGCCCCGGCCTTAAGCCTAGCCCGCACTCGTGCCCCGGCCTTAAGCCTAGCCCGCACTTGTGCCCCGGCCTTAAGCCTAGCCCGCACTTGTGCCCCGGCCTTAAGCCTAGCCCGCACTTGTGCCCAGGCCTTAAGCCTAGCTGGCACTTGTGCCCATGCCTTAAGCCTAGCCCCCACTTGTGCCCCGGCCTTAAGCCTAGCCCCCACTTGTGCCCCGGCCTTAAGCCTAGCCCGCACTTGTGCCCCGGCCTGAAGCCTAGCCCGCACTTGTGCCCCGGCCTTAATCCTAGCCCGCACTTGTGCCCAGGCCTTAAGCCTAGCCCGCACTTGTGCTCAGGCCTTAAGCCTAGCCCGCACTTGTGCTCAGGCCTTAAGCCTAGCCCCCACTTGTGCCCATGCCTTAAGCCTAGCCAGCACTTGTGCCCCCTTCCTTGATCCTAGCCAGCACTTGTGCCCCTGCCTTATGCCTAGCCAGCACTTGTGCCCCTGCCTTATGCCTAGCCAACACTTGTGTCCCTGCCTTATGCCTAGCCAGCACTTGTGCCCCTGCCTTATGCCTAGCCAGCACTTGTGCCCCTGCCTTATGCCTAGCCAGCACTTGTGCCCCGGCCTTAAGCCTAGCCCGCGCTTGTGCCCCGGCCTTAAGCCTAGCCCACACTTTTGCCCCGGCCTTAGGCCTAGCCCGCACTTGTGCCCCGGCCTTAGGCCTAGTCCGCACTTGTGCCCAGGCCTTAAGCCTAGCCCGCACTTTTGAGCCTCTTGAATGCTTGTTTGTTTGTTTTTGTCTTCAGCTTCATGTTGGTTATGCACATAGGGCTAGCTTTACTCTCTTCGCTCTTGTCCCGTCTGCATGCGCATGCACGACTGTAATTGGGGAAGAAGGCATTACCCATTTACGGAGGACAGACAAGAAGTGCCTGGTCGCTTGGAGCATGGGGTTATGGAGAGGCTCCGCACTGTACAACAAAGGATCTAGTACTAAATGTCCAAGTACAGAGTAGAGGGGTGAAAGCTAGCTCTTCACCCCTATGGGTGCCTAACCCTTTATGCAAAGAGTGCAAAGTGTTAGCTGTATGCCTTAACCCTAACCCACACTTTTGCCCCTGTATTAAGCCTAGCCCGCACTTGTGTCCCGGCCTTAAGCCTAGCTCGCACTTGTGCCCCGGCCTTAAGCCTTGCCCGCACTTGTGCCCCTGCATTAAGCCTTGCCCGCACTTGTGCCCCGGCCTTAAGCCTTGCCCGCACTTGTGCCCCGGCCTTAAGCCTAGCCCGCACTCGTGCCCCGGCCTTAAGCCTAGCCCACACTCGTGCCCCTGCCTTATGCCTAGTCAGCACTTGTGCCCCGGCCTTAAGCCTAGCCCGCACTCGTGCCCCGGCCTTAAGCCTAGCCCGCACTTGTGCCCCGGCCTTAAGCCTAGCCCGCACTTGTGCCCCGGCCTTAAGCCTAGCCCGCACTTGTGCCCCGGCCTTAAGCCTAGCCCGCACTTGTGCCCCAGCCTTAAGCCTAGCCCGCACTTGTGCCCCGGCCTTAAGCCTAGCCCGCACTTGTGCCCCGGCCTTAAGCCTAGCCCGCACTTTTGAGCCCCTTGAATGCTTGTTTGTTTGTTTTTGTCTTCAGCTTCATGTTGGTTATGCACATAGGGCCAGCTTTACACTCTTCGCTCTTGTCCCGTCTGAATGCGCATGCACGACTGTAATTGGGGAAGAAGGCATTACCCATTTACGGAGGACAGACAAGAAGTGCCTGGTCGCTTGGAGCATGGGGTTATGGAGAGGCTCCGCACTGTACAACAAAGGATCTAGTCCTAAATGTCCAAGTACAGAGTAGAGGGGTGAAAGCTAGCTCTTCACCCCTATGGGTGCCTAACCCTTTATGCAAAGAGTGCAAAGAGTTAGCTGTATGCCTTAAGCCTAGCCCTCACTTGTGCCCCGGCCTTAAGCCTAGCCAGCACTTGTGCCCCTGCCTTATGCCTAGCCAGCACTTGTGCCCCTGCCTTATGCCTAGCCAGCACTTGTGCCCCTGCCTTATGCCTTGACAGCACTTGTGCCCCTGCTTTATGCCTAGCAAGCACTTGTGCCCCTGCCTTATGCCTAGCCAGCACTTGTGCCCCTGCGTTATGCCTAGCCAGCACTTGTGCCCCTGCCTTATGCCTAGCCAGCACTTGTGCCCCTGCCTTATGCCTAGCCAGCACTTGTGCCCCTGCCTTATGCCTAGCCAGCACTTGTGCCCCTGCCTTATGCCTAGCTGGCACTTGTGCCCCTGCCTTATGCCTAGCTGGCACTTGTGCCCCTGCCTTATGCCTAGCTGGCACTTGTGCCCAGGCCTTAAGCCTAGCTGGCACTTGTGCCTATGCCTTAAGACTAGCTGGCACTTGTGCCCCCTGCCTTGATCCTAGCCAGCACCGCACTTGTGCCCAGGCCTTAGGCCTAGCCCGCACTTGTGCCCAGGCCTTAAGCCTAGCCCACACTTGTGCCCATGCCTTAAGCCTAGCCAGCACTTGTGCCCCCTTCCTTGATCCTAGCCAGCACTTGCGCCCCTGCCTTATACCTAGCCAGCACTTGTGCCCCTGCCTTATGCCTAGCCAGCACTTGTGCCCCTGCCTTATGCCTAGCCAGCACTTGTGCCCCTGCCTTATGCCTAGCCAGCACTTGTGCCCCTGCCTTATGCCTAGCCAGCACTTGTGCCCCTGCCTTATGCCTAGCCAGCACTTGTGCCCCTGCCTTATGCCTAGCTGGCACTTGTGCCCAGGCCTTAAGCCTAGCTGGCACTTGTGCCGATGCCTTAAGCCTAGCTGGCACTTGTGCCACCTGCCTTGATCCTAGCCAGCACCGCACTTGTGCCCAGGCCTTAAGCCTAGCCCGCACTTGTGCCCAGGCCTTAAGCCTAGCCCACACTTGTGCCCATGCCTTAAGCCTAGCCAGCACATGTGCCCCCTTCCTTGATCCTAGCCAGCACTTGTGCCCCTGCCTTATGCCTAGCCAGCACTTGTGCCCCGGCCTTAAGCCTAGCCCGCGCTTGTGCCCCGGCCTTAAGCCTAGCCCACACTTTTGCCCCGGCCTTAGGCCTAGCCCGCACTTGTGCCCCGGCCTTAGGCCTAGTCCGCACTTGTGCCCAGGCCTTAAGCCTAGCCCGCACTTTTGAGCCTCTTGAATGCTTGTTTGTTTGTTTTTGTCTTCAGCTTCATGTTGGTTATGCACATAGGGCTAGCTTTACTCTCTTCGCTCTTGTCCCGTCTGCATGCGCATGCACGACTGTAATTGGGGAAGAAGGCATTACCCATTTACGGAGGACAGACAAGAAGTGCCTGGTCGCTTGGAGCATGGGGTTATGGAGAGGCTCCGCACTGTACAACAAAGGATCTAGTACTAAATGTCCAAGTACAGAGTAGAGGGGTGAAAGCTAGCTCTTCACCCCTATGGGTGCCTAACCCTTTATGCAAAGAGTGCAAAGTGTTAGCTGTATGCCTTAACCCTAACCCACACTTTTGCCCCTGTATTAAGCCTAGCCCGCACTTGTGTCCCGGCCTTAAGCCTAGCTCGCACTTGTGCCCCGGCCTTAAGCCTTGCCCGCACTTGTGCCCCTGCATTAAGCCTTGCCCGCACTTGTGCCCCGGCCTTAAGCCTTGCCCGCACTTGTGCCCCGGCCTTAAGCCTAGCCCGCACTCGTGCCCCGGCCTTAAGCCTAGCCCGCACTCGTGCCCCTGCCTTATGCCTAGTCAGCACTTGTGCCCCGGCCTTAAGCCTAGCCCGCACTCGTGCCCCGGCCTTAAGCCTAGCCCGCACTTGTGCCCCGGCCTTAAGCCTAGCCCGCACTTGTGCCCCGGCCTTAAGCCTAGCCCGCACTTGTGCCCCGGCCTTAAGCCTAGCCCGCACTTGTGCCCCAGCCTTAAGCCTAGCCCGCACTTGTGCCCCGGCCTTAAGCCTAGCCCGCACTTGTGCCCCGGCCTTAAGCCTAGCCCGCACTTTTGAGCCCCTTGAATGCTTGTTTGTTTGTTTTTGTCTTCAGCTTCATGTTGGTTATGCACATAGGGCCAGCTTTACACTCTTCGCTCTTGTCCCGTCTGAATGCGCATGCACGACTGTAATTGGGGAAGAAGGCATTACCCATTTACGGAGGACAGACAAGAAGTGCCTGGTCGCTTGGAGCATGGGGTTATGGAGAGGCTCCGCACTGTACAACAAAGGATCTAGTCCTAAATGTCCAAGTACAGAGTAGAGGGGTGAAAGCTAGCTCTTCACCCCTATGGGTGCCTAACCCTTTATGCAAAGAGTGCAAAGAGTTAGCTGTATGCCTTAAGCCTAGCCCGCACTTGTGCCCCGGCCTTAAGCCTAGCCAGCACTTGTGCCCCTGCCTTATGCCTAGCCAGCACTTGTGCCCCTGCCTTATGCCTAGCCAGCACTTGTGCCCCTGCCTTATGCCTTGACAGCACTTGTGCCCCTGCTTTATGCCTAGCAAGCACTTGTGCCCCTGCCTTATGCCTAGCCAGCACTTGTGCCCCTGCGTTATGCCTAGCCAGCACTTGTGCCCCTGCCTTATGCCTAGCCAGCACTTGTGCCCCTGCCTTATGCCTAGCCAGCACTTGTGCCCCTGCCTTATGCCTAGCCAGCACTTGTGCCCCTGCCTTATGCCTAGCTGGCACTTGTGCCCCTGCCTTATGCCTAGCTGGCACTTGTGCCCCTGCCTTATGCCTAGCTGGCACTTGTGCCCAGGCCTTAAGCCTAGCTGGCACTTGTGCCTATGCCTTAAGACTAGCTGGCACTTGTGCCCCCTGCCTTGATCCTAGCCAGCACCGCACTTGTGCCCAGGCCTTAAGCCTAGCCCACACTTGTGCCCATGCCTTAAGCCTAGCCAGCACTTGTGCCCCCTTCCTTGATCCTAGCCAGCACTTGCGCCCCTGCCTTATACCTAGCCAGCACTTGTGCCCCTGCCTTATGCCTAGCCAGCACTTGTGCCCCTGCCTTATGCCTAGCCAGCACTTGTGCCCCTGCCTTATGCCTAGCCAGCACTTGTGCCCCTGCCTTATGCCTAGCCAGCACTTGTGCCCCTGCCTTATGCCTAGCCAGCACTTGTGCCCCTGCCTTATGCCTAGCTGGCACTTGTGCCCAGGCCTTAAGCCTAGCTGGCACTTGTGCCGATGCCTTAAGCCTAGCTGGCACTTGTGCCACCTGCCTTGATCCTAGCCAGCACCGCACTTGTGCCCAGGCCTTAAGCCTAGCCCGCACTTGTGCCCAGGCCTTAAGCCTAGCCCACACTTGTGCCCATGCCTTAAGCCTAGCCAGCACATGTGCCCCCTTCCTTGATCCTAGCCAGCACTTGTGCCCCTGCCTTATGCCTAGCCAGCACTTGTGCCCCAGCCTTAAGCCTAGCCCGCACTTGTGCCCCGGCCTTAAGCCTAGCCCGCACTTGTGCCCCGGCCTTAAGCCTAGCCCGCACTTGTGCCCCGGCCTTAAGCCTAGCCCGCACTTGTGCCCCGGCCTTAAGCCTAGCCCGCACTTTTGAGCCCCTTGAATGCTTGTTTGTTTGTTTTTGTCTTCAGCTTCATGTTGGTTATGCACATAGGGCCAGCTTTACACTCTTCGCTCTTGTCCCGTCTGAATGCGCATGCACGACTGTAATTGGGGAAGAAGGCATTACCCATTTACGGAGGACAGACAAGAAGTGCCTGGTCGCTTGGAGCATGGGGTTATGGAGAGGCTCCGCACTGTACAACAAAGGATCTAGTCCTAAATGTCCAAGTACAGAGTAGAGGGGTGAAAGCTAGCTCTTCACCCCTATGGGTGCCTAACCCTTTATGCAAAGAGTGCAAAGAGGTAGCTGTATGCCTTAAGCCTAGCCCGCACTTGTGCCCCGGCCTTAAGCCTAGCCAGCACTTGTGCCCCTGCCTTATGCCTAGACAGCACTTGTGCCCCTGCCTTATGCCTAGCCAGGACTTGTGCCCCTGCCTTATGCCTTGCCAGCACTTGTGCCCCTGCCTTATGCCTAGCCAGCACTTGTGCCCCTGCCTTATGCCTAGCCAGCGCTTGTGCCCCTGCCTTATGCCTAGCCAGCACTTGTGCCCCTGCCTTATGCCTAGCCAGCACTTGTGCCCCTGCCTTATGCCTAGCCAGCACTTGTGCCCCTGCCTTATGCCTAGCCAGCACTTGTGCCCCTGCCTTATGCCTAGCCAGCACTTGTGCCCCTGCCTTATGCCTAGCTGGCACTTGTGCCCAGGCCTTAAGCCTAGCTGGCACTTGTGCCCATGCCTGAAGCCTAGCTGGCACTTGTGCCTCCTGCCTTGATCCTAGCCAGCACTGCACTTGTGCACAGGCCTTAAGCCTAGCCCACACTTGTGCCCATGCCTTAAGCCTAGCCAGCACTTGGGCCCCCTTCCTTGATCCTAGCCAGCACTTGTGCCCCTGCCTTATGCCTAGTCAGCACTTGTGCCCCTGCCTTATGCCTAGTCAGCACTTGTGCCCCTGCCTTATGCATAGCCAGCACTTGTGCCCCTGCCTTATGCCTAGCCAGCACTTGTGCCCCTGCCTTATGCCTAGCCAGCACTTGTGCCCCTGCCTTATGCCTAGCCAGCACTTGTGCCCCTGCCTTATGCCTAGCCAGCACTTGTGCCCCTGCCTTATGCCTAGCCAGCACTTGTGCCCCTGCCTTATGCCTAGCCAGCACTTGTGCCCCTGCCTTATGCCTAGCCAGCACTTGTGCCCCTGCCTTATGCCTAGCCAGCACTTGTGCCCCTGCCTTATGTCTAGCCAGCACTTGTGCCCCTGCCTTATGCCTAGCCAGCACTTGTGCCCCTGCCTTATGCCTAGCTGGCACTTGTGCCCAGGCCTTAAGCCTAGCTGGCACTTGTGCCCAGGCCTTAAGCCTAGCTGGCACTTGTGCCCATGCCTTAAGCCTAGCTGGCACTTGTGCCCCCTGCCTTGATCCTAGCCAGCACTGCACTTGTGCCCAGGCCTTAAGCCTAGCCCGCACTTGTGCCCAGGCCTTAAGCCTAGCCCACACTTGTGCCCATGCCTTATGCCTAGCCAGCACTTGTGCCCCCTTCCTTGATCCTAGCCAGCACTTGTGCCCCTGCCTTATGCCTAGCCCGCACTTGTGCCCCTGCCTTATGCATAGCCAGCACTTGTGCCCCAGCCTTATGCATAGCCAGCACTTGTGCCCCTGCCTTACGCCTAGCCAGCACTTGTGCTTCTGCCTTATGCCTAGCCAGCACTTGTGCCCCTGCCTTATGCCTAGCCAGCACTTGAGCCCCTGCATTATGCCTAGCCAGCACTTGTGCCCCTGCCTTATGCCTAGCCAGCACTTGTGCCCCTGCCTTATGCCTAGCCAGCACTTGTGCCCCTGCCTTATGCCTAGCCAGCACTTGTGCCCCTGCCTTATGCCTAGCCAGCACTTGTGCCCCTGCCTTATGCCTAGCCAGCACTTGTGCCCCTGCCTTATGCCTAGCCAGCACTTGTGCCCCTGCCTTATGCCTAGCCAGCACTTGTGCCCCTGCCTTATGCCTAGCCAGCACTTGTGCCCCTGCCTTATGCCTAGCCAGCACTTGTGCCCCTGCCTTATGCCTAGCCCACACTTGTGCCCAGGCCTTAAGCCTAGCTGGCTCTTGTGCCCATGCCTTAAGCCTAGCTGGCACTTGTGCCCCCTGCCTTGATCCCAGCGAGCACCGCACTTGTGCCCAGGCCTTAAGCCTAGCCCGCACTTGTGCCCATGCCTTCAGCCTAGCCAGCACTTGTGCCCACTTCCTTGATCCTAGCCCGCACCTGTGCCCCGGCCTTAAGCCTAGCCCGCACTTGTGCCCCGGCCTTAAGCCTAGCCCCCACTTGTGCCCCGGCCTTAACCCTAGCCCGCACTTGTGCCCCGGCCTTAAGCCTAGCCCGGACTTGTGCCCCGGCCTTAATCCTAGCCCGCACTTGTGCCCCGGCCTTATGCCTAGCCCTTGCCTTATGCCTAGCCTGCTATTGTGCCCCGGCCTTAGGCCTAGCCCGCACTTGTGCCCCGGCCTTAGGCCTAGCCCGCACTTGTGCCCCTGCCTTATGCCTAGCCAGCATTTGTGCCCCTGCCTTATGCCTAGCCAGCACTTGTGCCCCTGCCTTATGCCTAGCCAGCACTTGTGCCCCTGCCTTATGCCTAGCCAGCACTTGTGCCCCTGCCTTATGCCTAGCCAGCACTTGTGCCCCTGCCTTATGCCTAGCCAGCACTTGTGCCCCTGCCTTATGCCTAGCCAGCACTTGTGCCCCTGCCTTATGCCTAGCCAGCACTTGTGCCCCTGCCATATGCCTAGCCAGCACTTGTGCCCCTGCCTTTTGCCTAGCCAGCACTTGCGCCCCTGCCTTATGCCTAGCCAGCACTTGTGCCCCTGCCTTATGCCTAGCCAGCACTTGTGCCCCTGCCTTATGCCTAGCCAGCATTTGTGCCCCTGCCTTATGCCTAGCCAGCACTTGTGCCCCTGCCTTATGCCTAGCCAGCACTTGTGCCCCTGCCTTATGCCTAGCCAGCACTTGTGCCCCTGCCTTATGCCTAGCCAGCACTTGTGCCCCGGCCTTAGGCCTAGCCCGCACTTGTGCCCCTGCCTTATGCCTAGCCAGCATTTGTGCCCCTGCCTTATGCCTAGCCAGCACTTGTGCCCCTGCCTTATGCCTAGCCAGCACTTGTGCCCCTGCCTTATGCCTAGCCAGCACTTGTGCCCCTGCCTTATGCCTAGCCAGCACTTGTGCCCCTGCCTTATGCCTAGCCAGCACTTGTGCCCCTGCCTTATGCCTAGCCAGCACTTGTGCCCCTGCCTTATGCCTAGCCAGCACTTGTGCCCCTGCCTTATGCCTAGCTGGCACTTGTGCCCAGGCCTTAAGCCTAGCTGGCACTTGTGCCCATGCCTGAAGCCTAGCTGGCACTTGTGCCTCCTGCCTTGATCCTAGCCAGCACTGCACTTGTGCACAGGCCTTAAGCCTAGCCCACACTTGTGCCCATGCCTTAAGCCTAGCCAGCACTTGGGCCCCCTTCCTTGATCCTAGCCAGCACTTGTGCCCCTGCCTTATGCCTAGTCAGCACTTGTGCCCCTGCCTTATGCCTAGTCAGCACTTGTGCCCCTGCCTTATGCATAGCCAGCACTTGTGCCCCTGCCTTATGCCTAGCCAGCACTTGTGCCCCTGCCTTATGCCTAGCCAGCACTTGTGCCCCTGCCTTATGCCTAGCCAGCACTTGTGCCCCTGCCTTATGCCTAGCCAGCACTTGTGCCCCTGCCTTATGCCTAGCCAGCACTTGTGCCCCTGCCTTATGCCTAGCCAGCACTTGTGCCCCTGCCTTATGCCTAGCCAGCACTTGTGCCCCTGCCTTATGCCTAGCCAGCACTTGTGCCCCTGCCTTATGTCTAGCCAGCACTTGTGCCCCTGCCTTATGCCTAGCCAGCACTTGTGCCCCTGCCTTATGCCTAGCTGGCACTTGTGCCCAGGCCTTAAGCCTAGCTGGCACTTGTGCCCAGGCCTTAAGCCTAGCTGGCACTTGTGCCCATGCCTTAAGCCTAGCTGGCACTTGTGCCCCCTGCCTTGATCCTAGCCAGCACTGCACTTGTGCCCAGGCCTTAAGCCTAGCCCGCACTTGTGCCCAGGCCTTAAGCCTAGCCCACACTTGTGCCCATGCCTTATGCCTAGCCAGCACTTGTGCCCCCTTCCTTGATCCTAGCCAGCACTTGTGCCCCTGCCTTATGCCTAGCCCGCACTTGTGCCCCTGCCTTATGCATAGCCAGCACTTGTGCCCCAGCCTTATGCATAGCCAGCACTTGTGCCCCTGCCTTACGCCTAGCCAGCACTTGTGCTTCTGCCTTATGCCTAGCCAGCACTTGTGCCCCTGCCTTATGCCTAGCCAGCACTTGAGCCCCTGCATTATGCCTAGCCAGCACTTGTGCCCCTGCCTTATGCCTAGCCAGCACTTGTGCCCCTGCCTTATGCCTAGCCAGCACTTGTGCCCCTGCCTTATGCCTAGCCAGCACTTGTGCCCCTGCCTTATGCCTAGCCAGCACTTGTGCCCCTGCCTTATGCCTAGCCAGCACTTGTGCCCCTGCCTTATGCCTAGCCAGCACTTGTGCCCCTGCCTTATGCCTAGCCAGCACTTGTGCCCCTGCCTTATGCCTAGCCAGCACTTGTGCCCCTGCCTTATGCCTAGCCAGCACTTGTGCCCCTGCCTTATGCCTAGCCCACACTTGTGCCCAGGCCTTAAGCCTAGCTGGCTCTTGTGCCCATGCCTTAAGCCTAGCTGGCACTTGTGCCCCCTGCCTTGATCCTAGCGAGCACCGCACTTGTGCCCAGGCCTTAAGCCTAGCTCGCACTTGTGCCCATGCCTTCAGCCTAGCCATCACTTGTGCCCACTTCCTTGATCCTAGCCCGCACCTGTGCCCCGGCCTTAAGCCTAGCCCGCACTTGTGCCCCGGCCTTAAGCCTAGCCCCCACTTGTGCCCCGGCCTTAACCCTAGCCCGCACTTGTGCCCCGGCCTTAAGCCTAGCCCGGACTTGTGCCCCGGCCTTAATCCTAGCCCGCACTTGTGCCCCGGCCTTATGCCTAGCCCTTGCCTTATGCCTAGCCTGCTATTGTGCCCCGGCCTTAGGCCTAGCCCGCACTTGTGCCCCGGCCTTAGGCCTAGCCCGCACTTGTGCCCCTGCCTTATGCCTAGCCAGCATTTGTGCCCCTGCCTTATGCCTAGCCAGCACTTGTGCCCCTGCCTTAAGCCTAGCCAGCACTTGTGCCCCTGCCTTATGCCTAGCCAGCACTTGTGCCCCTGCCTTATGCCTAGCCAGCACTTGTGCCCCTGCCTTATGCCTAGCCAGCACTTGTGCCCCTGCCTTATGCCTAGCCAGCACTTGTGCCCCTGCCTTATGCCTAGCCAGCACTTGTGCCCCTGCCATATGCCTAGCCAGCACTTGTGCCCCTGCCTTTTGCCTAGCCAGCACTTGCGCCCCTGCCTTATGCCTAGCCAGCACTTGTGCCCCTGCCTTATGCCTAGCCAGCACTTGTGCCCCTGCCTTATGCCTAGCCAGCACATGTGCCCCTGCCTTATGCCTAGCCAGCACTTGTGCCCCTGCCTTATGCCTAGCCAGCACTTGCGCCCCTGCCTTAGGCCTAGCCCGCACTTGTGCCCCGGCCTTAAGCCTAGCCCGCACTTGTGCCCCGGCCTTAAGCCTAGCCCGCACTTGTTCCCCGGCCTTAATCCTAGCCCGCACTTGTGCCCCGGCCTTATGCCTAGCCCCTGCCTTATGCCTAGCCCGCACTTGTGCCCCGGCCTTAGGCCTAGCCCGCACTTGTGCCCCGGCCTTAGGCCTAGACCGCAGTTGTGCCCCAGCCTTATGCCTAGCCAGCACTTGTGCCCCTGCCTTATGCCTAGCCAGCACTTGTGCCCCTGCCTTATGCCTAGCCAGCACTTGTGCCCCTGCCTTATGCCTAGCCAGCACTTGTGCCCCTGCCTTATGCCTAGCCAGCACTTGTGCCCCTGCCTTATGCCTAGCCAGCACTTGTGCCCCTGCCTTATGCCTAGCCAGGACTTGTGCCCCTGCCTTATGCCTAGCCAGCACTTGTGCCCCTGCCTTATGCCTAGCCAGGACTTGTGCCCCTGCCTTATGCCTAGCCAGCACTTGTGCCCCTGCCTTATGCCTAGCCAGCACTTGTGCCCCTGCCTTATGCCTAGCCAGCACTTGTGCCCCTGCCTTATGCCTAGCCAGCACTTGTGCCCCTGCCTTATGCCTAGCCAGCACTTGTGCCCCTGCCTTATGCTTAGCCAGCACTTGTGCCCCTGCATTATGCCTAGCCAGCACTTGTGCCCCTGCCTTATGCCTAGCCAGCACCTGTGCCCCTGCCTTATGCCTACCACGCACCTATGCCCCTGCCTTATGCCTAACCCGCACTTGTGCCCTGGCCTTAAGCCTAGCCCGCACTTGTGCCCCGGCCTTATGCCTAGCCCGCGCTTGTGCCCTGGCCTTAAGCCTAGCCCGCGCTTGTGCCCCAGCCTTATGCCTAGCCCCTGCCTTATGCCTAGCCTGCTATTGTGCCCCGGCCTTAGGCCTAGCCCGCACTTGTGCCCCGGCCTTAGGCCTAGCCCGCAATTGTGCCCCGGCCTTATGCCTAGCCAGCACTTGTGCCCCTGCCTTATGCCTAGCCAGCACTTGTGCCCCTGCCTTATGCCTAGCCAGCACTTGTGCCCCTGCCTTATGCCTAGCCAGCACTTGTGCCCCTGCCTTATTCCTAGCCAGCACTTGTGCCCCTGCCTTATGCCTAGCCAGCACTTGTGCCCCTGCCTTATGCCTAGCCACCACTTGTGCCCCCGCCTTATGCCTAGCCAGCACTTGTGCCCCTGCCTTATGCCTAGCCAGCACTTGTGCCCAGGCCTTAAGCCTAGCTGGCACTTGTGCCCAGGCCTTAAGCCTAGCTGGCACTTGTGCCCCCTGCCTTGATCCTAGCCAGCACTGCACTTGTGCCCAGGCCTTAAGCCTAGCCCGCACTTGTGCTCAGGCCTTAAGCCTAGCCCACACTTGTGCCCATGCCTTAAGCCTAGCCAGCACTTGTGCCCCCTTCCTTGATCCTAGCCAGCACTTGTGCCCCTGCCTTATGCCTAGCCAGCACTTGTGCCCCTGCCTTATGCCTAGCCAACACTTGTGTCCCTGCCTTATGCCTAGCCAGCACTTGTGCCCCTGCCTTATGCCTAGCCAGCACTTGTGCCTCTGCCTTATGCCTAGCCAGCACTTGTGCCCCGGCCTTAAGCCTAGCCCGCGCTTGTGCCCCGGCCTTAAGCCTAGCCCACACTTTTGCCCCGGCCTTAGGCCTAGCCCGCACTTGTGCCCCGGCCTTAGGCCTAGTCCGCACTTGTGCCCAGGCCTTAAGCCTAGCCCGCACTTTTGAGCCTCTTGAATGCTTGTTTGTTTGTTTTTGTTTTCAGCTTCATGTTGGTTATGCACATAGGGCCAGCTTTACGCTCTTTGCTCTTGTCCCGTCTGCATGCGCATGCACGACTGTAATTGGGGAAGAAGGCATTACCCATTTACGGAGGACAGACAAGAAGTGCCTGGTCGCTTGGAGCATGGGGTTATGGAGAGGCTCCGCACTGTACAACAAAGGATCTAGTCCTAAATGTCCAAGTACAGAGTAGAGGGGTGAAAGCTAGCTCTTCACCCCTATGGGTGCCTAACCCTTTATGCAAAGAGTGCAAAGTGTTAGCTGTATGCCTTAACCCTAGCCCACACTTTTGCCCCTGTATTAAGCCTAGCCCGCACTTGTGTCCCGGCCTTAAGCCTAGCTCGCACTTGTGCCCCGGCCTTAAGCCTTGCCCGCACTTGTGCCCCGGCATTAAGCCTTGCCCGAACTTGTGCCCCGGCCTTAAGCCTTGCCCGCACTTGTGCCCCGGCCTTAAGCCTAGCCCGCACTCGTGCCCCGGCCTTAAGCCTAGCCCGCACTCGTGCCCCGGCCTTAAGCCTAGCCCGCACTCGTGCCCCGGCCTTAAGCCTAGCCCGCACTCGTGCCCTGGCCTTAAGCCTAGCCCGCACTCGTGCACCGGCCTTAAGCCTAGCCCGCACTCGTGCCCCGGCCATAAGCCTAGCCTGCACTCGTGCCCCGGCCTTAAGCCTAGCCCGCACTCCTGCCCCGGCCTTATGCCTAGCCCGCACTCGTGCCCCGGCCTTAAGCCTATCCCGCACTCGTGCCCCGGCCTTAAGCCTAGCCCGCACTCGTGCCCCGGCCTTAAGCCTAGCCCGCACTCGTGCCCCGGCCTTAAGCCTAGCCCGCACTCGTGCCCCGGCCTTAAGCCTAGCCCGCACTCGTGCCGCGGCCTTAAGCCTAGCCCGCACTCGTGCCCCGGCCTTAAGCCTAGCACGCACTCGTGCCCCGGCCTTAAGCCTAGCCCGCACTCGTGCCCCGGCCTTAAGCCTAGCCCGCACTCATGCCCCGGCCTTAAGCCTAGCCCGCACTCGTGCCCCGGCCTTAAGCCTAGCCCGCACTCGTGCCCCGGCCTTAAGCCTAGCCCGCACTCGTGCCCCGGCCTTAAGCCTAGCCCGCACTCGTGCCCTGGCCTTAAGCCTAGCCCGCACTCGTGCACCGGCCTTAAGCCTAGCCCGCACTCGTGCCCCGGCCATAAGCCTAGCTGGCACTTGTGCCCAGGCCTTAAGCCTAGCTGGCACTTGTGCCCATGCCTTAAGCCTAGCTGGCACTTGTGCCCCCTGCCTTGATCCTAGCCAGCACTCGTGCCCAGGCCTTAAGCCTAGCCCGCACTTGTGCCCAGGCCTTAAGCCTAGCCCACACTTGTGCCCATGCCTTATGCCTAGCCAGCACTTGTGCCCCCTTCCTTGATCCTAGCCAGCACTTGTGCCCCTGCCTTATGCCTAGCCCGCACTTGTGCCCCTGCCTTATGCATAGCCAGCACTTGTGCCCCAGCCTTATGCATAGCCAGCACTTGTGCCCCTGCCTTACGCCTAGCCAGCACTTGTGCTTCTGCCTTAAGCCTAGCCCGCACTCGTGCCCCGGCCTTAAGCCTAGCCCGCACTCGTGCCCCGGCCTTAAGCCTAGCCCGCACTCGTGCCCCGGCCTTAAGCCTAGCCCGCACTCGTGCCCTGGCCTTAAGCCTAGCCCGCACTCGTGCACCGGCCTTAAGCCTAGCCCGCACTCGTGCCCCGGCCATAAGCCTAGCCCGCACTCGTGCCCCGGCCTTAAGCCTAGCCCGCACTCCTGCCCCGGCCTTATGCCTAGCCCGCACTCGTGCCCCGGCCTTAAGCCTAGCCCGCACTCGTGCCCCGGCCTTAAGCCTAGCCCGCACTCATGCCCCGGCCTTAAGCCTAGCCCGCACTCGTGCCCCGGCCTTAAGCCTAGCCCGCACTCGTGCCCCGGCCTTAAGCCGAGCCCGCACTCGTGCCCCGGCCTTAAGCCTAGCCCGCACTCGTGCCCCGGCCTTGAGCCTAGCCCGCACTTGTGCCCCGGCCTTAAGCCTAGCCCGCACTTGTGCCCCGCCCTTAAGCCTAGCCCGCACTTGTGCCCCGTCCTTAAGCCTAGCCCGCACTTGTGCTCCGGCCTTAAGCCTAGCCCCCACTTGTGCCCCGGCCTTAACCCTAGCCCGCACTTGTGCCCCGGCCTTAAGCCTAGCCCGGACTTGTGCCCTGGCCTTAATCCTAGCCCGCACTTGTGCCCCGGCCTTATGAATAGCCCTTGCCTTATGCCTAGCCTGCTATTGTGCCCCGGCCTTAGGCCTAGCCCGCACTTGTGCCCCGGCCTTAGGCCTAGCCCGCACTTGTGCCCCGGCCTTAAGCCTAGCCAGCACATGTGCCCCTGCCTTATGCCTAGCCAGCACTTGTGCCCCTGCCTTATGCCTAGCCAGCACTTGTGCCCCTGCCTTATTCCTAGCCAGCACTTGTGCCCCTGCCTTATGCCTAGCCAGCACTTGTGCCCCTGCCTTATGCCTAGCCAGCACTTGTGCCCCTGCCTTATGCCTAGCCAGCACTTGTGCCCAGGCCTTAAGCCTAGCTGGCACTTGTGCCCAGGCCTTAAGCCTAGCTGGCACTTGAGCCCCCTGCCTTGATCCTAGCCAGCACTGCACTTGTGCCCAGGCCTTAAGCCTAGCCCGCACTTGTGCTCAGGCCTTAAGCCTAGCCCACACTTGTGCCCATGCCTTAAGCCTAGCCAGCACTTGTGCCCCTTCCTTGATCCTAGCCAGCACTTGTGCCCCTGCCTTATGCCTAGCCAGCACTTGTGCCCCTGCCTTATGCCTAGCCAACACTTGTGTCCCTGCCTTATGCCTAGCCAGCACTTGTGCCCCTGCCTTATGCCTAGCCAGCACTTGTGCCCCTGCCTTATGCCTAGCCAGCACTTGTGCCCCGGCCTTAAGCCTAGCCCGCGCTTGTGCCCCGGCCTTAAGCCTAGCCTACACTTTTGAACCGGCCTTAGGCCTAGCCCGCACTTGTGCCCCGGCCTTAGGCCTAGCCCGCACTTGTGCCCAGGCCTTAAGCCTAGCCCGCACTTTTGAGCCCCTTGAATGCTTGTTTGTTTGTTTTTGTCTTCAGCTTCATGTTGGTTATGCACATAGGGCCAGCTTTACGCTCTTCGCTCTTGTCCCGTCTGCATGCGCATGCACGACTGTAATTGGGGAAGAAGGCATTACCCATTTACGGAGGACAGACAAGAAGTGCCTGGTCGCTTGGAGCATGGGGTTATGGAGAGGCTCCGCACTGTACAACAAAGGATCTAGTCCTAAATGTCCAAGTACAGAGTAGAGGGGTGAAAGCTAGCTCTTCACCCCTATGGGTGCCTAACCCTTTATGCAAAGAGTGCAAAGAGTTAGCTGTATGCCTTAACCCTAGCCCACACTTTTGCCCCTGCATTAAGCCTAGCCCGCACTTGTGTCCCGGCCTTAAGCCTAGCTCGCACTTGTGCCCCGGCCTTAAGCATTGCCCGCACTTGTGCCCCGGCCTTAAGCCTTGCCCGCACTTGTGCCCCGGCCTTAAGCCTTGCCCGCACTTGTGCCCCGGCCTTAAGCCTAGCCCGCACTCGTGCCCCGGCCTTAAGCCTAGCCCGCACTCGTGCCCCGGCCTTAAGCCTAGCCCGCACTCGTGCCCCGGCCTTAAGCCTAGCCTGCACTCGTGCCCCGGCCTTAAGCCTAGCCCGCACTCGTGCCCCGGCCTTAAGCCTAGCCCGCACTCGTGCCCCGGCCTTAAGCCTAGCCCGCACTCGTGCCCCGGCCTTAAGCCTAGCCCGCACTCGTACCCCGGCCTTAAGCCGAGCCCGCACTCGTACCCCGGCCTTAAGCCGAGCCCGCACTCGTGCCCCGGCCTTAAGCGTAGCCCGCACTCGTGCCCCGGCCTTAAGCCTAGCAGGCACTCGTGCCCCGGCTTTAAGCCTAGCCCGCACTTGTGCCCCGGCCTTAAGCCTAGCCCGCACTTGTGCCCCGGCCTAAAGCCTAGCCCGCACTTGTGCCCCGGCCTTAAGCCTAGCCCGCACTTGTGCCCCGGCCTTAAGCCTAGCCCGCACTTGTGCCCCTGCCTTAAGCCTAGCCCGCACTTGTGCCCAGGCCTTAAGCCTAGCTGGCACTTGTGCCCATGCCTTAAGCCTAGCCAGCACTTGTGCCCACTTCCTTGATCCTAGCCCGCACTTGTGCCCCGGCCTTAAGCCTAGCCCCACTTGTGCCCCGGCCTTAAGCCTAGCCCCCACTTGTGCCCCGGCCATAAGCCTAGCCCGCACTTGTGCCCCGGCCTTAAGCCTAGCCCGCACTTTTGAGCCCCTTGAATGCTTGTTTGTTTGTTTTTGTCTTCAGCTTCATGTTGGTTATGCACATAGGGCCAGCTTTACGCTCTTCGCTCTTGTCCTGTCTGCATGCGCATGCACGACTGTAATTGGGGAAGAAGGCATTACCCATTTACGGAGGACAGACAAGAAGTGCCTGGTCGCTTGGAGCATGGGGTTATGGAGAGGCTCCGCACTGTACAACAAAGGATCTAGTCCTAAATGTCCAAGTACAGAGTAGAGGGGTGAAAGCTAGCTCTTCACCCCTATGGGTGCCTAACCCTTTATGCAAAGAGTGCAAAGAGTTAGCTGTATGCCTTAACCCTAGCCCACACTTTTGCCCCTGCATTAAGCCTAGCCCGCACTTGTGTCCCGGCCTTAAGCCTAGCTCGCACTTGTGCCCCGGCCTTAAGCATTGCCCGCACTTGTGCCCCGGCCTTAAGCCTTGCTCGCACTTGTGCCCCGGCCTTAAGCCTTGCCCGCACTCGTGCCCCGGCCTTAAGCCTAGCCCGCACTCGTGCCCCGGCCTTAAGCCTAGCCCGCACTCGTGCCCCGGCCTTAAGCCTAGCCCGCACTCGTGCCCCGGCCTTAAGCCTAGCCCGCACTCGTGCCCCGGCCTTAAGCCTAGCCCGCACTCGTGCCCCGGCCTTAAGCCTAGCCCGCACTCGTGCCCCGGCCTTCAGCCTAGCCCGCTCTCCTGCCCCGGCCTTAAGCCTAGCCCGCACTCCTGCCCCGGCCTTAAGCCTAGCCCGCACTCGTGCCCCGGCCTTAAGCCTAGCCCGCACTCATGCCCCGGCCTTAAGCCTAGCCCGCACTCGTGCCCCGGCCTTAAGCCTAGCCCGCACTCGTGCCCCGGCCTTAAGCCTAGCCCGCACTCGTGCCCCGGCCTTAAGCCTAGCTCGCACTCTTGCCCCGGCCTTAAGCCTAGCCCGCACTCGTGCCCCGGCCTTAAGCCTAGCCCGCACTCGTGCCCCGGCCTTAAGCCTAGCCCGCACTCGTGCCCCGGCCTTAAGCCTAGCCCGCACTCGTGCCCCGGCCTTAAGCCTAGCCCGCACTCGTACCCCGGCCTTAAGCCGAGCCCGCACTCGTGCCCCGGCCTTAAGCCTAGCCCGCACTCGTGCCCCGGCCTTAAGCCTAGCAGGCACTCGTGCCCCGGCTTTAAGCCTAGCCCGCACTTGTGCCCCGGCCTTAAGCCTAGCCCGCACTTGTGCCCCGGCCTAAAGCCTAGCCCGCACTTGTGCCCCGGCCTTAAGCCTAGCCCGCACTTGTGCCCCGGCCTTAAGCCTAGCCCGCACTTGTGCCCCGGCCTTAAGCCTAGCCCGCACTTGTGCCCAGGCCTTAAGCCTAGCTGGCACTTGTGCCCATGCCTTAAGCCTAGCCAGCACTTGTGCCCACTTCCTTGATCCTAGCCCGCACTTGTGCCCCGGCCTTAAGCCTAGCCCCACTTGTGCCCCGGCCTTAAGCCTAGCCCCCACTTGTGCCCCGGCCATAAGTCTAGCCCGCACTTGTGCCCCGGCCTTAAGCCTAGCCCACACTTGTGCCCCGGCCTTAATCCTAGCCCGCACTTGTGCCCCGGCCTTATGCCTAGCCCCTGCCTTATGCCTAGACCGCACTTGTGCCCCGGCCTTAGGCCTAGCCCGCACTTGTGCCCCGGCCTTAGGCCTAGCCCGCAGTTGTGCCCCAGCCTTATGCCTAGCCAGCACTTGTGCCCCTGCCTTATGCCTAGCCAGCACTTGTGCCCCTGCCTTATGCCTAGCCAGCACTTGTGCCCCTGCCTGATGCCTAGCCAGCACTTGTGCCTCTGCCTTATGCCTAGCCAGCACTTGTGCCCCTGCCTTATGCCTAGCCAGCACTTGTGCCCCTGCCTTATGCCTAGCCAGCACTTGTGCCCCTGCCTTATGCCTAGCCAGCACTTGTGCCCCTGCCTTATGCCTAGCCAGCACTTGTGCCCCTGCCTTATGCCTAGCCAGCATTTGTGCCCCTGCCTTATGCTTAGCCAGCACTTGTGCCCCTTCATTATGCCTAGCCAGCACTTGTGCCCCTGCCTTATGCCTAGCCAGCACCTGTGCCCCTGCCTTATGCCTACCCCGCACCTATGCCCCTGCCTTATGCCTAGCCCTCACTTGTGCCCTGGCCTTAAGCCTAGCCCGCACTTGTGCCCCGGCCTTATGCCTAGCCCGCGCTTGTGCCCTGGCCTTAAGCCTAGCCCGCGCTTGTGCCCCGGCCTTATGCCTAGCCCCTGCCTTATGCCTAGCCTGCTATTGTGCCCCGGCCTTAGGCCTAGCCCGCACTTGTGCCCCGGCCTTAGGCCTAGCCCGCAATTGTGCCCCGGCCTTATGCCTAGCCAGCACTTGTGCCCCTGCCTTATGCCTAGCCAGCACATGTGCCCCTGCCTTATGCCTAGCCAGCACTTGTGCCCCTGCCTTATGCCTAGCCAGCACTTGTGCCCCTGCCTTATTCCTAGCCAGCACTTGTGCCCCTGCCTTATGCCTAGCCAGCACTTGTGCCCCTGCCTTATGCCTAGCCAGCACTTGTGCCCCTGCCTTATGCCTAGCCAGCACTTGTGCCCCTGCCTTATGCCTAGCCAGCACTTGTGCCCAGGCCTTAAGCCTAGCTGGCACTTGTGCCCAGGCCTTAAGCCTAGCTGGCACTTGTGCCCCCTGCCTTGATCCTAGCCAGCACTGCACTTGTGCCCAGGCCTTAAGCCTAGCCCGCACTTGTGCTCAGGCCTTAAGCCTAGCCCACACTTGTGCCCATGCCTTAAGCCTAGCCAGCACTTGTGCCCCCTTCCTTGATCCTAGCCAGCACTTGTGCCCCTGCCTTATGCCTAGCCAGCACTTGTGCCCCTGCCTTATGCCTAGCCAACACTTGTGTCCCTGCCTTATGCCTAGCCAGCACTTGTGCCCCTGCCTTATGCCTAGCCAGCACTTGTGCCCCTGTCTTATGCCTAGCCAGCACTTGTGCCCCGGCCTTAAGCCTAGCCCTCGCTTGTGCCCCGGCCTTAAGCCTAGCCTACACTTTTGCCCCGGCCTTAGGCCTAGCCCGCACTTGTGCCCCGGCCTTAGGCCTAGCCCACACTTGTGCCCAGGCCTTAAGCCTAGCCCGCACTTTTGAGCCCCTTGAATGCTTGTTTGTTTGTTTTTGTCTTCAGCTTCATGTTGGTTATGCACATAGGGCCAGCTTTACGCTCTTCGCTCCTGTCCCGTCTGCATGCGCATGCACGACTGTAATTGGGGAAGAAGGCATTACCCATTTACGGAGGACAGACAAGAAGTGCCTGGTCGCTTGGAGCATGGGGTTATGGAGAGGCTCCGCACTGTACAACAAAGGATCTAGTCCTAAATGTCCAAGTACAGAGTAGAGGGGTGAAAGCTAGCTCTTCACCCCTATGGGTGCCTAACCCTTTATGCAAAGATTGCAAAGTGTTAGCTGTATGCCTTAACACTAGCCCACACTTTTGCCCCTGTATTAAGCCTAGCCTGCACTTGTGTCCCGGCCTTAAGCCTAGCTCGCACTTGTGCCCCGGCCTTAAGCATTGCCCGCACTTGTGCCCCGGCCTTAAGCCTTGCCCGCACTTGTGCCCCGGCCTTAAGCCTTGCCCGCACTTGTGCCCCGGCCTTAAGCCTAGCCCGCACTCGTGCCCCGGCCTTAAGCCTAACCCGCACTCGTGCCCCGGCCTTAAGCCTAGCCCGCACTCGTGCCCCGGCCTTAAGCCTAGCCCGCACTCGTGCCCCGGCCTTAAGCCTAGCCCGCACTCGTGCCCCGGCCTTAAGCCTAGCCCGCACTCGTGCCCCGGCCTTAAGCCTAGCCCGCACTCGTGCCCCGGCTTAAGCCTAGCCCGGACTCCTGCCCCGGCCTTAAGCCTAGCCCGCACTCGTGCCCCGGCCTTAAGCCTAGCCCGAACTCGTGCCCCGGCCTTAAGCCTAGCCAGCACTCGTGCCCCGGCCTTAAGCCTGGCCCGCACTCGTGCCCCGGCCTTAAGCCTAGCCCGCACTCGTGCCCCGGCCTTAAGCCTAACCCGCACTCGTGCCCCGGCCTTAAGCCTAGCCCGCACTCGTGCCCCGGCCTTAAGCCTAGCCCACACTCGTGCCCCGGCCTTAAGCCTAGCCCGCACTCGTGCCCCGGCCTTAAGCCTAGCCCACACTCGTGCCCCGGCCTTAAGCCTAGCCCGCACTCATGCCCCGGCCTTAAGCCTAGCCCGCACTCGTGCCCCGGCCTTAAGCCGAGCCCGCACTCGTGCCCCGGCCTTAAGCCTAGCCCGCAATCGTGCCCCGGCCTTAAGCCTAGCAGGCACTCGTGCCCCGGCCTTAAGCCTAGCCCGCACTTGTGCCCCGGCCTTAAGCCTAGCCCGCACTTGTGCCCCGGCCTAAAGCCTAGCCCGCACTTGTGCCCCGGCCTTAAGCCTTGCCCGCACTTGTGCCCCGGCCTTAAGCCTAGCCCGCACTTGTGCCCCGGCCTTAAGCCTAGCCCGCACTTGTGCCCAGGCCTTAAGCCTAGCTGGCACTTGTGCCCATGCCTTAAGCCTAGCCGGCACTTGTGCCCACTTCCTTGATCCTAGCCCGCACTTGTGCCCCGGCCTTAAGCCTAGCCCCCACTTGTGCCCCGGCCTTAAGCCTAGCCCCCACTTGTGCCCCGGCCATAAGCCTAGCCCGCACTTGTGCCCCGGCCTTAAGCCTAGCCCGCACTTGTGCCCGGCCTTAATCCTAGCCCGCACTTGTGCCCCGGCCTTATGCCTAGCCCCTGCCTTATGCCTAGCCCGCACTTGTGCCCCGGCCTTAGGCCTAGCCCGCAGTTGTGCCCCAGCCTTATGCCTAGCCAGCACTTGTGCCCCTGCCTTATGCCTAGCCAGCACTTGTGCCCCTGCCTTATGCCTAGCCAGCACTTGTGCCCCTGCCTTATGCCTAGCCAGCACTTGTGCCCCGGCCTTAAGCCTAGCCCGCACTTGTGCCCGGCCTTAATCCTAGCCCGCACTTGTGCCCCGGCCTTATGCCTAGCCCCTGCCTTATGCCTAGCCCGCACTTGTGCCCCGGCCTTAGGCCTAGCCCGCACTTGTGCCCCGGCCTTAGGCCTAGCCCGCAGTTGTGCCCCAGCCTTATGCCTAGCCAGCACTTGTGCCCCTGCCTTATGCCTAGCCAGCACTTGTGCCCCTGCCTTATGCCTAGCCAGCACTTGTGCCCCTGCCTTATGCCTAGCCAGCACTTGTGCCCCTGCCTTATGCCTAGCCAGCAATTGTGCCCCTGCCTTATGCCTAGCCAGCACTTGTGCCCCTGCCTTATGCCTAGCCAGCACTTGTGCCCCTGCCTTATGCCTAGCCAGCACTTGTGCCCCTGCCTTATGCCTAGCCAGCACTTGTGCCCCTGCCTTATGCCTAGCCAGCACTTGTGCCCCTGCCTTATGCCTAGCCAGCACTTGTGCCCCTGCCTTATGCCTAGCCAGCACTTGTGCCCCTGCCTTATGCCTAGCCAGCACTTGTGCCCCTGCCTTATGCTTAGCCAGCACTTGTGCCCCTGCATTATGCCTAGCCAGCACTTGTGCCCCTGCCTTATGCCTAGCCAGCACCTGTGCCCCTGCCTTATGCCTACCCCGCACCTATGCCCCTGCCTTATGCCTAACCCGCACTTGTGCCCTGGCCTTAAGCGTAGCCCGCACTTGTGCCCTGGCCTTATGCCTAGCCCGCGCTTGTGCCCTGGCCTTAAGCCTAGCCCGCGCTTGTGCCCCGGCCTTATGCCTAGCCCCTGCCTTATGCCTAGCCTGCTATTGTGCCCCGGCCTTAGGCCTAGCCCGCACTTGTGCCCCGGCCTTAGGCCTAGCCCGCAATTGTGCCCCGGCCTTATGCCTAGCCAGCACTTGTGCCCCTGCCTTATGCCTAGCCAGCACTTGTGCCCCTGCCTTATGCCTAGCCAGCACTTGTGCCCCTGCCTTATGCCTAGCCAGCACTTGTGCCCATGCCTTATTCCTAGCCAGCACTTGTGCCCCTGCCTTATGCCTAGCCAGCACTTGTGCCCCTGCCTTATGCCTAGCCACCACTTGTGCCCCCGCCTTATGCCTAGCCAGCACTTGTGCCCCTGCCTTATGCCTAGACTGCACTTGTGCCCAGGCCTTAAGCCTAGCTGGCACTTGTGCCCAGGCCTTAAGCCTAGCTGGCACTTGTGCCCCCTGCCTTGATCCTAGCCAGCACTGCACTTGTGCCCAGGCCTTAAGCCTAGCCCGCACTTGTGCTCAGGCCTTAAGCCTAGCCCACACTTGTGCCCATGCCTTAAGCCTAGCCAGCACTTGTGCCCCCTTCCTTGATCCTAGCCAGCACTTGTGCCCCGGCCTTATGCCTAGCCAGCACTTGTGCCCCTGCCTTATGCCTAGCCAACACTTTTGTCCCTGCCTTATGCCTAGCCAGCACTTGTGCCCCTGCCTTATGCCTAGCCAGCACTTGTGCCCCTGCCTTATGCCTAGCCAGCACTTGTGCCTTGGCCTTAAGCCTAGCCCGCGCTTGTGCCCCGGCCTTAGGCCTAGCCCGCACTTGTGCCCCGGCCTTAGGCCTAGCCCGCACTTGTGCCCCGGCCTTAGGCCTAGTCCGCACTTGTGCCCAGGCCTTAAGCCTAGCCCGCACTTTTGAGCCTCTTGAATGCTTGTTTGTTTGTTTTTGTCTTCAGCTTCGTGTTGGTTATGCACATAGGGCCAGCTTTACGCTCTTCGCTCTTGTCCCGTCTGCATGCGCATGCACGACTGTAATTGGGGAAGAAGGCATTACCCATTTACGGAGGACAGACAAGAAGTGCCTGGTCGCTTGGAGCATGGGGTTATGGAGAGGCTCCGCACTGTACAACAAAGGATCTAGTCCTAAATGTCCAAGTACAGAGTAGAGGGGTGAAAGCTAGCTCTTCACCCCTATGGGTGCCTAACCCTTTATGCAAAGAGTGCAAAGTGTTAGCTGTATGCCTTAACCCTAGCCCACACTTTTGCCCCTGTATTAAGCCTAGCCCGCACTTGTGCCCCGGCCTTAAGCCTAGCTCGCACTTGTGCCCCGGCCTTAAGCCTTGCCCGCACTTGTGCCCCGGCATTAAGCCTTGCCCGCACTTGTGCCCCGGCCTTAAGCCTTGCCCGCACTTTTGCCCCGGCCTTAAGCCTAGCCAGCACTCGTGCCCCGGCCTTAAGCCTAGCCCGCACTCGTGCCCCGGCCTTAAGCCTAGCCCGCACTCGTGCCCCGGCCTTAAGCCTAGCCCGCACTCGTGCCCCGGCCTTAAGCCTAGCCCGCACTCGTGCCCCGGCCTTAAGCCTAGCCCGCACTCGTGCCCCTGCCATAAGCCTAGCCCGCACTCGTGCCCCGGCCTTAAGCCTAGCCCGCACTCCTGCCCCGGCCTTAAGCCTAGCCCACACTCGTGCCCCGGCCTTAAGCCTAGCCCGCACTCGTGCCCCGGCCTTAAGCCTAGCCCGCACTCGTGCCCCGGCCTTAAGCCTAGCCCGCACTCGTGCCCCGGCCTTAAGCCTAGCCCGCACTTTTGAGCCTCTTGAATGCTTGTTTGTTTGTTTTTGTCTTCAGCTTCATGTTGGTTATGCACATAGGGCCAGCTTTACGCTCTTCGCTCTTGTCCCGTCTGCATGCGCATGCACGACTGTAATTGGGGAAGAAGGCATTACCCATTTATGGAGGACAGACAAGAAGTGCCTGGTCGCTTGGAGCATGGGGTTATGGAGAGGCTCCGCACTGTACAACAAAGGATCTAGTCCTAAATGTCCAAGTACAGAGTAGAGGGGTGAAAGCTAGCTCTTCACCCCTATGGGTGCCTAACCCTTTATGCAAAGAGTGCAAAGTGTTAGCTGTATGCCTTAACCCTAGCCCACACTTTTGCCCCTGTATTAAGCCTAGCCCGCACTTGTGTCCCGGCCTTAAGCCTAGCTCGCACTTGTGCCCCGGCCTTAAGCCTTGCCCGCACTTGTGCCCCGGCATTAAGCCTTGCCCGCACTTGTGCCCCGGCCTTAAGCCTTGCCCGCACTTTTGCCCCAGCCTTAAGCCTAGCCCGCACTCGTGCCCCGGCCTTATGCCTAGCCCGCACTCGTGCCCCGGCCTTAAGCCTAGCCCGCACTCGTGCCCCGGCCTTAAGCCTAGCCCGCACTCGTGCCCCGGCCTTAAGCCTAGCCCGCACTCGTGCCCCGGCCTTAAGCCTAGCCCGCACTCGTGCCCCGGCCATAAGCCTAGCCCGCACTCGTGCCCCGGCCTTAAGCCTAGCCCGCACTCCTGCCCCGGCCTTAAGCCTAGCCCGCACTCGTGCCCCGGCCTTAAGCCTAGCCCGCACTCGTGCCCCGGCCTTAAGCCTAGCCCGCACTCCTGCCCCGGCCTTAAGCCTAGCCTGCACTCGTGCCCAGGCCTTAAGCCTAGCCCGCACTCGTGCCCCGGCCTTAAGCCTAGCCCGCACTCGTGCCCCGGCCTTAAGCCTAGCCCGCACTCGTGCCCCGGCCTTAAGCCTAGCCCGCACTCGTGCCCCGGCCTTAAGCCTAGCCCGCACTCGTGCCCCGGCCTTAAGCCTAGCCCGCACTCGTGCCCCGGCCTTAAGCCTAGCCCGCACTCGTGCCCCGGCCTTAAGCCTAGCCCGCACTCGTGCCCCGGCCTTAAGCCGAGCCCGCACTCATGCCCCGGCCTTAAGCCTAGCCCGCACTCGTGCCCCGGCCTTAAGCCTAGCCCGCACTCGTGCCCCGGCCTTAAGCCTAGCCCGCACTCGTGCCCCGGCCTTAAGCCTAGCCCGCACTTGTGCCCTGCCCTTAAGCCTAGCCCGCACTTGTGCCCCGGCCTTAAGCCTAGCCCGCACTTGTGCCCCGGCCTTAAGCCTAGCCCGCACTTGTGCCCCGGCCTTAAGCCTAGCCCGCACTTGTGCCCAGGCCTTAAGCCTAGCTGGCACTTGTGCCCATGCCTTAAGCCTAGCCCCCACTTGTGCCCCGGCCTTAAGCCTAGCCCCCACTTGTGCCCCGGCCTTAAGCCTAGCCCGCACTTGTGCCCCGGCCTTAAGCCTAGCCCGCACTTGTGCCCCGGCACTAATCCTAGCCCGCACTTGTGCCCCGGCCTTATGCCTAGCCCCTGCCTTATGCCTAGCCCGCACTTGTGCCCCGGCCTTAGGCCTAGCCCGCACTTGTGCCCCGGCCTTAGGCCTAGCCCGCAGTTGTGCCCCAGCCTTATGCCTAGCCAGCACTTGTGCCCCTGCCTTATGCCTAGCCAGCACTTGTGCCCCTGCCTTATGCCTAGCCAGCACTTGTGCCCCTGCCTTATGCCTAGCCAGCACTTGTGCCCCTGCCTTATGCCTAGCCAGCACTTGTGCCCCTGCCTTATGCCTAGCCAGCACTTGTGCCCCTGCCTTATGCCTAGCCAGGACTTGTGCCCCTGCCTTATGCCTAGCCAGCACTTGTGCCCCTGCCTTATGCCTAGCCAGCACTTGTGCCCCTGCCTTATGCCTAGCCAGCACTTGTGCCCCTGCCTTATGCCTAGCCAGCACTTGTGCCCCTGCCTTATGCCTAGCCAGCACTTGTGCCTCTGCCTTATGCCTAGCCAGCACTTGTGCCCCTGCCTTATGCCTAGCCAGCACTTGTGCCCCTGCCTTATGCTTTGCCAGCACTTGTGCCCCTGCATTATGCCTAGCCAGCACTTGTGCCCCTGCCTTATTCCTAGCCAGCACTTGTGCCCCTGCCTTATGCCTAGCCAGCACTTGTGCCCCTGCCTTATGCCTAGCCAGCACTTGTGCCCCTGCCTTATGCCTAGCCAGCACTTGTGCCCCTGCCTTATGCCTAGCCAGCACTTGTGCCCAGGCCTTAAGCCTAGCTGGCACTTGTGCCCAGGCCTTAAGCCTAGCTGGCACTTGTGCCCCCTGCCTTGATCCTAGCCAGCACTGCACTTGTGCCCAGGCCTTAAGCCTAGCTCACACTTGTGCCCATGCCTTAAGCCTAGCCAGCACTTGTGCCCCCTTCCTTGATCCTAGCCAGCACTTGTGCCCCTGCCTTATGCCTAGCCAGCACTTGTGTCCCTGCCTTATGCCTAGCCAACACTTGTGTCCCTGCCTTATGCCTAGCCAGCACTTGTGCCCCTGCCTTATGCCTAGCCAGCACTTGTGCCCCTGCCTTATGCCTAGCCAGCACTTGTGCCCCGGCCTTAAGCCTAGCCCGCGCTTGTGCCCCGGCCTTAAGCCTAGCCCACACTTTTGCCCCGGCCTTAGGCCTAGCCCGCACTTGTGCCCCGGCCTTAGGCCTAGCCCGCACTTGTGCCCAGGCCTTAAGCCTAGCCCGCACTTTTGAGCCTCTTGAATGCTTGTTTGTTTGTTTTTGTCTTCAGCTTCATGTTGGTTATGCACATAGGGCCAGCTTTACTCTCTTCGCTCTTGTCCCGTCTGCATGCGCATGCACGACTGTAATTGGGGAAGAAGGCATTACCCATTTACGGAGGACAGACAAGAAGTGCCTGGTCGCTTGGAGCATGGGGTTATGGAGAGGCTCCGCACTGTACAACAAAGGATCTAGTACTAAATGTCCAAGTACAGAGTAGAGGGGTGAAAGCTAGCTCTTCACCCCTATGGGTGCCTAACCCTTTATGCAAAGAGTGCAATGTGTTAGCTGTATGCCTTAACCCTAGCCCACACTTTTGCCCCTGTATTAAGCCTAGCCCGCACTTGTGTCCCGGCCTTAAGCCTAGCTCGCACTTGTGCCCCGGCCTTAAGCCTTGCCCGCACTTGTGCCCCGGCATTAAGCCTTGCCCGCACTTGTGCCCCGGCCTTAAGCCTTGCCCGCACTTGTGCCCCGGCCTTAAGCCTAGCCCGCACTTGTGCCCCGGCCTTAAGCCCAGCCCGCACTCGTGCCCCGGCCTTAAGTCTAGCCCGCACTCGTGCCCCGGCCTTAAGCCTAGCCCGCACTCGTGCCCCGGCCTTAAGCCTAGCCCGCACTCGTGCCCCGGCCTTAAGCCTAGCCCGCACTCGTGCCCCGGCCTTAAGCCTAGCCCGCACTCGTGCCCCGGCCTTAAGCCCAGCCCGCACTCGTGCCCCGGCCTTAAGTCTAGCCCGCACTCGTGCCCCGGCCTTAAGCCTAGCCCGCACTCGTGCCCCGGCCTTAAGCCTAGCCCGCACTCGTGCCCCGGCCTTAAGCCTAGCCCGCACTCGTGCCCCGGCCTTAAGCCTAGCCCGCACTCGTGCCCCGGCCTTAAGCCTAGCCCGCACTCGTGCCCCGGCCTTAAGCCTAGCCCGCACTCGTGCCCCAGCCTTAAGCCTAGCCCGCACTCGTGCCCCGGCCTTAAGCCTAGCCCGCACTCGTGCCCCGGCCTTAAGCCTAGCCCGCACTCGTGCCCCGGCCTTAAGCCTAGCCCGCACTCGTGCCCCGGCCTTAAGTCTAGCCCGCACTCGTGCCCCGGCCTTAAGCCTAGCCCGCACTCGTGCCCCGGCCTTAAGCCTAGCCCGCACTCGTGCCCCGGCCTTAAGCCTAGCCCGCACTCGTGCCCCGACCTTAAGCCTAGCCCGCACTCGTGCCCCGGCCTTAAGCCTAGCCCGCACTCGTGCCCCGGCCTTAAGCCTAGCCCGCACTCCTGCCCCGGCCTTAAGCCTAGCCTGCACTCGTGCCCCGGCCTTAAGCCTAGCCCGCACTTGTGCCCCGGCCTTAAGCCTAGCCCGCACTTGTGCCCCGGCCTTAAGCCTAGCCTGCACTTGTGCCCCGGCCTTAATCCTAGCCCGCACTTGTGCCCCGGCCTTAAGCCTAGCCCGCACTTGTGCCCCGGCCTTAAGCCTAGCCCGCACTCGTACCCCGGCCTTAAGCCTAGCCCGCACTCGTGCCCCGGCCTTAAGCCTACCCCGCACTCGTGCCCCGGCCTTAATCCTAGCCTGCACTCGTGCCCCGGCCTTAAGCCTAGCCCGCACTTGTGCCCCGGCCTTTAGCCTAGCCCGCACTTGTGCCCCGGCCTTAAGCCTAGCCCGCACTTGTGCCCCGGCCTTAATCCTAGCCCGCACTTGTGCCCCGGCCTTAAGCCTAGCCCGCACTTGTGCCCCGGCCTTAAGCCTAGCCCGCACTTGTGCCCCGGCCTTAAGCCTAGCCCGCACTTTTGAGCCCCTTGAATGCTTGTTTGTTTGTTTTTGTCTTCAGCTTCATGTTGGTTATGCACATAGGGCCAGCTTTACACTCTTCGCTCTTGTCCCGTCTGAATGCGCATGCACGACTGTAATTGGGGAAGAAGGCATTACCCATTTACGGAGGACAGACAAGAAGTGCCTGGTCGCTTGGAGCATGGGGTTATGGAGAGGCTCCGCACTGTACAACAAAGGATCTAGTCCTAAATGTCCAAGTACAGAGTAGAGGGGTGAAAGCTAGCTCTTCACCCCTATGGGTGCCTAACCCTTTATGCAAAGAGTGCAAAGAGTTAGCTGTATGCCTTAAGCCTAGCCAGCACTTGTGCCCCGGCCTTAAGCCTAGCCAGCACTTGTGCCCCTGCCTTATGCCTAGCCAGCACTTGAGCCCCTGCCTTATGCCTAGCCAGCACTTGTGCCCCTGCCTTATGCCTTGACAGCACTTGTGCCCCTGCTTTATGCCTAGCCAGCACTTGTGCCCCTGCCTTATGCCTAGCCACCACTTGTGCCCCTGCCTTATGCCTAGCCAGCACTTGTGCCCCTGCCTTATGCCTAGCAAGCACTTGTGCCCCTGCCTTATGCCTAGCCAGCACTTGTGCCCCTGCCTTATGCCTAGCCAGCACTTGTGCCCCTGCCTTATGCCTAGCTGGCACTTGTGCCCCTGCCTTATGCCTAGCTGGCACTTGTGCCCCGGCCTTATGCCTTGCTGGCACATGTGCCCAGGCCTTAAGCCTAGCTGGCACTTGTGCCCATGCCTTAAGAATAGCTGGCACTTGTGCCCCCTGCCTTGATCCTAGCCAGCACCGCACTTGTGCCCAGGCCTTAAGCCTAGCCCGCACTTGTGCCCAGGCCTTAAGCCTAGCCCACACTTGTGCCCATGCCTTAAGCCTAGCCAGCACTTGTGCCCCCTTCCTTGATCCTAGCCAGCACTTGCGCCCCTGCCTTATACCTAGCCAGCACTTGTGCCCCTGCCTTATGCCTAGCCAGCACTTGTGCCCCTGCCTTATGCCTAGCCAGCACTTGTGCCCCTGCCTTATGCCTAGCCAGCACTTGTGCCCCTGCCTTATGCCTAGCCAGCACTTGTGCCCCTGCCTTATGCCTAGCCAGCACTTGTGCCCCTGCCTTATGCCTAGCTGGCACTTGTGCCCAGGCCTTAAGCCTAGCTGGCACTTGTGCCCATGCCTTAAGCCTAGCTGGCACTTGTGCCCCCTGCCTTGATCCTAGCCAGCACCGCACTTGTGCCCAGGCCTTAAGCCTAGCCCGCACTTGTGCCCAGGCCTTAAGCCTAGCCCACACTTGTGCCCATGCCTTAAGCCTAGCCAGCACATGTGCCCCCTTCCTTGATCCTAGCCAGCACTTGTGCCCCTGCCTTATGCCTAGCCAGCACTTGTGCCCCAGCCTTAAGCCTAGCCCGCACTTGTGCCCCGGCCTTAAGCCTAGCCCGCACTTGTGCCCCGGCCTTAAGCCTAGCCCGCACTTGTGCCCCGGCCTTAAGCCTAGCCCGCACTTGTGCCCCGGCCTTAAGCCTAGCCCGCACTTTTGAGCCCCTTGAATGCTTGTTTGTTTGTTTTTGTCTTCAGCTTCATGTTGGTTATGCACATAGGGCCAGCTTTACACTCTTCGCTCTTGTCCCGTCTGAATGCGCATGCACGACTGTAATTGGGGAAGAAGGCATTACCCATTTACGGAGGACAGACAAGAAGTGCCTGGTCGCTTGGAGCATGGGGTTATGGAGAGGCTCCGCACTGTACAACAAAGGATCTAGTCCTAAATGTCCAAGTACAGAGTAGAGGGGTGAAAGCTAGCTCTTCACCCCTATGGGTGCCTAACCCTTTATGCAAAGAGTGCAAAGAGTTAGCTGTATGCCTTAAGCCTAGCCCGCACTTGTGCCCCGGCCTTAAGCCTAGCCAGCACTTGTGCCCCTGCCTTATGCCTAGCCAGCACTTGTGCCCCTGCCTTATGCCTAGCCAGCACTTGTGCCCCTGCCTTATGCCTAGCCAGCACTTGTGCCCCTGCCTTATGCCTAGCCAGCACTTGTGCCCCTGCCTTATGCCTAGCCAGCACTTGTGCCCCTGCCTTATGCCTAGCCAGCACTTGTGCCCCTGCCTTATGCCTAGCCAGCACTTGTGCCCCTGCCTTATGTCTAGCCAGCACTTGTGCCCCTGCCTTATGCCTAGCCAGCACTTGTGCCCCTGCCTTATGCCTAGTTGGCACTTGTGCCCAGGCCTTAAGCCTAGCTGGCACTTGTGCCCAGGCCTTAAGCCTAGCTGGCACTTGTGCCCATGCCTTAAGCCTAGCTGGCACTTGTGCCCCCTGCCTTGATCCTAGCCAGCACTGCACTTGTGCCCAGGCCTTAAGCCTAGCCCGCACTTGTGCCCAGGCCTTAAGCCTAGCCCACACTTGTGCCCATGCCTTAAGCCTAGCCAGCACTTGTGCCCCCTTCCTTGATCCTAGCCAGCACTTGTGCCCCTGCCTTATGCCTAGCCCGCACTTGTGCCCCTGCCTTATGCATAGCCAGCACTTGTGCCCCAGCCTTATGCATAGCCAGCACTTGTGCCCCTGCCTTACGCCTAGCCAGCACTTGTGCTTCTGCCTTATGCCTAGCCAGCACTTGTGCCCCTGCCTTATGCCTAGCCAGCACTTGAGCCCCTGCCTTATGCCTAGCCAGCACTTGTGCCCCTGGCTTATGCCTAGCCAGCACTTGTGCCCCTGCCTTATGCCTAGCCAGCACTTGTGCCCCTGCCTTAAGCCTAGCCAGCACTTGTGCCCCTGCCTTATGCCTAGCCAGCACTTGTGCCCCTGCCTTATGCCTAGCCAGCACTTGTGCCCCTGCCTTATGCCTAGCCAGCACTTGTGCCCCTGCCTTATGCCTAGCCAGCACTTGTGCCCCTGCCTTATGCCTAGCCAGCACTTGTGCCCCTGCCTTATGCCTAGCCCACACTTGTGCCCAGGCCTTAAGCCTAGCTGGCACTTGTGCCCATGCCTTAAGCCTAGCTGGCACTTGTGCCCCCTGCCTTGATCCTAGCCAGCACCGCACTTTTTCCCAGGCCTTAAGCCTAGCCCGCACTTGTGCCCATGCCTTCAGCCTAGCCAGCACTTGTGCCCACTTCCTTGATCCTAGCCCGCACTTGTGCCCCGGCCTTAAGCCTAGCCCGCACTTGTGCCCCGGCCTTAAGCCTAGCCCCCACTTGTGCCCCGGCCTTAACCCTAGCCCGCACTTGTGCCCCGGCCTTAAGCCTAGCCCGGACTTGTGCCCCGGCCTTAATCCTAGCCCGCACTTGTGCCCCGGCCTTATGCCTAGCCCCTGCCTTATGCCTAGCCTGCTATTGTGCCCCGGCCTTAGGCCTAGCCCGCACTTGTGCCCCCGGCCTTAGGCCTAGCCCGCACTTGTGCCACTGCCTTATGCCTAGCCAGCATTTGTGCCCCTGCCTTATGCCTAGCCAGCACTTGTGCCCTTGCCTTATGCCTAGCCAGCACTTTTGCCCCTGCCTTATGCCTAGCCAGCACTTGTGCCCCTGCCTTATGCCTAGCCAGCACTTGTGCCCCTGCCTTATGCCTAGCCAGCACTTGTGCCCCTGCCTTATGCCTAGCCAGCACTTGTGCCCCTGCCTTATGCCTAGCCAGCACTTGCGCCCCTGCCTTATGCCTAGCCAGCACCTGTGCCCCTGCCTTATGCCTACCCCGCACCTATGCCCCGGCCTTAAGCCTAGCCCGCACTTGTGCCCCGGCCTTATGCCTAGCCCGCGCTTGTGCCCCGGCCTTAAGCCTAGCCTGCGCTTGTGCCCCGGCCTTATGCCTAGCCCCTGCCTTATGCCTAGCCTGCTATTGTGTCCCGGACTTAGGCCTAGCCCGCACTTGTGCCCCGGCCTTAGGCCTAGCCCGCAATTGTGCCCCGGCCTTATGCCTAGCCAGCACTTGTGCCCCTGCCTTATGCCTAGCCAGCACTTGTGCCCCTACCTTATGCCTAGCCAGCACTTGTGCCCCTGCCTTATGCCTAGCCAGCACTTGTGCCCCTGCCTTATTCCTAGCCAGCACTTGTGACCCTGCCTTATGCCTAGCCAGCACTTGTGCCCCTGCCTTATGCCTAGCCAGCACTTGTGCCCCTGCCTTATGCCTAGCCAGCACTTGTGCCCCTGCCTTATGCCTAGCCCGCACTTGTGCCCCGGCCTAAAGCCTAGCCCGCACTTGTGCCCCGGCCTTAAGCCTAGCCCGCACTTGTGCCCCGGCCTTAAGCCTAGCCCGCACTTGTGCCCAGGCCTTAAGCCTAGCTGGCACTTGTGCCCATGCCTTAAGCCTAGCCAGCACTTGTGCCCACTTCCTTGATCCTAGCCCGCACTTGTGCCCCGGCCTTAAGCCTAGCCCCCACTTGTGCCCCGGCCTTAAGCCTAGCCCCCACTTGTGCCCCGGCCTTAAGCCTAGCCCGCACTTGTGCCCCGGCCTTAATCCTAGCCCGCACTTGTGCCCCGGCCTTATGCCTAGCCCCTGCCTTATGCCTAGCCCGCACTTGTGCCCCGGCCTTAGGCCTAGCCCGCACTTGTGCCCCGGCCTTAGGTCTAGCCCGCAGTTGTGCCCCAGCCTTATGCCTAGCCAGCACTTGTGCCCCGGCCTTATGCCTAGCCAGCATTTGTGCCCCTGCCTTATGCCTAGCCAGCACTTGTGCCCCTGCCTTATGCCTAGCCAGCACTTGTGCCCCTGCCTTATGCCTAGCCAGCACTTGTGACCCTGCCTTATGCCTAGCCAGCACTTGTGCCCCTGCCTTATGCCTAGCCAGGACTTGTGCCCCTGCCTTATGCCTAGCCAGCACTTGTGCCCCTGCCTTATGCCTAGCCAGCACTTGTGCCCCTGCCTTATGCCTAGCCAGCACTTGTGCCCCTGCCTTATGCCTAGCCAGCACTTGTGCCCCTGCCTTATGCCTAGCCAGCACTTGTGCCCCTGCCTTATGCCTAGCCAGCACTTGTGCCCCTGCCTTATGCTTAGCCAGCACTTGTGCCCCTGCATTATGCCTAGCCAGCACTTGTGCCCCGGCCTTATGCCTAGCCCGCACTTGTGCCCTGGCCTTAAGCCTAGCCCGTGCTTGTGCCCCGGCCTTATGCCTAGCCCCTGCCTTATGCCTAGCCTGCTATTGTGCCCCGGCCTTAGGCCTAGCCCGCACTTGTGCCCCGGCCTTAGGCCTAGCCCGCAATTGTGCCCCCGGCCTTATGCCTAGCCAGCACTTGTGCCCCTGCTTTATGCCTAGCCAGCACTTGTGCCCCTGCCTTATGCCTAGCCAGCACTTGTGCCCCTGCCTTATGCCTAGCCAGCACTTGTGCCCCTGCCTTATACCTAGCCAGCACTTGTGCCCCTGCCTTATGCCTAGCCAGCACTTGTGCCCCTGCCTTATGCCTAGCCACCACTTGTGCCCCCGCCTTATGCCTAGCCAGCACTTGTGCCCCTGCCTTATGCCTAGCCAGCACTTGTGCCCAGGCCTTAAGCCTAGCTGGCACTTGTGCCCAGGCCTTAAGCCCAGCTGGCACTTGTGCCCCCTGCCTTGATCCTAGCCAGCACTGCACTTGTGCCCAGGCCTTAAGCCTAGCCCGCACTTGTGCTCAGGCCTTAAGCCTAGCCCACACTTGTGCCCATGCCTTAAGCCTAGCCAGCACTTGTGCCCACTTCCTTGATCCTAGCCAGCACTTGTGCCCCTGCCTTATGCCTAGCCAGCACTTGTGCCCCTGCCTTATGCCTAGCCAACACTTGTGTCCCTGCCTTATGCCTAGCCAGCACTTGTGCCCCTGCCTTATGCCTAGCCAGCACTTGTGCCCCTGCCTTATGCCTAGCCAGCACTTGTGCCCCGGCCTTACGCCTAGCCCGCGCTTGTGCCCCGGCCTTAAGCCTAGCCCACACTTTTGCCCCGGCCTTAGGCCTAGCCCGCACTTGTGCCCCGGCCTTAGGCCTAGTCCGCACTTGTGCCCAGGCCTTAAGCCTAGCCCGCACTTTTGAGCCTCTTGAATGCTTGTTTGTTTGTTTTTGTCTTCAGCTTCATGTTGGTTATGCACATAGGGCCAGCTTTACGCTCTTCGCTCTTGTCCCGTCTGCATGCGCATGCACGACTGTAATTGGGGAAGAAGGCATTACCCATTTACGGAGGACGGACAAGAAGTGCCTGGTCGCTTGGAGCATGGGGTTATGGAGAGGCTCCGCACTGTACAACAAAGGATCTAGTCCTAAATGTCCAAGTACAGAGTAGAGGGGTGAATGCTAGCTCTTCACCCCTATGGGTGCCTAACCCTTTATGCAAAGAGTGCAAAGTGTTAGCTGTATGCCTTAACCCTAGCCCACACTTTTGCCCCTGTATTAAGCCTAGCCCGCACTTGTGTCCCGGCCTTAAGCCTAGCTCGCACTTGTGCCCTGGCCTTAAGCCTTGCCCGCACTTGTGCCCCGGCATTAAGCCTTGCCCGCACTTGTGCCCCGGCCTTAAGCCTTGCCCGCACTTGTGCCCCGGCCTTAAGCCTAGCCCGCACTCGTGCCCCGGCCTTAAGCCTAGCCCGCACTCGTGCCCCGACCTTAAGCCTAGCCCGCACTCGTGCCCCGGCCTTAAGCCTAGCCCGCACTCGTGCCCCGGCCTTAAGCCTAGCCCGCACTCGTGCCCCGGCCTTAAGCCTAGCCCGCACTCGTGCCCCGGCCTTAAGCCTAGCCCGCACTCGTGCCCCGGCCTTAAGCCTAGCCCGCACTCGTGCCCCGGCCTTAAGCCTAGCCCGCACTCGTGCCCCGGCCTTAAGCCTAGCCCGCACTCGTGCCCCGGCCTTAAGCCTAGCCCGCACTCGTGCCCCGGCCTTAAGCCTAGCCCGTACTCGTGCCCCGGCCCTAAGCCTAGCCCGCACTCGTGCCCCGGCCTTAAGCCTAGCCCGCACTCGTGCCCCGGCCTTAAGCCGAGCCCGCACTCGTGCCCCGGCCTTAAGCCTAGCCCGCACTCGTGCCCCGGCCTTAAGCCTAGCCCGCACTCGTGCCCCGGCCTTAAGCCTAGCCCGCACTCGTGCCCCGGCCTTAAGCCTAGCCCGCACTTGTGCCCCGCCCTTAAGCCAAGCCCGCACTTGTGCCCCGGCCTTAAGCCTAGCCCGCACTTGTGCCCCGGCCTTAAGCCTAGCCCCCACTTGTGCCCCGGCCTTAAGCCTAGCCCGCACTTGTGCCCAGGCCTTAAGCCTAGCTGGCACTTGTGCCCATGCCTTAAGCCTAGCCGCCACTTGTGCCCCGGCCTTAAGCCTAGCCCCCATTTGTGCCCCGGCCTTAAGCCTAGCCCGCACTTGTGCCCCGGCCTTAAGCCTAGCCCGCACTTGTGCCCCGGCCTTAATCCTAGCCCGCACTTGTGCCCCGGCCTTATGCCTAGCCCATGCCTTATGCCTAGCCCGCACTTGTGCCCCGGCCTTAGGCCTAGCCCGCACTTGTGCCCCAGCCTTAGGCCTAGCCCGCAGTTGTGCCCCAGCCTTATGCCTAGCCAGCACTTGTGCCCCTGCCTTATGCCTAGCCAGCACTTGTGCCCCTGCCTTATGCCTAGCCAGCACTTGTGCCCCTGCCTTATGCCTAGCCAGCACTTGTGCCCCTGCCTTATGCCTAGCCAGCACTTGTGCCCCTGCCTTATGCCTAGCCAGCACTTGTGCCCCTGCCTTATGCCTAGCCAGGACTTGTGCCCCTGCCTTATGCCTAGCCAGCACTTGTGCCCCTGCCTTATGCCTAGCCAGCACTTGTGCCCCTGCCTTATGCCTAGCCAGCACTTGTGCCCCTGCCTTATGCCTAGCCAGCACTTGTGCCCCTGCCTTATGCCTAGCCAGCACTTGTGCCCCTGCCTTATGCCTAGCCAGCACTTGTGCCCCTGCCTTATGCCTAGCCAGCACTTGTGCCCCTGCCTTATGCTTAGCCAGCACTTGTGCCCCTGCATTATGCCTAGCCAGCACTTGTGCCCCTGCCTTATTCCTAGCCAGCACTTGTGCCCCTGCCTTATGCCTAGCCAGCACTTGTGCCCCTGCCTTATGCCTAGCCAGCACTTGTGCCCCTGCCTTATGCCTAGCCAGCACTTGTGCCCCTGCCTTATGCCTAGCCAGCACTTGTGCCCAGGCCTTAAGCCTAGCTGGCACTTGTGCCCAGGCCTTAAGCCTAGCTGGCACTCGTGCCCCCTGCCTTGATCCTAGCCAGCACTGCACTTGTGCCCAGGCCTTAAGCCTAGCCCGCACTTGTGCTCAGGCCTTAAGCCTAGCCCACACTTGTGCCCATGCCTTAAGCCTAGCCAGCACTTGTGCCCCCTTCCTTGATCCTAGCCAGCACTTGTGCCCCTGCCTTATGCCTAGCCAGCACTTGTGCCCCTGCCTTATTCCTAGCCAACACTTGTGTCCCTGCCTTATGCCTAGCCAGCACTTGTGCCCCTGCCTTATGCCTAGCCAGCACTTGTGCCCCTGCCTTATGCCTAGCCAGCACTTGTGCCCCGGCCTTAAGCCTAGCCCGCGCTTGTGCCCCGGCCTTAAGCCTAGCCCACACTTTTGCCCCGGCCTTAGGCCTAGCCCGCACTTGTGCCCCGGCCTTAGGCCTAGCCCGCACTTGTGCCCAGGCCTTAAGCCTAGCCCGCACTTTTGAGCCTCTTGAATGCTTGTTTGTTTGTTTTTGTCTTCAGCTTCATGTTGGTTATGCACATAGGGCCAGCTTTACTCTCTTCGCTCTTGTCCCGTCTGCATGCGCATGCACGACTGTAATTGGGGAAGAAGGCATTACCCATTTACGGAGGACAGACAAGAAGTGCCTGGTCGCTTGGAGCATGGGGTTATGGAGAGGCTCCGCACTGTACAACAAAGGATCTAGTACTAAATGTCCAAGTACAGAGTAGAGGGGTGAAAGCTAGCTCTTCACCCCTATGGGTGCCTAACCCTTTATGCAAAGAGTGCAAAGTGTTAGCTGTATGCCTTAACCCTAGCCCACACTTTTGCCCCTGTATTAAGCCTAGCCCGCACTTGTGTCCCGGCCTTAAGCCTAGCTCGCACTTGTGCCCCGGCCTTAAGCCTTGCCCGCACTTGTGCCCCTGCATTAAGCCTTGCCCGCACTTGTGCCCCGGCCTTAAGCCTTGCCCGCACTTGTGCCCCGGCCTTAAGCCTAGCCCGCACTCGTGCCCCGGCCTTAAGCCTAGCCCGCACTCGTGCCCCGGCCTTAAGCCTAGCCCGCACTCGTGCCCCGGCCTTAAGCCTAGCCTGCACTCGTGCCCCGGCCTTAAGCCTAGCCCGCACTCGTGCCCCGGCCTTCAGCCTAGCCCGCACTCGTGCCCCGGCCTTAAGCCTAGCCCGCACTCATGCCCCGGCCTTAAGCCTAGCCCGCACTCGTGCCCCGGCCTTAAGCCTAGCCCGTACTCGTGCCCCGGCCTTAAGCCTAGCCCGCACTCGTGCCCCGGCCTTAAGCCTAGCCCGCACTCGTGCCCCGGCCTTAAGCCTAGCCCGCACTCGTTCCCCGGCTTTAAGCCTAGCCCGCACTCGTGCCCCGGCCTTAAGCCTAGCCCGCACTCGTGCCCCGGCCTTAAGCCTAGCCCGCACTCGTGCCCCTGCCTTAAGCCTAGCCCGCACTCGTGCCCCGGCCTTAAGCCTAGCCCGCACTCGTGCCCCGGCCTTAAGCCTAGCCCGCACTCGTGCCCCGGCCTTAAGCCTAGCCCGCACTCGTGCCCCGGCCTTAAGCCTAGCCCGCACTCGTGCCCCGGCCTTAAGCCTAGCCCCCACTCGTGCCCTGGCCTTAAGCCTAGCCCGCACTCGTGCCCCGGCCTTAAGCCTAGCCCGCACTTGTGCCCCGGCCTTAAGCCTAGCCCGCACTTGTGCCCCGGCCTTAAGCCTAGCCCGCACTTGTGCCCCGGCCTTTAGCCTAGCCCGCACTTGTGCCCCGGCCTTAAGCCTAGCCCGCACTTGTGCCCCGGCCTTAAGCCTAGCCCACACTCGTGCCCCGGCCTTTAGCCTTCCCGCACTCGTGCCCCGGCCTTAAGCCTAGCCCGCACTCGTGCCCCGGCCTTAAGCCTAGCCCGCACTCGTGCCCCGGCTTAAAGCCTAGCCCGCACTCGTGCCCCGGCCTTAAGCCTAGCCCGCACTCGTGCCCCGGCCTTAAGCCTAGCCCGCACTCGTGCCCCGGCCTTAATCCTAGCCCGCACTCGTGCCCCGGCCTTAAGCCTAGCCCGCACTCGTGCCCCGGCCTTAAGCCTAGCCCGCACTCGTGCCCCGGCCTTAAGCCTAGCCCGAACTCGTGCCCCGGCCTTAAGCCTAGGCCGCACTCGTGCCCCGGCCTTAAGCCTAGCCCGCACTGGTGCCCCGGCCTTAAGCCTAGCTCGCACTCGTGCCCCGGCCTTAAGCCTTGCCCGCACTCGTGCCCCGGCCTTAAGCCTTGCCCGCACTCGTGCCCCAGCCTTAAGCCTAGCCCGCACTCGTGCCCCGGCCTTAAGCCTAGCCCGCACTCGTGCCCCGGCTTTAAGCCTAGCCCGCACTCGTGCCCCGGCCTTAAGCCTAGCCCGCACTCGTGCCCCGGCCTTAAGCCTAGCCCGCACTCGTGCCCCGGCCTTAAGCCTAGCCCGCACTCGTGCCCCGGCCTTAAGCCTAGCCCGCACTCGTGCCCCGGCCTTAAGCTTAGCCCGCACTCGTGCCCTGGCCTTAAGCCTAGCCCGCACTCGTGCCCCGGCCTTAAGCCTAGCCCGCACTCGTGCCCCGGCCTTAAGCCTAGCCCGCACTCGTGCCCAGGCCTTAAGCCTAGCCCGCACTCGTGCCCCGGCCTTAAGCCTAGCCCGTATTCGTGCCCCGGCCTTAAGCCTAGCCCGCACTCGTGCCCCGGCCTTAAGCCTAGCCCGCACTCGTGCCCCGGCCTTAAGCCTAGCCCGCACTCGTGCCCCGGCTTTAAGCCTAGCCTGCACTCAAACCCCGGCCTTTAATCTTAGCCCGCACTCGTGCCCCGGCCTTAAGCCTAGCCCGCACTGGTGCCCCGGCCTTAAGCCTAGCTCGCACTCGTGCCCCGGCCTTAAGCCTTGCCCGCACTCGTGCCCCGGCCTTAAGCCTTGCCCGCACTCGTGCCCCGGCCTTAAGCATAGCCCGCACTCGTGCCCCGGCCTTAAGCCTAGCCCGCACTCGTGCCCCGGCTTTAAGCCTAGCCCGCACTCGTGCCCCGGCCTTAAGCCTAGCCCGCACTCGTGCCCCGGCCTTAAGCCTAGCCCGCACTCGTGCCCCGGCCTTAAGCCTAGCCCGTACTCGTGCCCCGGCCTTAAGCCTAGCCCGCACTCGTGCCCCGGCCTTAAGCCTAGCCCGCACTCGTGCCCCGGCCTTAAGCCTAGCCCGCACTCGTGCCCCGGCCTTAAGCCTAGCCTGCACTCGTACCCCGGCCTTTAATCTTAGCCCGCACTCGTGCCCCGGCCTTAAGCCTAGCCCGCACTCGTGCCCCGGCCTTAAGCCTAGCCCGCACTCGTGCCACGGCCTTAAGCCTAGCCCGCACTCGTGCCCCGGCCTTAAGCCTAGCCCGCACTCGTGCCCCGGCCTTAAGCCTAGCCCGCACTCGTGCCCCGGCCTTAAACCTAGCCCGCACTCGTGCCTCGGCCTTAAGCCTAGCCCGCACTCGTGCCCCGGCCTTAAGCCTAGCCCGCACTCGTGCCCCGGCCTTAAGCCTAGCCCGCACTCGTGCCCCGGCCTTAAGCCTAGCCCGCACTCGTGCCCCAGCCTTAAGCCTAGCCCGCACTTGTGCCCCGGCCTTAAGCCTAGCCCGCACTTGTGCCCCGGCCTTAAGCCTAGCCCGCACTTGTGCCCAGGCCTTAACCCCTTAATGACCGCCAATACGTCTTTTAACTGACCTGAGAGATAAGAGAATAGCCTCCCCATACAGGTGACAATCCAGCTGCTGTCGGCTGTACACTATAGCTGACAACTTTCTGCATCAGCCATGATCAGTGTTTGCACCGTCCAACTCTGTTTAACCCATTAGATGCTGCTGTCAATAGTGACTACATCATTATAAATGGATAACAGAGTGTGGAGGCTTCCTCTTTAACCAAATTGGTGCCCTCACATCAGGATTGTGTGGTCCTGATGTTTGCCATGGCAATTCATGACCATATAGTGGCCTTAGAGTCTGCCGGCTGTAGTAATCTGTTCAGAAGTTAGAGACATTTAGGTGGTAAAAATACACATTTTCATTTCTGTCATGCCACTTTGCATTAATTCCTGTAAATCACCTGAAGGGTTAATAAACTACCTGACAGCAGTTTTCAATATGTCAGGGGGTGCTGTTTTTAAAATGGTATCACGTTTGGGGGTTTACCAATATATGGGACCCCTAAAGTCACTTCAAACATGGATAAGTCCCTAAAAAAATAAATTTAGTAAATTTCCTTGAAAAAATGAAAAATTGCTGATACATTTTTAATCCTCCTAAAATGCTGACAAAATAAAATAACATTTTACAAATAATGCTGATGTAAAGCAGACATGTGGGAAATGTTATTTATTAATGGTGTGCTGTGGTATGACCATCTGGATTAAAGGGATAATCATTCAAAGTTTGAAAATTGCTAATTTTTTTACATTTTTCTCAAATTTTTGATATTTTTATAAATAAACACAAAACATATTGACCTAAATTTACCATTATCAGAAAGTATAATGTGTCACGAAAAAACGATCTCAAAATCACTGGGATTTGTTGAAGCGTTGCAGAGTTATTATCACATGAAGTGACTCTGGTCAGATTTCAAAAATTTGGCTCCGTCACTAAGGGGTTAAGCCTAGCTGGCACTTGTGCCCATGCCTTAAGCCTAGCTGGCACTTGTGCCCCCTGCCTTTATCCTAGCCAGCACTGCACTTGTGCCCAGGCCTTAAGCCTAGCCCGCACTTGTGCCCAGGCATTAAGCCTAGCCAACACTTGTGCCCCCTTCCTTGATCCTAGCCAGCACTGCAGTTGTGCCCCGGCCTTAAGCCTAGCCCGCACTTGTGCCCCGGCCTTAAGCCTAGCCCGCACTTTTGAGCCCCTTGAATGCTTGTTTGTTTGTTTTTGTCTTCAGCTTCATGTTGGTTATGCACATAGGGCCAGCTTTACGCTCTTCGCTCTTGTCCCGTCTGAATGCGCATGCACGACTGTAATTGGGGAAAAAGGCATTACCCATTTACGGAGGACAGACAAGAAGTGCCTGGTCGCTTGGAGCATGGGGTTATGGAGAGGTTCCGCACTGTACAACAAAAGATCTAGTCCTAAATGTCCAAGTACAGAGTAGAGGGGTGAAAGCTAGCTCTTCACCCCTATGGGTGCCTAACCCTTTATGCAAAGAGTGCAAAGAGTTAGCTGTATGCCTTAAGCCTAGCCAGCACTTGTGCCCCTGCCTTATGCCTAGCCAGCACTTGTGCCCCCGCCTAAAGCCAAGCCAGCACTTGTGCCCCTGCCTTATGCCTAGCCAGCACTTGTGCCCCTGCCTTATGCATAGCCAGAACTTGTGCCCCTGCCTTATGCCTAGCCAGCACTTGTGCCCCTGCCTTATGCCTAGCCAGCACTTGTGCCCCTGCCTTATGCCTAGCCCGCACTTGTGCCCAGGCCTTAAGCCTAGCCCGCACTTTTGAGCCCCTTGAATGCTTGTTTGTTTGTTTTTGTCTTCAGCTTCATGTTGGTTATGCACATAGGGCCAGCTTTACGCTCTTCGCTCTTGTCCCGTCTGAATGCGCATGCACGACTGTAATTGGGGAAGAAGGCATTACCCATTTAAGGAGGACAGACAAGAAGTGCCTGGTCGCTTGGAGCATGGGGATATGGAGAGGCTCCGCACTGTACAACAAAGGATCCAGTCCTAAATGTCCAAGTACAGAGTAGAGGGGTGAAAGCTAGCTCTTCACCCCTATGGGTGCCTAACCCTTTATGCAAAGAGTGCAAAGAGTTAGCCGTATGCCTTGTGTAGCCATCACTTGTGCCCCTGCCTTAAGCCTAGCCTGCATAGGTGCCCCTGCCTTATGCCGAGCTTGCACTTGTGCCTTTGCCTTATGCTTAGTTTGCACTTGTGCCCCTGCCTAAAGCCTAGCCAGCACTTGTGCCCCGGCCTTATGCCTAGCCAGCAATTGTGCCCCTGCCTTATGCATAGCCAGCATTTGTGCCCCTGCCTTATGCCTAGCCAGCACTTGTGCCCCTGCCTTATGCCTAACCAGCACTTGTGCCCCTGCCTTATGCCTAGCCAGCACTTGTGCCCCTGCCTTATGCCTAGCCAGCACTTGTGCCCCTGCCTGATGCCTAGCCAGCACTTGTGCCCCTGCCTTATGCCTAGCCAGCACTTGTGCCCCTGCCTTATGCCTAGCCAGCACTTGTGCCCCTGCCTTATGCCTAGCCGGCACTTGTGCCCCTGCCTTATGTCTAGCCAGCACTTGTGCCCCTGCCTTATGCCTAGCCAGCACTTGTGCCCCTGCCTTATGCCTAGCCGGCACTTGTGCCCAGGCCTTAAGCCTAGCTGGCACTTGTGCCCAGGCCTTAAGCCTAGCTGGCACTTGTGCCCATGCCTTAAGCCTAGCTGGCACTTGTGCCCATGCCTTAAGCCTAGCTGGCACTTGTGCCTCCTGCCTTGATCCTAGCCAGCACTGCACTTGTGCCCAGGCCTTAAGCCTAGCCCGCACTTGTGGCCAGGCCTTAAGCCTAGTCCACACTTGTGCCCATGCCTTAAGCCTAGCCAGCACTTGTGCCCCCTTCCTTGATCCTAGCCAGCACTTGTGCCCCTGCCTTATGCCTAGTCAGCACTTGTGCCCCTGCCTTATGCCTAGCCAGCACTTGTGCCCCAGCTTTATGCATAGCCAGCACTTGTGCCCCTGCCTTATGCCTAGCCAGCACTTGTGCCCCTGCCTTATGCCTAGCCAGCACTTGTGCCCCTGCCTTATGCCTAGCCAGCACTTGTGCCCCTGCCTTATGCCTAGCCAGCACTTGTGCCCCTGCCTTATGCCTAACCAGCACTTGTGCCCCTGCCTGATGCCTAGCCAGCACTTGTGCCCCTGCCTTATGCCTAGCCAGCACTTGTGCCCCTGCCTTATGCCTAGCCAGCACTTGTGCCCCTCCCTTATGCCTAGCCAGCACTTGTGCCCCTGCCTTATGTCTAGCCAGCACTTGTGCCCCTGCCTTATGCCTAGCCAGCACTTGTGCCCCTGCCTTATGCCTAGCTGGCACTTGTGCCCAGGCCTTAAGCCTAGCTGGCACTTGTGCCCAGGCCTTAAGCATAGCTGGCACTTGTGCCCATGCCTTAAGCCTAGCTGACACTTGTGCCCCCTGCCTTGATCCTAGCCAGCACTGCACTTGTGCCCAGGCCTTAAGCCTAGCCCGCACTTGTGCCCAGGCCTTAAGCCTAGCCCACACTTGTGCCCATGCCTTAAGCCTAGCCAGCACTTGTGCCCCCTTCCTTGATCCTAGCCAGCACTTGTGCCCCTGCCTTATGCCTAGCCAGCACTTGTGCCCCTGCCTTATGCGTAGCCAGCACTTGTGCCCCAGCCTTATGCATAGCCAGCACTTGTGCCCCTGCCTTACGCCTAGCCAGCACTTGTGCTTCTGCCTTATGCCTAGCCAGCACTTGTGCCCCTGCCTTATGCCTAGCCAGCACTTGTGCCCCTGCCTTTTGCATAGCCAGCACTTGTGCCCCTGCCTTATGCCTAGCCAGCACTTGTGCCCCTGCCTTATGCCTAGCCAGCACTTGTGCCCCTGCCTTATGCCTAGCCAGCACTTGTGAGCCTGCCTTATGCCTAGCCAGCACTTGTGCCCCTGCCTTATGCCTAGCCAGCACTTGTGCCCCTGCCTTATGCCTAGCCAGCACTTGTGCCCCTGCCTTATGCCTAGCCCACACTTGTGCCCAGGCCTTAAGCCTAGCTGGCACTTGTGCCCATGCCTTAAGCCTAGCTGGCACTTGTGCCCCCTGCCTTGATCCTAGCCAGCACCGCACTTGTGCCCAGGCCTTAAGCCTAGCCCGCACTTGTGCCCAGGCCTTAAGCCTAGCTGGCACTTGTGCCCATGCCTTAAGCCTAGCCAGCACTTGTGCCCACTTCCTTGATCCTAGCCCGCACGTGTGCCACGGCTTTAAACCTAGCCCCCACTTGTGCCCCGGCCTTAAGCCTAGCCCCCACTTGTGCCACGGCCTTAAGCCTAGCCCGCACTTGTGCCCCGGCCTTAAGCCTAGCCCGCACTTGTGCCCCGGCCTTAATCCTAGCCCGCACTTGTGCCCCGGCCTTATGCCTAGCCCCTGCCTTATGCCTAGCCCGCACTTGTGCCCCGGCCTTAGGCCTAGCCCGCACTTGTGCCCCAGCCTTAGGCCTAGCCCGCAGTTGTGCCCCAGCCTTATGCCTAGCCAGCACTTGTGCCCCTGCCTTATGCCTAGCCAGCACTTGTGCCCCTGCCTTATGCCTAGCCAGCACTTGTGCCCCTGCCTTATGCCTAGCCAGCACTTGTGCCCCTGCCTTATGCCTAGCCAGCACTTTTGCCCCTGCCTTATGCCTAGCCAGCACTTGTGCCCCTGCCTTATGCCTAGCCAGGACTTGTGCCCCTGCCTTATGCCTAGCCAGCACTTGTGCCCCTGCCTTATGCCTAGCCAGCACTTGTGCCCCTGCCTTATGCCTAGCCAGCACTTGTGCCCCTGCCTTATGCCTAGCCAGCACTTGTGCCCCTGCCTTATGCCTAGCCAGCACTTGTGCCCCTGCCTTATGCCTAGCCAGCACTTGTGCCCCTGCCTTATGCCTAGCCAGCACTTGTGCCCCTGCCTTATGCTTAGCCAGCACTTGTGCCCCTGCATTATGCCTAGCCAGCACTTGTGCCCCTGCCTTATGCCTAGCCAGCACCTGTGCCCCTGCCTTATGCCTACCCCGCACCTATGCCCCTGCCTTATGCCTAGCCCGCACTTGTGCCCTGGCCTTAAGCCTAGCCCGCACTTGTGCCCCGGCCTTATGCCTAGCCCGCGCTTGTGCCCTGGCCCTAAGCCTAGCCCGCGCTTGTGCCCCGGCCTTATGCCTAGCCCCTGCCTTATGCCTAGCCTGCTATTGTGCCCCGGCCTTAGGCCTAGCCCGCACTTGTGCCCCGGCCTTAGGCCTAGCCCACAATTGTGCCCCGGCCTTATGCCTAGCCAGCACTTGTGCCCCTGCCTTATGCCTAGCCAGCACATGTGCCCCTGCCTTATGCCTAGCCAGCACTTGTGCCCCTGCCTTATGCCTAGCCAGCACTTGTGCCCCTGCCTTATTCCTAGCCAGCACTTGTGCCCCTGCCTTATGCCTAGCCAGCACTTGTGCCCCTGCCCTATGCCTAGCCAGCACATGTGCCCCTGCCTTATGCCTAGCCAGCACATGTGCCCCTGCCTTATGCCTAGCCAGCACTTGTGCCCCTGCCTTATGCCTAGCCAGCACTTGTGCCCCTGCCTTATTCCTAGCCAGCACTTGTGCCCCTGCCTTATGCCTAGCCAGCACTTGTGCCCCTGCCTTATGCCTAGCCAGCACTTGTGCCCAGGCCTTAAGCCTAGCTGGCACTTGTGCCCAGGCCTTAAGCCTAGCTGGCACTTGAGCCCCCTGCCTTGATCCTAGCCAGCACTGCACTTGTGCCCAGGCCTTAAGCCTAGCCCGCACTTGTGCTCAGGCCTTAAGCCTAGCCCACACTTGTGCCCATGCCTTAAGCCTAGCCAGCACTTGTGCCCCTTCCTTGATCCTAGCCAGCACTTGTGCCCCTGCCTTATGCCTAGCCAGCACTTGTGCCCCTGCCTTATGCCTAGCCAACACTTGTGTCCCTGCCTTATGCCTAGCCAGCACTTGTGCCCCTGCCCTATGCCTAGCCAGCACTTGTGCCCCTGCCTTATGCCTAGCCAGCACTTGTGCCCCGGCCTTAAGCCTAGCCCGCGCTTGTGCCCCGGCCTTAAGCCTAGCCTACACTTTTGAACCGGCCTTAGGCCTAGCCCGCACTTGTGCCCCGGCCTTAGGCCTAGCCCGCACTTGTGCCCAGGCCTTAAGCCTAGCCCGCACTTTTGAGCCCCTTGAATGCTTGTTTGTTTGTTTTTGTCTTCAGCTTCATGTTGGTTATGCACATAGGGCCAGCTTTACGCTCTTCGCTCTTGTCCCGTCTGCATGCGCATGCACGACTGTAATTGGGGAAGAAGGCATTACCCATTTACGGAGGACAGACAAGAAGTGCCTGGTCGCTTGGAGCATGGGGTTATGGAGAGGCTCCGCACTGTACAACAAAGGATCTAGTCCTAAATGTCCAAGTACAGAGTAGAGGGGTGAAAGCTAGCTCTTCACCCCTATGGGTGCCTAACCCTTTATGCAAAGAGTGCAAAGAGTTAGCTGTATGCCTTAACCCTAGCCCACACTTTTGCCCCTGCATTAAGCCTAGCCCGCACTTGTGTCCCGGCCTTAAGCCTAGCTCGCACTTGTGCCCCGGCCTTAAGCATTGCCCGCACTTGTGCCCCGGCCTTAAGCCTTGCCCGCACTTGTGCCCCGGCCTTAAGCCTTGCCCGCACTTGTGCCCCGGCCTTAAGCCTAGCCCGCACTCGTGCCCCGGCCTTAAGCCTAGCCCGCACTCGTGCCCCGGCCTTAAGCCTAGCCCGCACTCGTGCCCCGGCCTTAAGCCTAGCCCGCACTCGTGCCCCGGCCTTAAGCCTAGCCCGCACTCGTGCCCCGGCCTTAAGCCTAGCCCGCTCTCCTGCCCCGGCCTTAAGCCTAGCCCGCACTCCTGCCCCGGCCTTAAGCCTAGCCCGCACTCCTGCCCCAGGCCTTAAGCCTAGCCCACACTCGTGCCCCGGCCTTAAGCCTAGCCCGCACTCGTGCCCCGGCCTTAAGCCTAGCCCGCACTCGTGCCCCGGCCTTAAGCCTAGCCCGCACTCGTGCCCCGGCCTTAAGCCTAGCCCGCACTCGTGCCCCGGCCTTAAGCCTAGCCCGCACTCGTGCCCCGGACTTAAGCCTAGCCCGCACTCGTGCCCCGGCCTTAAGCCTAGCCCGCACACGTGCCCCGGCCTTAAGCCTAGCCCGCACTCGTGCCCCGGCCTTAAGCCTAGCCCGCACTCGTACCCCGGCCTTAAGCCGAGCCCGCACTCGTACCCCGGCCTTAAGCCGAGCCCGCACTCGTGCCCCGGCCTTAAGCGTAGCCCGCACTCGTGCCCCGGCCTTAAGCCTAGCAGGCACTCGTGCCCCGGCTTTAAGCCTAGCCCGCACTTGTGCCCCGGCCTAAAGCCTAGCCCGCACTTGTGCCCCGGCCTTAAGCCTAGCCCGCACTTGTGCCCCGGCCTTAAGCCTAGCCCGCACTTGTGCCCCTGCCTTAAGCCTAGCCCGCACTTGTGCCCAGGCCTTAAGCCTAGCTGGCACTTGTGCCCATGCCTTAAGCCTAGCCAGCACTTGTGCCCACTTCCTTGATCCTAGCCCGCACTTGTGCCCCGGCCTTAAGCCTAGCCCCACTTGTGCCCCGGCCTTAAGCCTAGCCCCCACTTGTGCCCCGGCCATAAGCCTAGCCCGCACTTGTGCCCCGGCCTTAAGCCTAGCCCGCACTTTTGAGCCCCTTGAATGCTTGTTTGTTTGTTTTTGTCTTCAGCTTCATGTTGGTTATGCACATAGGGCCAGCTTTACGCTCTTCGCTCTTGTCCCGTCTGCATGCGCATGCACGACTGTAATTGGGGAAGAAGGCATTACCCATTTACGGAGGACAGACAAGAAGTGCCTGGTCGCTTGGAGCATGGGGTTATGGAGAGGCTCCGCACTGTACAACAAAGGATCTAGTCCTAAATGTCCAAGTACAGAGTAGAGGGGTGAAAGCTAGCTCTTCACCCCTATGGGTGCCTAACCCTTTATGCAAAGAGTGCAAAGAGTTAGCTGTATGCCTTAACCCTAGCCCACACTTTTGCCCCTGCATTAAGCCTAGCCTGCACTTGTGTCCCGGCCTTAAGCCTAGCTCGCACTTGTGCCCCGGCCTTAAGCATTGCCCGCACTTGTGCCCCGGCCTTAAGCCTTGCCCGCACTTGTGCCCCGGCCTTAAGCCTTGCCCGCACTTGTGCCCCGGCCTTAAGCCTAGCCCGCACTCGTGCCCCGGCCTTAAGCCTAGCCCGCACTCGTGCCCCGGCCTTAAGCCTAGCCCGCACTCGTGCCCCGGCCTTAAGCCTAGCCCGCACTCGTGCCCCGGCCTTAAGCCTAGCCCGCACTCGTGCCCCGGCCTTAAGCCTAGCCCGCACTCGTGCCCCGGCCTTAAGCCTAGCCCGCTCTCCTGCCCCGGCCTTAAGCCTAGCCCGCACTCCTGCCCCGGCCTTAAGCCTAGCCCGCACTCGTGCCCCGGCCTTAAGCCTAGCCCGCACTCGTGCCCCGGCCTTAAGCCTAGCCCGCACTCGTGCCCCGGCCTTAAGCCTAGCCCGCACTCGTGCCCCGGCCTTAAGCCTAGCCCGCACTCGTGCCCCGGCCTTAAGCCTAGCCCGCACTCGTACCCCGGCCTTAAGCCGAGCCCGCACTCGTGCCCCGGCCTTAAGCCTAGCCCGCACTCGTGCCCCGGCCTTAAGCCTAGCAGGCACTCGTGCCCCGGCTTTAAGCCTAGCCCGCACTTGTGCCCCGGCCTTAAGCCTAGCCCGCACTTGTGCCCCGGCCTAAAGCCTAGCCCGCACTTGTGCCCCGGCCTTAAGCCTAGCCCGCACTTGTGCCCCGGCCTTAAGCCTAGCCCGCACTTGTGCCCCGGCCTTAAGCCTAGCCCGCACTTGTGCCCAGGCCTTAAGCCTAGCTGGCACTTGTGCCCATGCCTTAAGCCTAGCCGGCACTTGTGCCCACTTCCTTGATCCTAGCCCGCACTTGTGCCCCGGCCTTAAGCCTAGCCCCACTTGTGCCCCGGCCTTAAGCCTAGCCCCCACTTGTGCCCCGGCCATAAGTCTAGCCCGCACTTGTGCCCCGGCCTTAAGCCTAGCCCACACTTGTGCCCCGGCCTTAATCCTAGCCCGCACTTGTGCCCCGGCCTTATGCCTAGCCCCTGCCTTATGCCTAGACCGCACTTGTGCCCCGGCCTTAGGCCTAGCCCGCACTTGTGCCCCGGCCTTAGGCCTAGCCCGCAGTTGTGCCCCAGCCTTATGCCTAGCCAGCACTTGTGCCCCTGCCTTATGCCTAGCCAGCACTTGTGCCCCTGCCTTATGCCTAGCCAGCACTTGTGCCCCTGCATGATGCCTAGCCAGCACTTGTGCCTCTGCCTTATGCCTAGCCAGCACTTGTGCCCCTGCCTTATGCCTAGCCAGCACTTGTGCCCCTGCCTTATGCCTAGCCAGCACTTGTGCCCCTGCCTTATGCCTAGCCAGCACTTGTGCCCCTGCCTTATGCCTAGCCAGCACTTGTGCCCCTGCCTTATGCCTAGCCAGCATTTGTGCCCCTGCCTTATGCTTAGCCAGCACTTGTGCCCCTTCATTATGCCTAGCCAGCACTTGTGCCCCTGCCTTATGCCTAGCCAGCACCTGTGCCCCTGCCTTATGCCTACCCCGCACCTATGCCCCTGCCTTATGCCTAGCCCGCACTTGTGCCCTGGCCTTAAGCCTAGCCCGCACTTGTGCCCCGGCCTTATGCCTAGCCCGCGCTTGTGCCCTGGCCTTAAGCCTAGCCCGCGCTTGTGCCCCGGCCTTATGCCTAGCCCCTGCCTTATGCCTAGCCTGCTATTGTGCCCCGGCCTTAGGCCTAGCCCGCACTTGTGCCCCGGCCTTAGGCCTAGCCCGCAATTGTGCCCCGGCCTTATGCCTAGCCAGCACTTGTGCCCCTGCCTTATGCCTAGCCAGCACATGTGCCCCTGCCTTATGCCTAGCCAGCACTTGTGCCCCTGCCTTATGCCTAGCCAGCACTTGTGCCCCTGCCTTATTCCTAGCCAGCACTTGTGCCCCTGCCTTATGCCTAGCCAGCACTTGTGCCCCTGCCTTATGCCTAGCCAGCACTTGTGCCCCTGCCTTATGCCTAGCCAGCACTTGTGCCCCTGCCTTATGCCTAGCCAGCACTTGTGCCCAGGCCTTAAGCCTAGCTGGCACTTGTGCCCAGGCCTTAAGCCTAGCTGGCACTTGTGCCCCCTGCCTTGATCCTAGCCAGCACTGCACTTGTGCCCAGGCCTTAAGCCTAGCCCGCACTTGTGCTCAGGCCTTAAGCCTAGCCCACACTTGTGCCCATGCCTTAAGCCTAGCCAGCACTTGTGCCCCCTTCCTTGATCCTAGCCAGCACTTGTGCCCCTGCCTTATGCCTAGCCAGCACTTGTGCCCCTGCCTTATGCCTAGCCAACACTTGTGTCCCTGCCTTATGCCTAGCCAGCACTTGTGCCCCTGCCTTATGCCTAGCCAGCACTTGTGCCCCTGCCTTATGCCTAGCCAGCACTTGTGCCCCGGCCTTAAGCCTAGCCCGCGCTTGTGCCCCGGCCTTAAGCCTAGCCTACACTTTTGCCCCGGCCTTAGGCCTAGCCCGCACTTGTGCCCCGGCCTTAGGCCTAGCCCACACTTGTGCCCAGGCCTTAAGCCTAGCCCGCACTTTTGAGCCCCTTGAATGCTTGTTTGTTTGTTTTTGTCTTCAGCTTCATGTTGGTTATGCACATAGGGCCAGCTTTACGCTCTTCGCTCCTGTCCCGTCTGCATGCGCATGCACGACTGTAATTGGGGAAGAAGGCATTACCCATTTACGGAGGACAGACAAGAAGTGCCTGGTCGCTTGGAGCATGGGGATATGGAGAGGCTCCGCACTGTACAACAAAGGATCTAGTCCTAAATGTCCAAGTACAGAGTAGAGGGGTGAAAGCTAGCTCTTCACCCCTATGGGTGCCTAACCCTTTATGCAAAGATTGCAAAGTGTTAGCTGTATGCCTTAACACTAGCCCACACTTTTGCCCCTGTATTAAGCCTAGCCTGCACTTGTGTCCCGGCCTTAAGCCTAGCTCGCACTTGTGCCCCGGCCTTAAGCATTGCCCGCACTTGTGCCCCGGCCTTAAGCCTTGCCCGCACTTGTGCCCCGGCCTTAAGCCTTGCCCGCACTTGTGCCCCGGCCTTAAGCCTAGCCCGCACTCGTGCCCCGGCCTTAAGCCTAACCCGCACTCGTGCCCCGGCCTTAAGCCTAGCCCGCACTCGTGCCCCGGCCTTAAGCCTAGCCCGCACTCGTGCCCCGGCCTTAAGCCTAGCCCGCACTCGTGCCCCGCCTTAAGCCTAGCCCGCACTCGTGCCCCGGCCTTAAGCCTAGCCCGCACTCGTGCCCCGGCCTTAAGCCTAGCCCGGACTCCTGCCCCGGCCTTAAGCCTAGCCCGCACTCGTGCCCCGGCCTTAAGCCTAGCCCGCACTCGTGCCCCGGCCTTAAGCCTAGCCCGCACTCGTGCCCCGGCCTTAAGCCTGGCCCGCACTCGTGCCCCGGCCTTAAGCCTAGCCCGCACTCGTGCCCCGGCCTTAAGCCTAACCCGCACTCGTGCCCCGGCCTTAAGCCTAGCCCGCACTCGTGCCCCGGCCTTAAGCCTAGCCCACACTCGTGCCCCGGCCTTAAGCCTAGCCCGCACTCGTGCCCCGGCCTTAAGCCTAGCCCGCACTCGTGCCCCGGCCTTAAGCCTAGCCCGCACTCATGCCCCGGCCTTAAGCCTAGCCCGCACTCGTGCCCCGGCCTTAAGCCGAGCCCGCACTCGTGCCCCGGCCTTAAGCCTAGCCCGCAATCGTGCCCCGGCCTTAAGCCTAGCAGGCACTCGTGCCCGGGCCTTAAGCCTAGCCCGCACTTGTGCCCCGGCCTTAAGCCTAGCCCGCACTTGTGCCCCGGCCTAAAGCCTAGCCCGCACTTGTGCCCCGGCCTTAAGCCTTGCCCGCACTTGTGCCCCGGCCTTAAGCCTAGCCCGCACTTGTGCCCCGGCCTTAAGCCTAGCCCGCACTTGTGCCCAGGCCTTAAGCCTAGCTGGCACTTGTACCCATGCCTTAAGCCTAGCCGGCACTTGTGCCCACTTCCTTGATCCTAGCCCGCACTTGTGCCCTGGCCTTAAGCCTAGCCCCCACTTGTGCCCCGGCCTTAAGCCTAGCCCCCACTTGTGCCCCGGCCATAAGCCTAGCCCGCACTTGTGCCCCGGCCTTAAGCCTAGCCCGCACTTGTGCCCGGCCTTAATCCTAGCCCGCACTTGTGCCCCGGCCTTATGCCTAGCCCCTGCCTTATGCCTAGCCCGCACTTGTGCCCCGGCCTTAGGCCTAGCCCGCAGTTGTGCCCCAGCCTTATGCCTAGCCAGCACTTGTGCCCCTGCCTTATGCCTAGCCAGCACTTGTGCCCCTGCCTTATGCCTAGCCAGCACTTGTGCCCCTGCCTTATGCCTAGCCAGCACTTGTGCCCCGGCCTTAAGCCTAGCCCGCACTTGTGCCCGGCCTTAATCCTAGCCCGCACTTGTGCCCCGGCCTTATGCCTAGCCCCTGCCTTATGCCTAGCCCGCACTTGTGCCCCGGCCTTAGGCCTAGCCCGCACTTGTGCCCCGGCCTTAGGCCTAGCCCGCAGTTGTGCCCCTGCCTTATGCCTAGCCAGCACTTGTGCCCCTGCCTTATGCCTAGCCAGCACTTGTGCCCCTGCCTTATGCCTAGCCAGCACTTGTGCCCCGGCCTTAAGCCGAGCCCGCACTCGTGCCCCGGCCTTAAGCCTAGCCCGCAATCGTGCCCCGGCCTTAAGCCTAGCAGGCACTCGTGCCCGGGCCTTAAGCCTAGCCCGCACTTGTGCCCCGGCCTTAAGCCTAGCCCGTACTTGTGCCCCGGCCTTAAGCCGAGCCCGCACTCGTGCCCCGGCCTTAAGCCTAGCCCGCAATCGTGCCCCGGCCTTAAGCCTAGCAGGCACTCGTGCCCGGGCCTTAAGCCTAGCCCGCACTTGTGCCCCGGCCTTAAGCCTAGCCCGCACTTGTGCCCCGGCCTAAAGCCTAGCCCGCACTTGTGCCCCGGCCTTAAGCCTTGCCCGCACTTGTGCCCCGGCCTTAAGCCTAGCCCGCACTTGTGCCCCGGCCTTAAGCCTAGCCCGCACTTGTGCCCAGGCCTTAAGCCTAGCTGGCACTTGTGCCCATGCCTTAAGCCTAGCCGGCACTTGTGCCCACTTCCTTGATCCTAGCCCGCACTTGTGCCCCGGCCTTAAGCCTAGCCCCCACTTGTTTCCCACGGCCTTAAGCCTAGCCCCCACTTGTGCCCCGGCCATAAGCCTAGCCCGCACTTGTGCCCCGGCCTTAAGCCTAGCCCGCACTTGTGCCCGGCCTTAATCCTAGCCCGCACTTGTGCCCCGGCCTTATGCCTAGCCCCTGCCTTATGCCTAGCCCGCACTTGTGCCCCGGCCTTAGGCCTAGCCCGCAGTTGTGCCCCAGCCTTATGCCTAGCCAGCACTTGTGCCCCTGCCTTATGCCTAGCCAGCACTTGTGCCCCTGCCTTATGCCTAGCCAGCACTTGTGCCCCTGCCTTATGCCTAGCCAGCACTTGTGCCCCGGCCTTAAGCCTAGCCCGCACTTGTGCCCGGCCTTAATCCTAGCCCGCACTTGTGCCCCGGCCTTATGCCTAGCCCCTGCCTTATGCCTAGCCCGCACTTGTGCCCCGGCCTTAGGCCTAGCCCGCACTTGTGCCCCGGCCTTAGGCCTAGCCCGCAGTTGTGCCCCTGCCTTATGCCTAGCCAGCACTTGTGCCCCTGCCTTATGCCTAGCCAGCACTTGTGCCCCTGCCTTATGCCTAGCCAGCACTTGTGCCCATGCCTTATTCCTAGCCAGCACTTGTGCCCCTGCCTTATGCCTAGCCAGCACTTGTGCCCCTGCCTTATGCCTAGCCAGCACTTGTGCCCCTGCCTTATGCCTAGACTGCACTTGTGCCCAGGCCTTAAGCCTAGCTGGCACTTGTGCCCAGGCCTTAAGCCTAGCTGGCACTTGTGCCCCCTGCCTTGATCCTAGCCAGCACTGCACTTGTGCCCAGGCCTTAAGCCTAGCCCGCACTTGTGCTCAGGCCTTAAGCCTAGCCCACACTTGTGCCCATGCCTTAAGCCTAGCCAGCACTTGTGCCCCCTTCCTTGATCCTAGCCAGCACTTGTGCCCCGGCCTTATGCCTAGCCAGCACTTGTGCCCCTGCCTTATGCCTAGCCAACACTTGTGTCCCTGCCTTATGCCTAGCCAGCACTTGTGCCCCTGCCTTATGCCTAGCCAGCACTTGTGCCCCTGCCTTATGCCTAGCCAGCACTTGTGCCTTGGCCTTAAGCCTAGCCCGCGCTTGTGCCCCGGCCTTAAGCCTAGCCCACACTTTTGCCCCGGCCTTAGGCCTAGCCCGCACTTGTGCCCCGGCCTTAGGCCTAGTCCGCACTTGTGCCCAGGCCTTAAGCCTAGCCCGCACTTTTGAGCCTCTTGAATGCTTGTTTGTTTGTTTTTGTCTTCAGCTTCGTGTTGGTTATGCACATAGGGCCAGCTTTACGCTCTTCGCTCTTGTCCCGTCTGCATGCGCATGCACGACTGTAATTGGGGAAGAAGGCATTACCCATTTACGGAGGACAGACAAGAAGTGCCTGGTCGCTTGGAGCATGGGGTTATGTAGAGGCTCCGCACTGTACAACAAAGGATCTAGTCCTAAATGTCCAAGTACAGAGTAGAGGGGTGAAAGCTAGCTCTTCACCCCTATGGGTGCCTAACCCTTTATGCAAAGAGTGCAAAGTGTTAGCTGTATGCCTTAACCCTAGCCCACACTTTTGCCCCTGTATTAAGCCTAGCCCGCACTTGTGCCCCGGCCTTAAGCCTAGCTCGCACTTGTGCCCCGGCCTTAAGCCTTGCCCGCACTTGTGCCCCGGCATTAAGCCTTGCCCGCACTTGTGCCCCGGCCTTAAGCCTTGCCCGCACTTTTGCCCCGGCCTTAAGCCTAGCCAGCACTCGTGCCCCGGCCTTAAGCCTAGCCCGCACTCGTGCCCCGGCCTTAAGCCTAGCCCGCACTCGTGCCCCGGCCTTAAGCCTAGCCCGCACTCGTGCCCCGGCCTTAAGCCTAGCCCGCACTCGTGCCCCGGCCTTAAGCCTAGCCCGCACTCGTGCCCCTGCCATAAGCCTAGCCCGCACTCGTGCCCCGGCCTTAAGCCTAGCCCGCACTCCTGCCCCGGCCTTAAGCCTAGCCCGCACTCGTGCCCCGGCCTTAAGCCTAGCCCGCACTCGTGCCCCGGCCTTAAGCCTAGCCCGCACTCGTGCCCCGGCCTTAAGCCTAGCCCGCACTCGTGCCCCGGCCTTAAGCCTAGCCCGCACTTTTGAGCCTCTTGAATGCTTGTTTGTTTGTTTTTGTCTTCAGCTTCATGTTGGTTATGCACATAGGGCCAGCTTTACGCTCTTCGCTCTTGTCCCGTCTGCATGCGCATGCACGACTGTAATTGGGGAAGAAGGCATTACCCATTTATGGAGGACAGACAAGAAGTGCCTGGTCGCTTGGAGCATGGGGTTATGGAGAGGCTCCGCACTGTACAACAAAGGATCTAGTCCTAAATGTCCAAGTACAGAGTAGAGGGGTGAAAGCTAGCTCTTCACCCCTATGGGTGCCTAACCCTTTATGCAAAGAGTGCAAAGTGTTAGCTGTATGCCTTAACCCTAGCCCACACATTTGCCCCTGTATTAAGCCTAGCCCGCACTTGTGTCCCGGCCTTAAGCCTAGCTCGCACTTGTGCCCCGGCCTTAAGCCTTGCCCGCACTTGTGCCCCGGCATTAAGCCTTGCCCGCACTTGTGCCCCGGCCTTAAGCCTTGCCCGCACTTTTGCCCCGGCCTTAAGCCTAGCCCGCACTCGTGCCCCGGCCTTAAGCCTAGCCCGCACTCGTGCCCCGGCCTTAAGCCTAGCCCGCACTCGTGCCCCGGCCTTAAGCCTAGCCCGCACTCGTGCCCCGGCCTTAAGCCTAGCCCGCACTCGTGCCCCGGCCTTAAGCCTAGCCCGCACTCGTGCCCCGGCCATAAGCCTAGCCCGCACTCGTGCCCCGGCCTTAAGCCTAGCCCGCACTCCTGCCCCGGCCTTAAGCCTAGCCCGCACTCGTGCCCCGGCCTTAAGCCTAGCCCGCACTCGTGCCCCGGCCTTAAGCCTAGCCCGCACTCCTGCCCCTGCCTTAAGCCTAGCCCGCACTCGTGCCCCGGCCTTAAGCCTAGCCCGCACTCGTGCCCCGGCCTTAAGCCTAGCCCGCACTCGTGCCCCGGCCTTAAGCCTAGCCCGCACTCGTGCCCCGGCCTTAAGCCTAGCCCGCACTCGTGCCCCGGCCTTAAGCCTAGCCCGCACTCGTGCCCCGGCCTTAAGCCTAGCCCGCACTCGTGCCCCGGCCTTAAGCCTAGCCCGCACTCGTGCCCCGGCCTTAAGCCTAGCCCGCACTCGTGCCCCGGCCTTAAGTCGAGCCCGCACTCGTGCCCCGGCCTTAAGCCTAGCCCGCACTCGTGCCCCGGCCTTAAGCCTAGCCCGCACTCGTGCCCCGGCCTTAAGCCTAGCCCGCACTCGTGCCCCGGCCTTAAGCCTAGCCCGCACTTGTGCCCCGCCCTTAAGCCTAGCCCGCACTTGTGCCCCGGCCTTAAGCCTAGCCCGCACTTGTGCCCCGGCCTTAAGCCTAGCCCGCACTTGTGCCCCGGCCTTAAGCCTAGCCCGCACTTGTGCCCAGGCCTTAAGCCTAGCTGGCACTTGTGCCCATGCCTTAAGCCTAGCCCCCACTTGTGCCCCGGCCTTAAGCCTAGCCCCCACTTGTGCCCCGGCCTTAAGCCTAGCCCGCACTTGTGCCCCGGCCTTAAGCCTAGCCCGCACTTGTGCCCCGGCACTAATCCTAGCCCGCACTTGTGCCCCGGCCTTATGCCTAGCCCCTGCCTTATGCCTAGCCCGCACTTGTGCCCCGGCCTTAGGCCTAGCCCGCACTTGTGCCCCGGCCTTAGGCCTAGCCCGCAGTTGTGCCCCAGCCTTATGCCTAGCCAGCACTTGTGCCCCTGCCTTATGCCTAGCCAGCACTTGTGCCCCTGCCTTATGCCTAGCCAGCACTTGTGCCCCTGCCTTATGCCTAGCCAGCACTTGTGCCCCTGCCTTATGCCTAGCCAGCACTTGTGCCCCTGCCTTATGCCTAGCCAGCACTTGTGCCCCTGCCTTATGCCTAGCCAGCACTTGTGCCCCTGCCTTATGCCTAGCCAGCACTTGTGCCCCTGCCTTATGCCTAGCCAGCACTTGTGCCCCTGCCTTATGCCTAGCCAGCACTTGTGCCCCTGCCTTATGCCTAGCCAGCACTTGTGCCCCTGCCTTATGCCTAGCCAGCACTTGTGCCCCTGCCTTATGCCTAGCCAGCACTTGTGCCCCTGCCTTATGCCTAGCCAGCACTTGTGCCCCTGCCTTATGCTTTGCCAGCACTTGTGCCCCTGCATTATGCCTAGCCAGCACTTGTGCCCCTGCCTTATTCCTAGCCAGCACTTGTGCCCCTGCCTTATGCCTAGCCAGCACTTGTGCCCCTGCCTTATGCCTAGCCAGCACTTGTGCCCCTGCCTTATGCCTAGCCAGCACTTGTGCCCCTGCCTTATGCCTAGACAGCACTTGTGCCCAGGCCTTAAGCCTAGCTGGCACTTGTGCCCAGGCCTTAAGCCTAGCTGGCACTTGTGCCCCCTGCCTTTATCCTAGCCAGCACTGCACTTGTGCCCAGGCCTTAAGCCTAGCTCACACTTGTGCCCATGCCTTAAGCCTAGCCAGCACTTGTGCCCCCTTCCTTGATCCTAGCCAGCACTTGTGCCCCTGCCTTATGCCTAGCCAGCACTTGTGCCCCTGCCTTATGCCTAGCCAACACTTGTGTCCCTGCCTTATGCCTAGCCAGCACTTGTGCCCCTGCCTTATGCCTAGCCAGCACTTGTGCCCCTGCCTTATGCCTAGCCAGCACTTGTGCCCCGGCCTTAAGCCTAGCCCGCGCTTGTGCCCCGGCCTTAAGCCTAGCCCACACTTTTGCCCCGGCCTTAGGCCTAGCCCGCACTTGTGCCCCGGCCTTAGGCCTAGCCCGCACTTGTGCCCAGGCCTTAAGCCTAGCCCGCACTTTTGAGCCTCTTGAATGCTTGTTTGTTTGTTTTTGTCTTCAGCTTCATGTTGGTTATGCACATAGGGCCAGCTTTACTCTCTTCGCTCTTGTCCCGTCTGCATGCGCATGCACGACTGTAATTGGGGAAGAAGGCATTACCCATTTACGGAGGACAGACAAGAAGTGCCTGGTCGCTTGGAGCATGGGGTTATGGAGAGGCTCCGCACTGTACAACAAAGGATCTAGTCCTAAATGTCCAAGTACAGAGTAGAGGGGTGAAAGCTAGCTCTTCACCCCTATGGGTGCCTAACCCTTTATGCAAAGAGTGCAATGTGTTAGCTGTATGCCTTAACCCTAGCCCACACTTTTGCCCCTGTATTAAGCCTAGCCCGCACTTGTGTCCCGGCCTTAAGCCTAGCTCGCACTTGTGCCCCGGCCTTAAGTCTAGCCCGCACTCGTGCCCCGGCCTTAAGCCTAGCCCGCACTCGTGCCCCGGCCTTAAGCCTAGCCCGCACTCGTGCCCCGGCCTTAAGCCTAGCCCGCACTCGTGCCCCGGCCTTAAGCCTAGCCCGCACTCGTGCCCCGGCCTTAAGCCCAGCCCGCACTCGTGCCCCGGCCTTAAGACTAGCCCGCACTCGTGCCCCGGCCTTAAGCCTAGCCCGCACTCGTGCCCCGGCCTTAAGCCTAGCCCGCACTCGTGCCCCGGCCTTAAGCCTAGCCCGCACTCGTGCCCCGGCCTTAAGCCTAGCCCGCACTCGTGCCCCGGCCTTAAGCCTAGCCCGCACTCGTGCCCCGGCCTTAAGCCTAGCCCGCACTCGTGCCCCGGCCTTAAGCCTAGCCCGCACTCGTGCCCCAGCCTTAAGCCTAGCCCGCACTCGTGCCCCGGCCTTAAGCCTAGCCCGCACTCGTGCCCCGGCCTTAAGCCTAGCCCGCACTCGTGCCCCGGCCTTAAGCCTAGCCCGCACTCGTGCCCCGGCCTTAAGTCTAGCCCGCACTCGTGCCCCGGCCTTAAGCCTAGCCCGCACTCGTGCCCCGGCCTTAAGCCTAGCCCGCACTCGTGCCCCGGCCTTAAGCCTAGCCCGCACTCGTGCCCCGGCCTTAAGCCTAGCCCGCACTCGTGCCCCGGCCTTAAGCCTAGCCCGCACTCGTGCCCCGGCCTTAAGCCTAGCCCGCACTCTTGCCCCGGCCTTAAGCCTAGCCCGCACTCGTGCCCCGGCCTTAAGCCTAGCCCGCACTTGTGCCCCGGCCTTAAGCCTAGCCCGCACTTGTGCCCCGGCCTTAAGCCTAGCCCGCACTTGTGCCCCGGCCTTAATCCTAGCCCGCACTTGTGCCCCGGCCTTAAGCCTAGCCCGCACTCGTGCCCCGGCCTTAAGCCTAGCCCGCACTCGTGCCCCGGCCTTAAGCCTAGCCCGCACTCGTGCCCCGGCCTTAAGCCTAGCCCGCACTCGTGCCCCGGCCTTAAGCCTAGCCTGCACTCGTGCCCCGGCCTTAAGCCTAGCCCGCACTTGTGCCCCGGCCTTAAGCCTAGCCCGCACTTGTGCCCCGGCCTTAAGCCTAGCCCGCACTTGTGCCCCTGCCTTAATCCTAGCCCGCACTTGTGCCCCGGCCTTAAGCCTAGCCCGCACTTGTGCCCCGGCCTTAAGCCTAGCCCGCACTTGTGCCCCGGCCTTAAGCCTAGCCCGCACTTTTGAGCCCCTTGAATGCTTGTTTGTTTGTTTTTGTCTTCAGCTTCATGTTGGTTATGCACATAGGGCCAGCTTTACACTCTTCGCTCTTGTCCCGTCTGAATGCGCATGCACGACTGTAATTGGGGAAGAAGGCATTACCCATTTACGGAGGACAGACAAGAAGTGCCTGGTCGCTTGGAGCATGGGGTTATGGAGAGGCTCCGCACTGTACAACAAAGGATCTAGTCCTAAATGTCCAAGTACAGAGTAGAGGGGTGAAAGCTAGCTCTTCACCCCTATGGGTGCCTAACCCTTTATGCAAAGAGTGCAAAGAGTTAGCTGTATGCCTTAAGCCTAGCCAGCACTTGTGCCCCGGCCTTAAGCCTAGCCAGCACTTGTGCCCCTGCCTTATGCCTAGCCAGCACTTGAGCCCCTGCCTTATGCCTAGCCAGCACTTGTGCCCCTGCCTTATGCCTTGACAGCACTTGTGCCCCTGCTTTATGCCTAGCCAGCACTTGTGCCCCTGCCTTATGCCTAGCCACCACTTGTGCCCCTGCCTTATGCCTAGCCAGCACTTGTGCCCCTGCCTTATGCCTAGCAAGCACTTGTGCCCCTGCCTTATGCCTAGCCAGCACTTGTGCCCCTGCCTTATGCCTAGCCAGCACTTGTGCCCCTGCCTTATGCCTAGCTGGCACTTGTGCCCCTGCCTTATGCCTAGCTGGCACTTGTGCCCCTGCCTTATGCCTTGCTGGCACTTGTGCCCAGGCCTTAAGCCTAGCTGGCACTTGTGCCCATGCCTTAAGAATAGCTGGCACTTGTGCCCCCTGCCTTGATCCTAGCCAGCACCGCACTTGTGCCCAGGCCTTAAGCCTAGCCCGCACTTGTGCCCAGGCCTTAAGCCTAGCCCACACTTGTGCCCATGCCTTAAGCCTAGCCAGCACTTGTGCCCCCTTCCTTGATCCTAGCCAGCACTTGCGCCCCTGCCTTATACCTAGCCAGCACTTGTGCCCCTGCCTTATGCCTAGCCAGCACTTGTGCCCCTGCCTTATGCCTAGCCAGCACTTGTGCCCCTGCCTTATGCCTAGCCAGCACTTGTGCCCCTGCCTTATGCCTAGCCAGCACTTGTGCCCCTGCCTTATGCCTAGCCAGCACTTGTGCCCCTGCCTTATGCCTAGCTGGCACTTGTGCCCAGGCCTTAAGCCTAGCTGGCACTTGTGCCCATGCCTTAAGCCTAGCTGGCACTTGTGCCCCCTGCCTTGATCCTAGCCAGCACCGCACTTGTGCCCAGGCCTTAAGCCTAGCCCGCACTTGTGCCCAGGCCTTAAGCCTAGCCCACACTTGTGCCCATGCCTTAAGCCTAGCCAGCACATGTGCCCCCTTCCTTGATCCTAGCCAGCACTTGTGCCCCTGCCTTATGCCTAGCCAGCACTTGTGCCCCAGCCTTAAGCCTAGCCCGCACTTGTGCCCCGGCCTTAATCCTAGCCCGCACTTGTGCCCCGGCCTTAAGCCTAGCCCGCACTTGTGCCCCGGCCTTAAGCCTAGCCCGCACTTGTGCCCCGGCCTTAAGCCTAGCCCGCACTTTTGAGCCCCTTGAATGCTTGTTTGTTTGTTTTTGTCTTCAGCTTCATGTTGGTTATGCACATAGGGCCATCTTTACACAATTCGCTCTTGTCCTGTCTGAATGCGCATGCACGACTGTAATTGGGGAAGAAGGCATTACCCATTTACGGAGGACAGACAAGAAGTGCCTGGTCGCTTGGAGCATGGGGTTATGGAGAGGCTCCGCACTGTACAACAAAGGATCTAGTCCTAAATGTCCAAGTACAGAGTAGAGGGGTGAAAGCTAGCTCTTCACCCCTATGGGTGCCTAACCCTTTATGCAAAGAGTGCAAAGAGTTAGCTGTATGCCTTAAGCCTAGCCCGCACTTGTGCCCCGGCCTTAAGCCTAGCCAGCACTTGTGCCCCTGCCTTATGCCTAGCCAGCACTTGTGCCCCTGCCTTATGCCTAGCCAGCACTTGTGCCCCTGCCTTATGCCTAGCCAGCACTTGTGCCCCTGCCTTATGCCTAGCCAGCACTTGTGCCCCTGCCTTATGCCTAGCCAGCACTTGTGCCCCTGCCTTATGCCTAGCCAGCACTTGTGCCCCTGCCTTATGCCTAGCCAGCACTTGTGCCCCTGCCTTATGTCTAGCCAGCACTTGTGCCCCTGCCTTATGCCTAGCCAGCACTTGTGCCCCTGCCTTATGCCTAGCTGGCACTTGTGCCCAGGCCTTAAGCCCAGCTGGCACTTGTGCCCAGGCCTTAAGCCTAGCTGACACTTGTGCCCATGCCTTAAGCCTAGCTGGCACTTGTGCCCCCTGCCTTGATCCTAGCCAGCACTGCACTTGTGCCCAGGCCTTAAGCCTAGCCCGCACTTGTGCCCAGGCCTTAAGCCTAGCCCACACTTGTGCCCATGCCTTAAGCCTAGCCAGCACTTGTGCCCCCTTCCTTGATCCTAGCCAGCACTTGTGCCCCTGCCTTATGCCTAGCCCGCACTTGTGCCCCTGCCTTATGCATAGCCAGCACTTGTGCCCCAGCCTTATGCATAGCCAGCACTTGTGCCCCTGCCTTACGCCTAGCCAGCACTTGTGCTTCTGCCTTATGCCTAGCCAGCACTTGTGCCCCTGCCTTATGCCTAGCCAGCACTTGAGCCCCTGCCTTATGCCTAGCCAGCACTTGTGCCCCTGGCTTATGCCTAGCCAGCACTTGTGCCCCTGCCTTATGCCTAGCCAGCACTTTTGCCCCTGCCTTATGCCTAGCCAGCACTTGTGCCCCTGCCTTATGCCTAGCCAGCACTTGTGCCCCTGCCTTATGCCTAGCCAGCACTTGTGCCCCTGCCTTATGCCTAGCCAGCACTTGTGCCCCTGCCTTATGCCTAGCCAGCACTTGTGCCCCTGCCTTATGCCTAGCCAGCACTTGTGCCCCTGCCTTATGCCTAGCCCACACTTGTGCCCAGGCCTTAAGCCTAGCTGGCACTTGTGCCCATGCCTTAAGCCTAGCTGGCACTTGTGCCCCCTGCCTTGATCCTAGCCAGCACCGCACTTTTTCCCAGGCCTTAAGCCTAGCCCGCACTTGTGCCCATGCCTTCAGCCTAGCCAGCACTTGTGCCCACTTCCTTGATCCTAGCCCGCACTTGTGCCCCGGCCTTAAGCCTAGCCCGCACTTGTGCCCCGGCCTTAAGCCTAGCCCCCACTTGTGCCCCGGCCTTAACCCTAGCCCGCACTTGTGCCCCGGCCTTAAGCCTAGCCCGGACTTGTGCCCCGGCCTTAATCCTAGCCCGCACTTGTGCCCCGGCCTTATGCCTAGCCCCTGCCTTATGCCTAGCCTGCTATTGTGCCCCGGCCTTAGGCCTAGCCCGCACTTGTGCCCCCGGCCTTAGGCCTAGCCCGCACTTGTGCCACTGCCTTATGCCTAGCCAGCATTTGTGCCCCTGCCTTATGCCTAGCCAGCACTTGTGCCCCTGCCTTATGCCTAGCCAGCACTTGTGCCCCTGCCTTATGCCTAGCCAGCACTTGTGCCCCTGCCTTATGCCTAGCCAGCACTTGTGCCCCTGCCTTATGCCTAGCCAGCACTTGTGCCCCTGCCTTATGCCTAGCCAGCACTTGTGCCCCTGCCTTATGCCTAGCCAGCACTTGCGCCCCTGCCTTATGCCTAGCCAGCACTTGTGCCCCTGCCTTATGCCTAGCCAGCACCTGTGCCCCTGCCTTATGCCTACCCCGCACCTATGCCCCGGCCTGAAGCCTAGCCCGCACTTGTGCCCCGGCCTTATGCCTAGCCCGCACTTGTGCCCCGGCCTTAAGCCTAGCCTGCGCTTGTGCCCCGGCCTTATGCCTAGCCCCTGCCTTATGCCTAGCCTGCTATTGTGTCCCGGACTTAGGCCTAGCCCGCACTTGTGCCCCGGCCTTAGGCCTAGCCCGCAATTGTTCCCCGGCCTTATGCCTAGCCAGCACTTGTGCCCCTGCCTTATGCCTAGCCAGCACTTGTGCCCCTACCTTATGCCTAGCCAGCACTTGTGCCCCTGCCTTATGCCTAGCCAGCACTTGTGCCCCTGCCTTATTCCTAGCCAGCACTTGTGACCCTGCCTTATGCCTAGCCAGCACTTGTGCCCCTGCCTTATGCCTAGCCAGCACTTGTGCCCCTGCCTTATGCCTAGCCAGCACTTGTGCCCCTGCCTTATGCCTAGCCCGCACTTGTGCCCCGGCCTAAAGCCTAGCCCGCACTTGTGCCCCGGCCTTAAGCCTAGCCCGCACTTGTGCCCCGGCCTTAAGCCTAGCCCGCACTTGTGCCCAGGCCTTAAGCCTAGCTGGCACTTGTGCCCATGCCTTAAGCCTAGCCAGCACTTGTGCCCACTTCCTTGATCCTAGCCCGCACTTGTGCCCCGGCCTTAAGCCTAGCCCCCACTTGTGCCCCGGCCTTAAGCCTAGCCCCCACTTGTGCCCCGGCCTTAAGCCTAGCCCGCACTTGTGCCCCGGCCTTAAGCCTAGCCCGCACTTGTGCCCCGGCCTTAATCCTAGCCCGCACTTGTGCCCCGGCCTTATGCCTAGCCCCTGCCTTATGCCCAGCCCGCACTTGTGCCCCGGCCTTAGGCCTAGCCCGCACTTGTGCCCCGGCCTTAGGTCTAGCCCGCAGTTGTGCCCCAGCCTTATGCCTAGCCAGCACTTGTGCCCCGGCCTTATGCCTAGCCAGCATTTGTGCCCCTGCCTTATGCCTAGCCAGCACTTGTGCCCCTGCCTTATGCCTAGCCAGCACTTGTGCCCCTGCCTTATGCCTAGCCAGCACTTGTGACCCTGCCTTATGCCTAGCCAGCACTTGTGCCCCTGCCTTATGCCTAGCCAGGACTTGTGCCCCTGCCTTATGCCTAGCCAGCACTTGTGCCCCTGCCTTATGCCTAGCCAGCACTTGTGCCCCTGCCTTATGCCTAGCCAGCACTTGTGCCCCTGCCTTATGCCTAGCCAGCACTTGTGCCCCTGCCTTATGCCTAGCCAGCACTTGTGCCCCTGCCTTATGCCTAGCCAGCACTTGTGCCCCTGCCTTATGCTTAGCCAGCACTTGTGCCCCTGCATTATGCCTAGCCAGCACTTGTGCCCCTGCCTTATGCCTAGCCAGCACCTGTGCCCCTGCCTTATGCCTACCCCGCACCTATGCCCCTGCCTTATGCCTAACCCGCACTTGTGCCCTGGCCTTAAGCCTAGCCCGCACTTGTGCCCCGGCCTAATGCCTAGCCCGCACTTGTGCCCTGGCCTTAAGCCTAGCCCGCGCTTGTGCCCCGGCCTTATGCCTAGCCCCTGCCTTATGCCTAGCCTGCTATTGTGCCCCGGCCTTAGGCCTAGCCCGCACTTGTGCCCCGGCCTTAGGCCTAGCCCGCAATTGTGCCCCCGGCCTTATGCCTAGCCAGCACTTGTGCCCCTGCTTTATGCCTAGCCAGCACTTGTGCCCCTGCCTTATGCCTAGCCAGCACTTGTGCCCCTGCCTTATGCCTAGCCAGCACTTGTGCCCCTGCCTTATACCTAGCCAGCACTTGTGCCCCTGCCTTATGCCTAGCCAGCACTTGTGCCCCTGCCTTATGCCTAGCCACCACTTGTGCCCCCGCCTTATGCCTAGCCAGCACTTGTGCCCCTGCCTTATGCCTAGCCAGCACTTGTGCCCAGGCCTTAAGCCTAGCTGGCACTTGTGCCCAGGCCTTAAGCCTAGCTGGCACTTGTGCCCCCTGCCTTGATCCTAGCCAGCACTGCACTTGTGCCCAGGCCTTAAGCCTAGCCCGCACTTGTGCTCAGGCCTTAAGCCTAGCCCACACTTGTGCCCATGCCTTAAGCCTAGCCAGCACTTGTGCCCCCTTCCTTGATCCTAGCCAGCACTTGTGCCCCTGCCTTATGCCTAGCCAGCACTTGTGCCCCTGCCTTATGCCTAGCCAACACTTGTGTCCCTGCCTTATGCCTAGCCAGCACTTGTGCCCCTGCCTTATGCCTAGCCAGCACTTGTGCCCCTGCCTTATGCCTAGCCAGCACTTGTGCCCCGGCCTTACGCCTAGCCCGCGCTTGTGCCCCGGCCTTAAGCCTAGCCCACACTTTTGCCCCGGCCTTAGGCCTAGCCCGCACTTGTGCCCCGGCCTTAGGCCTAGTCCGCACTTGTGCCCAGGCCTTAAGCCTAGCCCGCACTTTTGAGCCTCTTGAATGCTTGTTTGTTTGTTTTTGTCTTCAGCTTCATGTTGGTTATGCACATAGGGCCAGCTTTACGCTCTTCGCTCTTGTCCCGTCTGCATGCGCATGCACGACTGTAATTGGGGAAGAAGGCATTACCCATTTACGGAGGACGGACAAGAAGTGCCTGGTCGCTTGGAGCATGGGGTTATGGAGAGGCTCCGCACTGTACAACAAAGGATCTAGTCCTAAATGTCCAAGTACAGAGTAGAGGGGTGAATGCTAGCTCTTCACCCCTATGGGTGCCTAACCCTTTATGCAAAGAGTGCAAAGTGTTAGCTGTATGCCTTAACCCTAGCCCACACTTTTGCCCCTGTATTAAGCCTAGCCCGCACTTGTGTCCCGGCCTTAAGCCTAGCTCGCACTTGTGCCCTGGCCTTAAGCCTTGCCCGCACTTGTGCCCCGGCATTAAGCCTTGCCCGCACTTGTGCCCCGGCCTTAAGCCTTGCCCGCACTTGTGCCCCGGCCTTAAGCCTAGCCCGCACTCGTGCCCCGGCCTTAAGCCTAGCCCGCACTCGTGCCCCGGCCTTAAGCCTAGCCCGCACTCGTGCCCCGGCCTTAAGCCTAGCCCGCACTCGTGCCCCGGCCTTAAGCCTAGCCCGCACTCGTGCCCCGGCCTTAAGCCTAGCCCGCACTCGTGCCCTGGCCATAAGCCTAGCCCGCACTCGTGCCCCGGCCTTAAGCCTAGCCCGCACTCCTGCCCCGGCCTTAAGCCTAGCCCGCACTCGTGCCCCGGCCTTAAGCCTAGCCCACACTCGTGCCCCGGCCTTAAGCCTAGCCCGCACTCGTGCCCCGGCCTTAAGCCTAGCCCGCACTCGTGCCCCGGCCTTAAGCCTAGCCCGCACTCGTGCCCCGGCCTTAAGCCTAGCCCGCACTCGTGCCCCGGCCTTAAGCCTAGCCCGCACTCGTGCCCCGGCCTTAAGCCTAGCCCGCACTCGTGCCCCGGCCTTAAGCCTAGCCCGCACTCGTGCCCCGGCCTTAAGCCTAGCCCGCACTCGTGCCCCGGCCTTAAGCCTAGCCCGCACTCGTGCCCCGGCCTTAAGCCTAGCCCGCACTCGTGCCCCGGCCTTAAGCCTAGCCCGCACTCGTGCCCCGGCCTTAAGCCGAGCCCGCACTCGTGCCCCGGCCTTAAGCCTAGCCCGCACTCGTGCCCCGGCCTTAAGCCTAGCCCGCACTCGTGCCCCGGCCTTAAGCCTAGCCCGCACTTGTGCCCCGCCCTTAAGCCAAGCCCGCACTTGTGCCCCGGCCTTAAGCCTAGCCCGCACTTGTGCCCCGGCCTTAAGCCTATCCCCCACTTGTGCCCCGGCCTTAAGCCTAGCCCGCACTTGTGCCCAGGCCTTAAGCCTAGCTGGCACTTGTGCCCATGCCTTAAGCCTAGCCGCCACTTGTGCCCCGGCCTTAAGCCTAGCCCCCACTTGTGCCCCGGCCTTAAGCCTAGCCCGCACTTGTGCCCCGGCCTTAAGCCTAGCCCGCACTTGTGCCCCGGCCTTAATCCTAGCCCGCACTTGTGCCCCGGCCTTATGCCTAGCCCATGCCTTATGCCTAGTCCGCACTTGTGCCCCGGCCTTAGGCCTAGCCCGCACTTGTGCCCCAGCCTTAGGCCTAGCCCGCAGTTGTGCCCCAGCCTTATGCCTAGCCAGCACTTGTGCCCCTGCCTTATGCCTAGCCAGCACTTGTGCCCCTGCCTTATGCCTAGCCAGCACTTGTGCCCCTGCCTTATGCCTAGCCAGCACTTGTGCCCCTGCCTTATGCCTAGCCAGCACTTGTGCCCCTGCCTTATGCCTAGCCAGCACTTGTGCCCCTGCCTTATGCCTAGCCAGGACTTGTGCCCCTGCCTTATGCCTAGCCAGCACTTGTGCCCCTGCCTTATGCCTAGCCAGCACTTGTGCCCCTGCCTTATGCCTAGCCAGCACTTGTGCCCCTGCCTTATGCCTAGCCAGCACTTGTGCCCCTGCCTTATGCCTAGCCAGCACTTGTGCCCCTGCCTTATGCCTAGCCAGCACTTGTGCCCCTGCCTTATGCCTAGCCAGCACTTGTGCCCCTGCCTTATGCTTAGCCAGCACTTGTGCCCCTGCATTATGCCTAGCCAGCACTTGTGCCCCTGCCTTATTCCTAGCCAGCACTTGTGCCCCTGCCTTATGCCTAGCCAGCACTTGTGCCCCTGCCTTATGCCTAGCCAGCACTTGTGCCCCTGCCTTATGCCTAGCCAGCACTTGTGCCCCTGCCTTATGCCTAGCCAGCACTTGTGCCCAGGCCTTAAGCCTAGCTGGCACTTGTGCCCAGGCCTTAAGCCTAGCTGGCACTTGTGCCCCCTGCCTTGATCCTAGCCAGCACTGCACTTGTGCCCAGGCCTTAAGCCTAGCCCGCACTTGTGCTCAGGCCTTAAGCCTAGCCCACACTTGTGCCCATGCCTTAAGCCTAGCCAGCACTTGTGCCCCCTTCCTTGATCCTAGCCAGCACTTGTGCCCCTGCCTTATGCCTAGCCAGCACTTGTGCCCCTGCCTTATTCCTAGCCAACACTTGTGTCCCTGCCTTATGCCTAGCCAGCACTTGTGCCCCTGCCTTATGCCTAGCCAGCACTTGTGCCCCGGCCTTAAGCCTAGCCCGCGCTTGTGCCCCGGCCTTAAGCCTAGCCCACACTTTTGCCCCGGCCTTAGGCCTAGCCCGCACTTGTGCCCCGGCCTTAGGCCTAGCCCGCACTTGTGCCCAGGCCTTAAGCCTAGCCCGCACTTTTGAGCCTCTTGAATGCTTGTTTGTTTGTTTTTGTCTTCAGCTTCATGTTGGTTATGCACATAGGGCCAGCTTTACTCTCTTCGCTCTTGTCCCGTCTGCATGCGCATGCACGACTGTAATTGGGGAAGAAGGCATTACCCATTTACGGAGGACAGACAAGAAGTGCCTGGTCGCTTGGAGCATGGGGTTATGGAGAGGCTCCGCACTGTACAACAAAGGATCTAGTACTAAATGTCCAAGTACAGAGTAGAGGGGTGAAAGCTAGCTCTTCACCCCTATGGGTGCCTAACCCTTTATGCAAAGAGTGCAAAGTGTTAGCTGTATGCCTTAACCCTAGCCCACACTTTTGCCCCTGTATTAAGCCTAGCCCGCACTTGTGTCCCGGCCTTAAGCCTAGCTCGCACTTGTGCCCCGGCCTTAAGCCTTGCCCGCACTTGTGCCCCGGCATTAAGCCTTGCCCGCACTTGTGCCCCGGCCTTAAGCCTTGCCCGCACTTGTGCCCCGGCCTTAAGCCTAGCCCGCACTCGTGCCCCGGCCTTAAGCCTAGCCCGCACTCGTGCCCCGGCCTTAAGCCTAGCCCGCACTCGTGCCCCGGCCTTAAGCCTAGCCCGCACTCGTGCCCCGGCCTTAAGCCTAGCCCGCACTCGTGCCCCGGCCTTCAGCCTAGCCCGCACTCGTGCCCCGGCCTTAAGCCTAGCCCGCACTCATGCCCCGGCCTTAAGCCTAGCCCGCACTCGTGCCCCGGCCTTAAGCCTAGCCCGTACTCGTGCCCCGGCCTTAAGCCTAGCCCGCACTCGTGCCCCGGCCTTAAGCCTAGCCCGCACTCGTGCCCCGGCCTTAAGCCTAGCCCGCACTCGTTCCCCGGCTTTAAGCCTAGCCCGCACTCGTGCCCCGGCCTTAAGCCTAGCCCGCACTCGTGCCCCGGCCTTAAGCCTAGCCCGCACTCGTGCCCCTGCCTTAAGCCTAGCCCGCACTCGTGCCCCGGCCTTAAGCCTAGCCCGCACTCGTGCCCCGGCCTTAAGCCTAGCCCGCACTCGTGCCCCGGCCTTAAGCCTAGCCCGCACTCGTGCCCCGGCCTTAAGCCTAGCCCGCACTCGTGCCCCGGCCTTAAGCCTAGCCCACACTCGTGCCCTGGCCTTAAGCCTAGCCCGCACTCGTGCCCCGGCCTTAAGCCTAGCCCGCACTTGTGCCCCGGCCTTAAGCCTAGCCCGCACTTGTGCCCCGGCCTTAAGCCTAGCCCGCACTTGTGCCCCGGCCTTAAGCCTAGCCCGCACTTGTGCCCCGGCCTTAAGCCTAGCCCGCACTTGTGCCCCGGCCTTAAGCCTAGCCCGCACTTGTGCCCCGGCCTTAAGCCTAGCCCGCACTTTTGAGCCCCTTGAATGCTTGTTTGTTTGTTTTTGTCTTCAGCTTCATGTTGGTTATGCACATAGGGCCAGCTTTACACTCTTCGCTCTTGTCCCGTCTGAATGCGCATGCACGACTGTAATTGGGGAAGAAGGCATTACCCATTTACGGAGGACAGACAAGAAGTGCCTGGTCGCTTGGAGCATGGGGTTATGGAGAGGCTCCGCACTGTACAACAAAGGATCTAGTCCTAAATGTCCAAGTACAGAGTAGAGGGGTGAAAGCTAGCTCTTCACCCCTATGGGTGCCTAACCCTTTATGCAAAGAGTGCAAAGAGTTAGCTGTATGCCTTAAGCCTAGCCAGCACTTGTGCCCCGGCCTTAAGCCTAGCCAGCACTTGTGCCCCTGCCTTATGCCTAGCCAGCACTTGTGCCCCTGCCTTATGCCTAGCCAGCACTTGTGCCCCTGCCTTATGCCTTGACAGCACTTGTGCCCCTGCTTTATGCCTAGCCAGCACTTGTGCCCCTGCCTTATGCCTAGCCAGCACTTGTGCCCCTGCCTTATGCCTAGCCAGCACTTGTGCCCCTGCCTTATGCCTAGCCAGCACTTGTGCCCCTGCCTTATGCCTAGCCAGCACTTGTGCCCCTGCCTTATGCCTAGCCAGCACTTGTGCCCCTGCCTTATGCCTAGCTGGCACTTGTGCCCCTGCCTTATGCCTAGCTGGCACTTGTGCCCCTGCCTTATGCCGAGCTGGCACTTGTGCCCAGGCCTTAAGCCTAGCTGGCACTTGTGCCCATGCCTTAAGACTAGCTGGCATTTGTGCCCCCTGCCTTGATCCTAGCCAGCACCGCACTTGTGCCCAGGCCTTAAGCCTAGCCCGCACTTGTGCCCAGGCCTTAAGCCTAGCCCACACTTGTGCCCATGCCTTAAGCCTAGCCAGCACTTGTGCCCCCTTCCTTGATCCTAGCCAGCACTTGCGCCCCTGCCTTATACCTAGCCAGCACTTGTGCCCCTGCCTTATGCCTAGCCAGCACTTGTGCCCCTGCCTTATGCCTAGCCAGCACTTGTGCCCCTGCCTTATGCCTAGCCAGCACTTGTGCCCCTGCCTTATGCCTAGCTGGCACTTGTGCCCAGGCCTTAAGCCTAGCTGGCACTTGTGCCCATGCCTTAAGCCTAGCTGGCACTTGTGCCCCCTGCCTTGATCCTAGCCAGCACCGCACTTGTGCCCAGGCCTTAAGCCTAGCCCACACTTGTGCCCATGCCTTAAGCCTAGCCAGCACATGTGCCCCCTTCCTTGATCCTAGCCAGCACTTGTGCCCCTGCCTTATGCCTAGCCAGCACTTGTGCCCCAGCCTTAACCCTAGCCCGCACTTGTGCCCCGGCCTTAAGCCTAGCCCGCACTTGTGCCCCGGCCTTAAGCCTAGCCCGCACTTGTGCCCCGGCCTTAAGCCTAGCCCGCACTCGTGCCCCGGCCTTAAGCCTAGCCCGCACTTTTGAGCCCCTTGAATGCTTGTTTGTTTGTTTTTGTCTTCAGCTTCATGTTGGTTATGCACATAGGGCCAGCTTTACGCTCTTCGCTCTTGTCCCGTCTGAATGCGCATGCACGACTGTAATTGGGGAAGAAGGCATTACCCATTTACGGAGGACAGACAAGAAGTGCCTGGTCGCTTGGAGCATGGGGTTATGGAGAGGCTCCGCACTGTACAACAAAGGATCTAGTCCTAAATGTCCAAGTACAGAGTAGAGGGGTGAAAGCTAGCTCTTCACCCCTATGGGTGCCTAACCCTTTATGCAAAGAGTGCAAAGTGTTAGCTGTATGCCTTAACCCTAGCCCACACTTTTGCCCCTGTATTAAGCCTAGCCCGCACTTGTGTCCCGGCCTTAAGCCTAGCTCGCACTTGTGCCCCGGCCTTAAGCCTTGCCCGCACTTGTGCCCCGGCATTAAGCCTTGCCCGCACTTGTGCCCCGGCCTTAAGCCTTGCCCGCACTTTTGCCCCGGCCTTAAGCCTAGCCCGCACTCGTGCCCCGGCCTTAAGCCTAGCCCGCACTCGTGCCCCGGCCTTAAGCCTAGCCCGCACTCGTGCCCCGGCCTTAAGCCTAGCCCGCACTCGTGCCCCGGCCTTAAGCCTAGCCCGCACTCGTGCCCCGGCCTTAAGCCTAGCCCGCACTCGTGCCCCGGCCATAAGCCTAGCCCGCACTCGTGCCCCGGCCTTAAGCCTAGCCCGCACTCCTGCCCCGGCCTTAAGCCTAGCCCGCACTCGTGCCCCGGCCTTAAGCCTAGCCCGCACTCGTGCCCCGGCCTTAAGCCTAGCCCGCAGTCGTGCCCCGGCCTTAAGCCTAGCCCGCACTCGTGCGCCGGCCTTAAGCCTAGCCCGCACTCCTGCCCCGGCCTTAAGCCTAGCCCGCACTCGTGCCCCGGCCTTAAGCCTAGCCCGCACTCGTGCCCCGGCCTTAAGCCTAGCCCGCACTCGTGCCCCGGCCTTAAGCCTAGCCCGCACTCGTGCCCCGGCCTTAAGCCTAGCCCGCACTCGTGCCCCGGCCTTAAGCCTAGCCCGCACTCGTGCCCCGGCCTTAAGCCTAGCCCGCACTCGTGCCCCGGCCTTAAGCCTAGCCCGCACTCGTGCCCCGGCCTTAAGCCTAGCCCGCACTCATGCCCCGGCCTTAAGCCGAGCCCGCACTCGTGCCCCGGCCTTAAGCCTAGCCCGCACTCGTGCCCCGGCCTTAAGCCGAGCCCGCACTCGTGCCCCGGCCTTAAGCCTAGCCCGCACTCGTGCCCCGGCCTTAAGCCTAGCCCGCACTCGTGCCCCGGCCTTAAGCCTAGCCCGCACTCGTGCCCCGGCCTTAAGCCTAGCCCGCACTTGTGCCCCGCCCTTAAGCCTAGCCCGCACTTGTGCCCCGGCCTTAAGCCTAGCCCGCACTTGTGCCCCGGCCTTAAGCCTAGCCCGCACTTGTGCCCCGGCCTTAAGCCTAGCCCGCACTTGTGCCCAGGCCTTAAGCCTAGCTGGCACTTGTGCCCATGCCTTAAGCCTAGCCCCCACTTGTGCCCCGGCCTTAAGCCTAGCCCCCACTTGTGCCCCGGCCTTAAGCCTAGCCCGCACTTGTGCCCCGGCCTTAAGCCTAGCCCGCACTTGTGCCCCGGCACTAATCCTAGCCCGCACTTGTGCCCCGGCCTTATGCCTAGCCCCTGCCTTATGCCTAGCCCGCACTTGTGCCCCGGCCTTAGGCCTAGCCCGTACTTGTGCCCCGGCCTTAGGCCTAGCCCGCAGTTGTGCCCCAGCCTTATGCCTAGCCAGCACTTGTGCCCCTGCCTTATGCCTAGCCAGCACTTGTGCCCCTGCCTTATGCCTAGCCAGCACTTGTGCCCCTGCCTTATACCTAGCCAGCACTTGTGCCCCTGCCTTATGCCTAGCCAGCACTTGTGCCCCTGCTTTATGCCTAGCCAGCACTTGTGCCCCTGCCTTATGCCTAGCCAGGACTTGTGCCCCTGCCTTATGCCTAGCCAGCACTTGTGCCCCTGCCTTATGCCTAGCCAGCACTTGTGCCCCTGCCTTATGCCTAGCCAGCACTTGTGCCCCTGCCTTATGCCTAGCCAGCACTTGTGCCCCTGCCTTATGCCTAGCCAGCACTTGTGCCCCTGCCTTATGCCTAGCCAGCACTTGTGCCCCTGCCTTATGCCTAGCCAGCACTTGTGTCCCTGCCTTATGCTTTGCCAGCACTTGTGCCCCTGCATTATGCCTAGCCAGCACTTGTGCCCCTGCCTTATTCCTAGCCAGCACTTGTGCCCCTGCCTTATGCCTAGCCAGCACTTGTGCCCCTGCCTTATGCCTAGCCAGCACTTGTGCCCCTGCCTTATGCCTAGCCAGCACTTGTGCCCCTGCCTTATGCCTAGCCAGCACTTGTGCCCAGGCCTTAAGCCTAGCTGGCACTTGTGCCCAGGCCTTAAGCCTAGCTGGCACTTGTGCCCCCTGCCTTGATCCTAGCCAGCACTGCACTTGTGCCCAGGCCTTAAGCCTAGCTCACACTTGTGCCCATGCCTTAAGCCTAGCCAGCACTTGTGTCCCTGCCTTATGCCTAGCCAGCACTTGTGCCCCTGCCTTATGCCTAGCCAACACTTGTGTCCCTGCCTTATGCCTAGCCAGCACTTGTGCCCCTGCCTTATGCCTAGCCAGCACTTGTGCCCCTGCCTTATGCCTAGCCAGCACTTGTGCCCCGGCCTTAAGCCTAGCCCGCGCTTGTGCCCCGGCCTTAAGCCTAGCCCACACTTTTGCCCCGGCCTTAGGCCTAGCCCGCACTTGTGCCCCGGCCTTAGGCCTAGCCCGCACTTGTGCCCAGGCCTTAAGCCTAGCCCGCACTTTTGAGCCTCTTGAATGCTTGTTTGTTTGTTTTTGTCTTCAGCTTCATGTTGGTTATGCACATAGGGCCAGCTTTACTCTCTTCGCTCTTGTCCCGTCTGCATGCGCATGCACGACTGTAATTGGGGAAGAAGGCATTACCCATTTACGGAGGACAGACAAGAAGTGCCTGGTCGCTTGGAGCATGGGGTTATGGAGAGGCTCCGCACTGTACAACAAAGGATCTAGTACTAAATGTCCAAGTACAGAGTAGAGGGGTGAAAGCTAGCTCTTCACCCCTATGGGTGCCTAACCCTTTATGCAAAGAGTGCAATGTGTTAGCTGTATGCCTTAACCCTAGCCCACACTTTTGCCCCTGTATTAAGCCTAGCCCGCACTTGTGTCCCGGCCTTAAGCCTAGCTCGCACTTGTGCCCCGGCCTTAAGCCTTGCCCGCACTTGTGCCCCGGCATTAAGCCTTGCCCGCACTTGTGCCCCGGCCTTAAGCCTTGCCCGCACTTGTGCCCCGGCCTTAAGCCTAGCCCGCACTCGTGCCCCGGCCTTAAGCCCAGCCCGCACTCGTGCCCCGGCCTTAAGCCTAGCCCGCACTCGTGCCCCGGCCTTAAGCCTAGCCCGCACTCGTGCCCCGGCCTTAAGCCTAGCCCGCACTCGTGCCCCGGCCTTAAGCCTAGCCCGCACTCGTGCCCCGGCCTTAAGCCTAGCCCGCACTCGTGCCCCGGCCTTAAGCCTAGCCCGCACTCGTGCCCCGGCCTTAAGCCTAGCCCGCACTCGTGCCCCGGCCTTAAGCCTAGCCCGCACTCGTGCCCCGGCCTTAAGCCTAGCCCGCACTCGTGCCCCGGCCTTAAGCCTAGCCCGCACTCGTGCCCCGGCCTTAAGCCTAGCCCGCACTCGTGCTCCGGCCTTAAGCCTAGCCCGCACTCGTGCCCCGGCCTTAAGCCTAGCCCGCACTCGTGCCCCGGCCTTAAGCCTAGCCCGCACTCGTGCCCCGGCCTTAAGCCTAGCCCGCACTCGTGCCCCGGCCTTAAGCCTAGCCCGCACTCGTGCCCCGGCCTTAAGCCTAGCCCGCACTCGTGCCCCGGCCTTAAGCCTAGCCCGCACTCGTGCCCCGGCCTTAAGCCTAGCCCGCACTCGTGCCCCGGCCTTAAGCCTAGCCCGCACTCGTGCCCCGGCCTTAAGCCTAGCCCGCATTCGTGCCCCGGCCTTAAGCCTAGCCCTCACTCGTGCCCCGGCCTTAAGCCTAGCCCGCAATCGTGCCCCGGCCTTAAGCCTAGCCCGCACTCGTGCCCCGGCCTTAAGCCTAGCCTGCACTCGTGCCCCGGCCTTAAGCCTAGCCCGCACTTGTGCCCCGGCCTTAAGCCTAGCCCGCACTTGTGCCCCGGCCTTAATCCTAGCCCGCACTTGTGCCCCGGCCTTAAGCCTAGCCCGCACTTGTGCCCCGGCCTTAAGCCTAGCCCGCACTTGTGCCCCGGCCTTAAGCCTAGCCCGCACTTTTGAGCCCCTTGAATGCTTGTTTGTTTGTTTTTGTCTTCAGCTTCATGTTGGTTATGCACATAGGGCCATCTTTACACTCTTCGCTCTTGTCCCGTCTGAATGCGCATGCACGACTGTAATTGGGGAAGAAGGCATTACCCATTTACGGAGGACAGACAAGAAGTGCCTGGTCGCTTGGAGCATGGGTTATGGAGAGGCTCCGCACTGTACAACAAAGGATCTAGTCCTAAATGTCCAAGTACAGAGTAGAGGGGTGAAAGCTAGCTCTTCACCCCTATGGGTGCCTAACCCTTTATGCAAAGAGTGCAAAGAGTTAGCTGTATGCCTTAAGCCTAGCCAGCACTTGTGCCCCGGCCTTAAGCCTAGCCAGCACTTGTGCCCCTGCCTTATGCCTAGCCAGCACTTGAGCCCCTGCCTTATGCCTAGCCAGCACTTGTGCCCCTGCCTTATGCCTTGACAGCACTTGTGCCCCTGCTTTATGCCTAGCCAGCACTTGTGCCCCTGCCTTATGCCTAGCCACCACTTGTGCCCCTGCCTTATGCCTAGCCAGCACTTGTGCCCCTGCCTTATGCCTAGCAAGCACTTGTGCCCCTGCCTTATGCCTAGCCAGCACTTGTGCCCCTGCCTTATGCCTAGCCAGCACTTGTGCCCCTGCCTTATGCCTAGCTGGCACTTGTGCCCCTGCCTTATGCCTAGCTGGCACTTGTGCCCCTGCCTTATGCCTTGCTGGCACTTGTGCCCAGGCCTTAAGCCTAGCTGGCACTTGTGCCCATGCCTTAAGACTAGCTGGCACTTGTGCCCCCTGCCTTGATCCTAGCCAGCACCGCACTTGTGCCCAGGCCTTAAGCCTAGCCCGCACTTGTGCCCAGGCCTTAAGCCTAGCCCGCACTCGTGCCCCGGCCTTAAGCCTAGCCCGCACTCGTGCCCCGGCCATAAGCCTAGCCCGCACTCGTGCCCCGGCCTTAAGCCTAGCCCGCACTCCTGCCCCGGCCTTAAGCCTAGCCCGCACTCGTGCCCCGGCCTTAAGCCTAGCCCACACTCGTGCCCCGGCCTTAAGACTAGCCCGCACTCGTGCCCCGGCCTTAAGCCTAGCCCGCACTCGTGCCCCGGCCTTAAGCCTAGCCCGCACTCGTGCCCCGGCCTTAAGCCTAGCCCGCACTCGTGCCCCGGCCTTAAGCCTAGCCCGCACTCGTGCCCCGGCCTTAAGCCTAGCCCGCACTCGTGCCCCGGCCTTAAGCCTAGCCCGCACTCGTGCCCCGGCCTTAAGCCTAGCCCGCACTCGTGCCCCGGCCTTAAGCCTAGCCCGCACTCGTGCCCCGGCCTTAAGCCTAGCCCGCACTCGTGCCCCGGCCTTAAGCCTAGCCCGCACTCGTGCCCCGGCCTTAAGCCGAGCCCGCACTCGTGCCCCGGCCTTAAGCCTAGCCCGCACTCGTGCCCCGGCCTTAAGCCTAGCCCGCACTCGTGCCCCGGCCTTAAGCCTAGCCCGCACTTGTGCCCCGCCCTTAAGCCAAGCCCGCACTTGTGCCCCGGCCTTAAGCCTAGCCCGCACTTGTGCCCCGGCCTTAAGCCTAGCCCGCACTTGTGACCCGGCCTTAAGCCTAGCCCGCACTTGTGCCCAGGCCTTAAGCCTAGCTGGCACTTGTGCCCATGCCTTAAGCCTAGCCGCCACTTGTGCCCCGGCCTTAAGCCTAGCCCCCACTTGTGCCCCGGCCTTAAGCCTAGCCCGCACTTGTGCCCCGGCCTTAAGCCTAGCCCGCACTTGTGCCCCGGCCTTAATCCTAGCCCTCACTTGTGCCCCGGCCTTATGCCTAGCCCCTGCCTTATGCCTAGCCCGCACTTGTGCCCCGGCCTTAGGCCTAGCCCGCACTTGTGCCCCAGCCTTAGGCCTAGCCCGCAGTTGTGCCCCAGCCTTATGCCTAGCCAGCACTTGTGCCCCTGCCTTATGCCTAGCCAGCACTTGTGCCCCTGCCTTATGCCTAGCCAGCACTTGTGCCCCTGCCTTATGCCTAGCCAGCACTTGTGCCCCTGCCTTATGCCTAGCCAGCACTTGTGCCCCTGCCTTATGCCTAGCCAGCACTTGTGCCCCTGCCTTATGCCTAGCCAGGACTTGTGCCCCTGCCTTATGCCTAGCCAGCACTTGTGCCCCTGCCTTATGCCTAGCCAGCACTTGTGCCCCTGCCTTATGCCTAGCCAGCACTTGTGCCCCTGCCTTATGCCTAGCCAGCACTTGTGCCCCTGCCTTATGCCTAGCCAGCACTTGTGCCCCTGCCTTATGCCTAGCCAGCACTTGTGCCCCTGCCTTTATGCCTAGCCAGCACTTGTGCCCCTGCCTTATGCTTAGCCAGCACTTGTGCCCCTGCATTATGCCTAGCCAGCACTTGTGCCCCTGCCTTATTCCTAGCCAGCACTTGTGCCCCTGCCTTATGCCTAGCCAGCACTTGTGCCCCTGCCTTATGCCTAGCCAGCACTTGTGCCCCTGCCTTATGCCTAGCCAGCACTTGTGCCCCTGCCTTATGCCTAGCCAGCACTTGTGCCCAGGCCTTAAGCCTAGCTGGCACTTGTGCCCAGGCCTTAAGCCTAGCTGGCACTTGTGCCCCCTGCCTTGATCCTAGCCAGCACTGCACTTGTGCCCAGGCCTTAAGCCTAGCCCGCACTTGTGCTCAGGCCTTAAGCCTAGCCCACACTTGTGCCCATGCCTTAAGCCTAGCCAGCACTTGTGCCCCCTTCCTTGATCCTAGCCAGCACTTGTGCCCCTGCCTTATGCCTAGCCAGCACTTGTGCCCCTGCCTTATGCCTAGCCAACACTTGTGTCCCTGCCTTATGCCTAGCCAGCACTTGTGCCCCTGCCTTATGCCTAGCCAGCACTTGGGCCCCTGCCTTATGCCTAGCCAGCACTTGTGCCCCGGCCTTAAGCCTAGCCCGCGCTTGTGCCCCGGCCTTAAGCCTAGCCCACACTTTTGCCCCGGCCTTAGGCCTAGCCCGCACTTGTGCCCCGGCCTTAGGCCTAACCCGCACTTGTGCCCAGGCCTTAAGCCTAGCCCGCACTTGTGCCCCGGCCTTAAGCCTAGCCAGCACTTGTGCCCCTGCCTTATGCCTAGCCAGCACTTGTGCCCCTGCCTTATGCCTAGCCAGCACTTGTGCCCCTGCCTTAAGCCTAGCCAGCACTTGTGCCCCCTGCCTTGATCCTAGCCAGCACTGCACTTGTGCCCATGCCTTAACCCTAGCCCACACTTTTGCCCCTGTATTAAGCCTAGCCCGCACTTGTGACCCGGCCTTAAGCCTAGCTCGCACTTGTGCCCCGGCCTTAAGCCTTGCCCGAACTTGTGCCCCGGCCTTAAGCCTTGCCCGCACTTGTGCCCCGGCCTTAAGCCTAGCCCGCACTCGTGCCCCGGCCTTAAGCCTAGCCCGCACTCGTGCCCCGGCCTTAAGCCTAGCCCGCACTCGTGCCCCGGCCTTAAACCTAGCCCGCACTCGTGCCCCGGCCTTAAGCCTAGCCCGCACTCGTGCCCCGGCCTTAAGCCTAGCCCGCACTCGTGCCCCGGCCTTAAGCCTAGCCCGCACTCGTGCCCCGGCCTTAAACCTAGCCCGCACTCGTGCCCCGGCCTTAAGCCTAGCCCGCACTCGTGCCCAGGCCTTAAGCCTAGCCCGCACTCGTGCCCCGGCCTTAAGCCTAGCCCGCACTCGTGCCCCGGTCTTAAGCCTAGCCCGCACTCGTGCCCCGGCCTTAAGCCTAGCCCGCACTCGTGCCCCGGCCTTAAGCCTAGCTCGCACTCGTGCCCCGGCCTTAAGCCTAGCCAGCACTTGTGCCCCTGCCTTATGCCTAGCCAGCACTTGTGCCCCTGCCTTATGCCTAGCCAGCACTTGTGCCCCTGCCTTATGCCTAGCTGGCACTTGTGCCCCTGCCTTATGCCTAGCTGGCACTTGTGCCCCTGCCTTATGCCTAGCTGGAACTTGTGCCCAGGCCTTAAGCCTAGCTGGCACTTGTGCCCATGCCTTAAGACTAGCTGGCACTTGTGCCCCCTGCCTTGATCCTAGCCAGCACCGCACTTGTGCCCAGGCCTTAAGCCTAGCCCGCACTTGTGCCCAGGCCTTAAGCCTAGCCCACACTTGTGCCCATGCCTTAAGCCTAGCCAGCACTTGTGCCCCCTTCCTTGATCCTAGCCAGCACTTGCGCCCCTGCCTTATACCTAGCCAGCACTTGTGCCCCTGCCTTATGCCTAGCCAGCACTTGTGCCCCTGCCTTATGCCTAGCCAGCACTTGTGCCCCTGCCTTATGCCTAGCCAGCACTTGTGCCCCTGCCTTATGCCTAGCTGGCACTTGTGCCCCCTGCCTTGATCCTAGCCAGCACCGCACTTGTGCCCAGGCCTTAAACCTAGCCCGCACTCGTGCCCCGGCCTTAAGCCTAGCCCGCACTCGTGCCCCGGCCTTAAGCCTAGCCCGCACTCGTGCCCCGGCCTTAAGCCTAGCCCGCACTCGTGCCCCGGCCTTAAACCTAGCCCGCACTCGTGCCCCGGCCTTAAGCCTAGCCCGCACTCGTGCCCAGGCCTTAAGCCTAGCCCGCACTCGTGCCCCGGCCTTAAGCCTAGCCCGCACTCGTGCCCCGGTCTTAAGCCTAGCCCGCACTCGTGCCCCGGCCTTAAGCCTAGCCCGCACTCGTGCCCCGGCCTTAAGCCTAGCTCGCACTCGTGCCCCGGCCTTAAGCCTAGCCAGCACTTGTGCCCCTGCCTTATGCCTAGCCAGCACTTGTGCCCCTGCCTTATGCCTAGCCAGCACTTGTGCCCCTGCCTTATGCCTAGCTGGCACTTGTGCCCCTGCCTTATGCCTAGCTGGCACTTGTGCCCCTGCCTTATGCCTAGCTGGAACTTGTGCCCAGGCCTTAAGCCTAGCTGGCACTTGTGCCCATGCCTTAAGACTAGCTGGCACTTGTGCCCCCTGCCTTGATCCTAGCCAGCACCGCACTTGTGCCCAGGCCTTAAGCCTAGCCCGCACTTGTGCCCAGGCCTTAAGCCTAGCCCACACTTGTGCCCATGCCTTAAGCCTAGCCAGCACTTGTGCCCCCTTCCTTGATCCTAGCCAGCACTTGCGCCCCTGCCTTATACCTAGACAGCACTTGTGCCCCTGCCTTATGCCTAGCCAGCACTTGTGCCCCTGCCTTATGCCTAGCCAGCACTTGTGCCCCTGCCTTATGCCTAGCCAGCACTTGTGCCCCTGCCTTATGCCTAGCTGGCACTTGTGCCCAGGCCTTAAGCCTAGCTGGCACTTGTGCCCATGCCTTAAGCCTAGCTGGCACTTGTGCCCCCTGCCTTGATCCTAGCCAGCACCGCACTTGTGCCCAGGCCTTAAGCCTAGCCCGCACTTGTGCCCAGGCCTTAAGCCTAGCCCACACTTGTGCCCATGCCTTAAGCCTAGCCAGCACATGTGCCCCCTTCCTTGATCCTAGCCAGCACTTGTGCCCCTGCCTTATGCCTAGCCAGCACTTGTGCCCCAGCCTTAACCCTAGCCCGCACTTGTGCCCCGGCCTTAAGCCTAGCCCGCACTTGTGCCCCGGCCTTAAGCCTAGCCCGCACTTGTGCCCCGGCCTTAAGCCTAGCCCGCACTTGTGCCCCGGCCTTAAGCCTAGCCCGCACTTTTGAGCCCCTTGAATGCTTGTTTGTTTGTTTTTGTCTTCAGCTTCATGTTGGTTATGCACATAGGGCCAGCTTTACACTCTTCGCTCTTGTCCCGTCTGAATGCGCATGCACGACTGTAATTGGGGAAGAAGGCATTACCCATTTACGGAGGACAGACAAGAAGTGCCTGGTCGCTTGGAGCATGGGGTTATGGAGAGGCTCCGCACTGTACAACAAAGGATCTAGTCCTAAATGTCCAAGTACAGAGTAGAGGGGTGAAAGCTAGCTCTTCACCCCTATGGGTGCCTAACCCTTTATGCAAAGAGTGCAAAGAGTTAGCTGTATGCCTTAAGCCTAGCCAGCACTTGTGCCCCTGCCTTATGCCTAGCCAGCACTTGTGCCCCTGCCTTATGCCTAGCCAACACTTGTGTCCCTGCCTTATGCCTAGCCAGCACTTGTGCCCCTGCCTTATGCCTAGCCAGCACTTTTGCCCCTGCCTTATGCCTAGCCAGCACTTGTGCCCCGGCCTTAAGCCTAGCCCGCGCTTGTGCCCCGGCCTTAAGCCTAGCCCACACTTTTGCCCCGGCCTTAGGCCTAGCCCGCACTTGTGCCCCGGCCTTAGGCCTAGCCCGCACTTGTGCCCAGGCCTTAAGCCTAGCCCGCACTTTTGAGCCCCTTGAATGCTTGTTTGTTTTTGTCTTCAGCTTCATGTTGGTTATGCACATAGGGCCAGCTTTACACTCTTCGCTCTTGTCCCGTCTGAATGCGCATGCATGACTGTAATTGGGGAAGAAGGCATTACCCATTTACGGAGGACAGACAAGAAGTGCCTGGTCGCTTGGAGCATGGGGTTATGGAGAGGCTCCGCACTGTACAACAAAGGATCTAGTCCTAAATGTCCAAGTACAGAGTAGAGGGGTGAAAGCTAGCTCTTCACCCCTATGGGTGCCTAACCCTTTATGCAAAGAGTGCAAAGAGTTAGCTGTATGCCTTAAGCCTAGCCAGCACTTGTGCCCATGCCTTAAGCCTAGCCAGCACTTGTGCCCCCTGCCTTGATCCTAGACAGCACTGCACTTGTGCCCATGCCTTAACCCTAGCCCACACTTTTGCCCCTGTATTAAGCCTAGCCCGCACTTGTGTCCCGGCCTTAAGCCTAGCTCGCACTTGTGCCCCGGCCTTAAGCCTTGCCCGCACTTGTGCCCCGGCCTTAAGCCTTGCCCTCACTTGTGCCCCGGCCTTAAGCCTAGCCCGCACTCGTGCCCCGGCCTTAAGCCTAGCCCGCACTCGTGCCCCAGCCTTAAGCCTAGCCCGCACTCGTGCCCCGGCCTTAAACCTAGCCCGCACTCGTGCCCCGGCCTTAAGCATAGCCCGCACTCGTGCCCCGGCCTTAAGCATAGCCCGCACTCGTGCCCCGGCCTTAAGCCTAGCCCGCACTCGTGCCCCGGCCTTAAGCCTAGCCCGCACTCGTGCCCCGGCCTTAAGCCTAGCCCGCACTCGTGCCCTGGCCTTAAGCCTAGCCCGCACTCGTGCCCCGGCCTTAAGCCTAGCCCGCACTCGTGCCCCGGCCTTAAGCCTAGCCCGCACTCGTGCCCCGGCCTTAAGCCTAGCCCGCACTTTTGAGCCCCTTGAATGCTTGTTTGTTTTTGTCTTCAGCTTCATGTTGGTTATGCACATAGGACCAGCTTTACACTCTTCGCTCTTGTCCCGTCTGAATGCGCATGCACGACTGTAATTGGGGAAGAAGGCATTACCCATTTACGGAGGACAGACAAAAAGTGCCTGGTCGCTTGGAGCATGGGGTTATGGAGAGGCTCCGCACTGTACAACAAAGGATCTAGTCCTAAATGTCCAAGTACAGAGTAGAGGGGTGAAAGCTAGCTCTTCACCCCTATGGGTGCCTAACCCTTTATGCAAAGAGTGCAAAGAGTTAGCTGTATGCCTTAAGCCTAGCCAGCACTTGTGCCCCGGCCTTAAGCCTAGCCAGCACTTGTGCCCCTGCCTTATGCCTAGCCAGCACTTGTGCCCCTGCCTTATGCCTAGCCAGCACTTGTGCCCCTGCCTTATGCCTTGCCAGCACTTGTGCCCCTGCCTTATGCCTAGCCAGCACTTGTGCCCCTGCCGTATGCCTAGCCAGCACTTGTGCCCCTGCCTTATGCCTAGCCAGCACTTGTGCCCCTGCCTTATGCCTAGCCAGCACTTGTGCTTCTGCCTTATGCCTAGCCAGCACTTGTGCCCCTGCCTTATGCCTAGCCAGCACTTGTGCCCCTGCCTTATGCCTAGCCAACACTTGTGTCCCTGCCTTATGCCTAGCCAGCACTTGTGCCCCTGCCTTATGCCTAGCCAACACTTGTGTCCCTGCCTTATGCCTAGCCAGCACTTGTGCCCCTGCCTTATGCCTAGCCAGCACTTGTGCCCCTGCCTTATGCCTAGCCAGCTCTTGTGCCCCGGCCTTAAGCCTAGCCCGCGCTTGTGCCCCGGCCTTAAGCCTAGCCCACACTTTTGCCCCGGCCTCAGGCCTAGCCCGCACTTGTGCCCCGGCCTTAGGCCTAGCCCGCACTTGTGCCCAGGCCTTAAGCCTAGCCCGCACTTTTGAGCCTCTTGAATGCTTGTTTGTTTGTTTTTGTCTTCAGCTTCATGTTGGTTATGCACATAGTGCCAGCTTTACGCTCTTCGCTCTTGTCCCTTCTGCATGCGCATGCACGACTGTAATTGGGGAAGAAGGCATTACCCATTTACGGAGGACAGACAAGAAGTGCCTGGTCGCTTGGAGCATGGGGTTATGGAGAGGCTCCGCACTGTACAACAAAGGATCTAGTCCTAAATGTCCAAGTACAGAGTAGAGGGGTGAAAGCTAGCTCTTCACCCCTATGGGTGCCTAACCCTTTATGCAAAGAGTGCAAAGTGTTAGCTGTATGCCTTAACCCTAGCCCACACTTTTGCCCCTGTATTAAGCCTAGCCCGCACTTGTGTCCCGGCCTTAAGCCTAGCTCGCACTTGTGCCCCGGCCTTAAGCCTTGCCCGCACTTGTGCCCCGGCCTTAAGCCTTGCCCGCACTTGTGCCCCTGCCTTATGCCTAGCCAGCACTTGTGCCCCTGCCTTATGCCTAGCCAGCACTTGTGCCCCTGCCTTATGCCTAGCCAGCACTTGTGCCCCTGCCTTATGCCTAGCCAGCATTTGTGCCCCTGCCTTATGCCTTGCCAGCACTTGTGCCCCTGCCTTATGCCTAGCCAGCACTTGTGCCCCTGCCTTATGCCTAGCCAGCACTTGTGCCCCTGCCTTATGCCTAGCCAGCACTTGCGCCCCTGCCTTATGCCTAGCCAGCACTTGTGCCCCTGCCTTATGCCTAGCCAGCACCTGTGCCCCTGCCTTATGCCTACCCCGCACCTATGCCCCTGCCTTATGCCTAGCCCGCACTTGTGCCCTGGCCTTAAGCCTAGCCCGCACTTGTGCCCCGGCCTTATGCCTAGCTCGCGCTTCTGCCCCGGCCTTAAGCCTAGCACGCGCTTGTGCCCCGGCCTTATGCCTAGCCCCTGCCTTATGCCTAGCCTGCTATTGTGTCCCGGCCTTAGGCCTAGCCCGCACTTGTGCCCCGGCCTTAGGCCTAGCCCGCAATTGTGCCCCGGCCTTATGCCTAGCCAGCACTTGTGCCCCTGCCTTATGCCTAGCCAGCACTTGTGCCCCTACCTTATGCCTAGCCAGCACTTGTGCCCCTGCCTTATGCCTAGCCAGCACTTGTGCCCCTGCCTTATTCCTAGCCAGCACTTGTGACCCTGCCTTATGCCTAGCCAGCACTTGTGCCCCTGCCTTATGCCTAGCCAGCACTTGTGCCCCTGCCTTATGCCTAGCCAGCACTTGTGCCCCTGCCTTATGCCTAGCCAGCACTTGTGCCCCTGCCTTATGCCTAGCCAGCACTTGTGCCCCTGCCTTATGCCTAGCCAGCACTTGTGCCCAGGCCTTAAGCCTAGCCGGCACTTGTGCCCATGCCTTAAGCCTAGCTGGCACTTGTGCCCCCTCCCTTGATCCTAGCCAGCACTGCACTTGTGCCCAGGCCTTAAGCCTAGCCCGCACTTGTGCTCAGGCCTTAAGCCTAGCCCACACTTGTGCCCATGCCTTAAGCCTAGCCAGCACTTGTGCCCCCTTCCTTGATCCTAGCCAGCACTTGTGCCCCTGCCTTATGCCTAGCCAGCACTTGTGCCCCTGCCTTATGCATAGCCAGCACTTGTGCCCCTGCCTTATGCCTAGCCAGCACTTGTGCTTCTGCCTTATGCCTAGCCAGCACTTGTGCCCCTGCCTTAAGCCTAGCCAGCACTTGTGCCCCTGCCTTATGCCTAGCCAACACTTGTGTCCCTGCCTTATGCCTAGCCAGCACTTGTGCCCCTGCCTTATGCCTAGCCAGCACTTGTGCCCCTGCCTTATGCCTAGCCAGCACTTGTGCCCCGGCCTTAAGCCTAGCCCGCGCTTGTGCCCCGGCCTTAAGCCTAGCCCACACTTTTGCCCCGGCCTTAGGCCTAGCCCGCACTTGTGCCCCGGCCTTAGGCCTAGCCCGCACTTGTGCCCAGGCCTTAAGCCTAGCCCGCACTTTTGAGCCCCTTGAATGCTTGTTTGTTTGTTTGTTTTTGTCTTCAGCTTCATGTTGGTTATGCACATAGGGCCAGCTTTACGCTCTTCGCTCTTGTCCCATCTGAATGCGCATGCACGACTGTAATTGGGGAAGAAGGCATTACCCATTTACGGAGGACAGACAAGAAGTGCCTGGTCGCTTGGAGCACGGGGTTATGGAGAGGCTCCGCACTGTACAACAAAGGATCTAGTCCTAAATGTCCAAGTACAGAGTAGAGGGGTGAAAGCTAGCTCTTCACCCCTATGGGTGCCTAACCCTTTATGCAAAGAGTGCAAAGAGTTAGCTGTATGCCTTAAGCCTAGCCAGCACTTGTGCCCATGCCTTAAGCCTAGCCAGCACTTGTGCCCCCTGCCTTGATCCTAGCCAGCACTGCACTTGTGCCCATGCCTTAACCCTAGCCCACACTTTTGCCCCTGTATTAAGCCTAGCCCGCACTTGTGACCCGGCCTTAAGCCTAGCTCGCACTTGTGCCCCGGCCTTAAGCCTTGCCCGAACTTGTGCCCCGGCCTTAAGCCTTGCCCGCACTTGTGCCCCGGCCTTAAGCCTAGCCCGCACTCGTGCCCCGGCCTTAAGCCTAGCCCGCACTCGTGCCCCGGCCTTAAACCTAGCCCGCACTCGTGCCCCGGCCTTAAGCCTAGCCCGCACTCGTGCCCCGGCCTTAAGCCTAGCCCGCACTCGTGCCCCGGCCTTAAGCCTAGCCCGCACTCGTGCCCCGGCCTTAAGCCTAGCCCGCACTCGTGCCACGGCCTTAAGCCTAGCCCGCACTCGTGCCCAGGCCTTAAGCCTAGCCCGCACTCGTGCCCCGGCCTTAAGCCTAGCCCGCACTCGTGCCCCGGCCTTAAGCCTAGCCCGTACTCGTGCCCCGGCCTTAAGCCTAGCCCGCACTCGTGCCCCGGCCTTAAGCCTAGCTCGCACTCGTGCCCCGGCCTTTAGCCTAGCCCGCACTCGTGCCCCGGCCTTAAGCCTAGCCCGCACTCGTGCCCCGACCTTAAGCCTAGCCCGCACTCATGCCCCGGCCTTAAGCCTAGCCCGCACTCGTGCCCCGGCCTTAAGCCTAGCCCGCACTCGTGCCCCGGCCTTAAGCCTAGCCCGCACTCGTGCCCCGGCCTTAAGCCTAGCCCGCACTCGTGCCCCGGCCTTAAGCCTAGCCCGCACTCGTGCCCCGGCCTTAAGCCTAGCCCGCACTCGTGCCCCGGCCTTAAGCCTAGCCCGCACTCGTGCCCCGGCCTTAAGCCTAGCCCGCACTCGTGCCCCGGACTTAAGCCTAGCCCGCACTTGTGCCCCGGCCTTAAGCCTAGCCCGCACTTGTGCCCCGGCCTTAAGCCTAGCCCGCACTTGTGCCCCGGCCTTAAGCCTAGCCCGCACTTGTGCCCCGGCCTTAAGCCTAGCACGCACTTGTGCCCCGGCCTTAAGCCTAGCCCGCACTTGTGCCCCGGCCTTAAGCCTAGCCCGCACTTGTGCCCCGGCCTTAAGCCTAGCCCGCACTTGTGCCCCGGCCTTAAGCCTAGCCCGCACTTTTGAGCCCCTTGAATGCTTGTTTGTTTTTGTCTTCAGCTTCATGTTGGTTATGCACATAGGGCCAGCTTTACACTCTTCGCTCTTGTCCCGTCTGAATGCGCATGCACGACTGTAATTGGGGAAGAAGGCATTACCCATTTACGGAGGACAGACAAGAAGTGCCTGGTCGCTTGGAGCATGGGGTTATGGAGAGGCTCCGCACTGTACAACAAAGGATCTAGTCCTAAATGTCCAAGTACAGAGTAGAGGGGTGAAAGCTAGCTCTTCACCCCTATGGGTGCCTAACCCTTTATGCAAAGAGTGCAAAGAGTTAGCTGTATGCCTTAAGCCTAGCCAGCACTTGTGCCCCGGCCTTAAGCCTAGCCAGCACTTGTGCCCCTGCCTTATGCCTAGCCAGCACTTGTGCCCCTGCCTTATGCCTAGCCAGCACTTGTGCCCCTGCCTTATGCCTTGCCAGCACTTGTGCCCCTGCCTTATGCCTAGCCAGCACTTGTGCCCCTGCCGTATGCCTAGCCAGCACTTGTGCCCCTGCCTTATGCCTAGCCAGCACTTGTGCCCCTGCCTTATGCCTAGCCAGCACTTGTGCCCCTACCTTATGCATAGCCAGCACTTGTGCCCCTGCCTTATGCCTAGGCAGCACTTGTGCCCCTGTCTTATGCCTAGCCAGCACTTGTGCCCCTGCCTTATGCCTAGCTGGCACTTGTGCCCCTGCCTTATGCCTAGCTGGCACTTGTGCCCCTGCCTTATGCCTAGCTGGCACTTGTGCCCAGGCCTTAAGCCTAGCTGGCACTTGTGCCCATGCCTTAAGCCTAGCTGGCACTTGTGCCCCCTGCCTTGATCCTAGCCAGTACCGCACTTGTGCCCAGGCCTTAAGCCTAGCCCGCACTTGTGCCCAGGCCTTAAGCCTAGCCCACACTTGTGCCCATGCCTTAAGCCTAGCCAGCACTTGTGTCCCCTTCCTTGATCCTAGCCAGCACTTGTGCCCCTGCCTTATGCCTAGCCAGCACTTGTGTCCCTGCCTTATGCCTAGCCAGCACTTGTGCCCCTGCCTTATGCCTAGCCAGCACTTGTGCCCCGGCTTTAAGCCTAGCCCGCACTTGTGCCCCTGCCTTAAGCCTAGCCCGCACTTGTGCCCCGGCCTTAAGCCTAGCCCGCACTTGTGCCCCGGCCTTAATCCTAGCCCGCACTTGTGCCCCAGCCTTAAGCCTAGCCCGCACTTTTGAGCCCCTTGAATGCTTGTTTGTTTGTTTTTGTCTTCAGCTTCATGTTGGTTATGCAAATAGGGCCAGCTTTACACTCTTCGCTCTTGTCCCGTCTGAATGCGCATGCACGACTGTAATTGGGGAAGAAGGCATTACCCATTTACGGAGGACAGACAAGAAGTGCCTGGTCGCTTGGAGCATGGGGTTATGGAGAAGCTCCGCACTGTACAACAAAGGATCTAGTCCTAAATGTCCAAGTACAGAGTAGAGGGGTGAAAGCTAGCTCTTCACCCCTATGGGTGCCTAACCCTTTATGCAAAGAGTGCAAAGAGTTAGCTGTATGCCTTAAGCCTAGCCAGCACTTGTGCCCCGGCCTTAAGCCTAGCCAGCACTTGTGCCCCTGCCTTATGCCTAGCCAGCACTTGTGCCCCTGCCTTATGCCTTGCCAGCACTTGTGCCCCTGCCTTATGCCTAGCCAGCACTTGTGCCCCTGCGTTGTGCCTAGCCAGCACTTGTGCCCCTGCCTTATGCCTAGCCAGCACTTGTGCCCCTGCCTTATGCCTAGCCAGCACTTGTGCCCCTGCCTTATGCCTAGCCAGCACTTGTGCCCCTGCCTTATGCCTAGCTGGCACTTGTGCCCAGGCCTTAAGCCTAGCTGGCACTTGTGCCCATGCCTTAAGCCTAGCTGGCACTTGTGCCCCTTGCCTTGATCCTAGCCAGCACCGCACTTGTGCCCAGGCCTTAAGCCTAGCCCGCACTTGTGCCCAGGCCTTAAGCCTAGCCCACACTTGTGCCCATGCCTTAAGCCTAGCCAGCACATGTGCCCTCTTCCTTGATCCTAGCCAGCACTTATGCCCCTGCCTTATGCCTAGCCAGCACTTGTGCCCCGGCCTTAAGCCTAGCCGGCACTTGTGCCCCGGCCTTAAGCCTAGCCCGCACTTGTGCCCCGGCCTTAAGCCTAGCCCGCACTTGTGCCCCGGCCTTAAGCCTAGCCCGCACTTTTGAGCCCTTTGAATGCTTGTTTGTTTGTTTTTGTCTTCAGCTTCATGTTGGTTATGCACATAGGGCCAGCTTTACACAATTCGCTCTTGTCCCGTCTGAATGCGCATGCACGACTGTAATTGGGGAAGAAGGCATTACCCATTTACGGAGGACAGACAAGAAGTGCCTGGTCGCTTGGAGCATGGGGTTGTGGAGAGGCTCCGCACTGTACAACAAAGGATCTAGTCCTAAATGTCCAAGTACAGAGTAGAGGGGTGAAAGCTAGCTCTTCACCCCTATGGGTGCCTAACCCTTTATGCAAAGAGTGCAAAGAGTTAGCTGTATGCCTTAAGCCTAGCCCGCACTTGTGCCCCGGCCTTATGCCTAGCCAGCACTTGTGCCCCTGCCTTATGCCTAGCCAGCACTTGTGCCCCTGCCTTATGCCTAGCCAGCACTTGTGCCCCTGCCTTATGCCTTGCCAGCACTTGTGCCCCTGCCTTATGCCTAGCCAGCACTTGTGCCCCTGCCTTATACCCAGCCAGCACTTGTGCCCCTGCCTTATGCCTAGCCAGCACTTGTGCCCCTGCCTTATGCCTAGCCAGCACTTGTGCCCCTGCCTTATGCCTAGCCAGCACTTGTGCCCCTGCCTTATGCCTAGCCAGCACTTGTGCCACTGCCTTATGCCTAGCTGGCACTTGTGCCCAGGCCTTAAGCCTAGCTGGCACTTGTGCCCATGCCTTAAGCCTAGCTGGCACTTGTGCCCCCTGCCTTGATCCTAGCCAGCACCGCACTTGTGCCCAGGCCTTAAGCCTAGCAGGCACTTGTGCCCATGCCTTAAGCCTAGCCGCCACTTGTGCCCATGCCTTAAGCCTAGCCGGCACTTGTGCCCATGCCTTAAGCCTAGCCAGCACTAGTGCCCACTTCCTTGATCCTAGCCAGCACTTGTGCCCCGGCCTTAAGCCTAGCCCGCACTTGTGCCCCGGCCTTAAGCCTAGCCCGCACTTGTGCCCCGGCCTTAAGCCTAGCCCGCACTTGTGCCCCGGCCTTATGCCTAGCCCGCACTTGTGCCCCGGCCTTAAGCCTAGCCCGCGCTTGTGCCCCGGCCTTATGCCTAGCCCCTGCCCTATGCCTAGCCCGCACTTGTGCCCCGGCCTTAAGCCTAGCCCGCACTTTTGCCCCGGCCTTAGGCCTAGCCCGCACTTGTGCCCCGGCCTTAGGCCTAGCCCGCACTTGTGCCCCGGCCTTAGGCCTAGCCCGCACTTGTGCCCCGACCTTAAGCCTAGCCCGCACTTGTGCCCAGGCCTTAAGCCTAGCCCGCACTTGTGCCCAGGCCTTAAGCCTAGCCCGCACTTGTGCCCAGGCCTTAAGCCTAGCCCGCACTTCTGCCCAGGCCTTAAGCCTAGCCCGCACTTTTGAGCCCCTTGAATGCTTGTTTGTTTGTTTTTGTCTTCAGCTTCATGTTGGTTATGCACATAGGGCCAGGTTTACGCTCTTCGCTCTTGTACCGTCTGAATGCGCATGCACGACTGTAATTGGGGAAGAAGGCATTACCCATTTATGGAGGACAGACAAGAAGTGCCTGGTCGCTTGGAGCATGGGGTTATGGAGAGGCTCCGCACTGTACAACAAAGGATCTAGTCCTAAATGTCCAAGTACAGAGTAGAGGGGTGAAAGCTAGATCTTCACCCCTATGGGTGTCTAACCCTTTATGCAAAGAGTGCAAAGAGTTAGCTGTATGCCTTAAGCCTAGCCCGCACTTGTGCCCCTGCCTTATGCCTAGCCAGCACTTGTGCCCCTGCCTTATGCCTATCCAGCACTTGTGCCCCTGCCTTATGCCTAGCCAGCACTTGTGCCCCTGCCTTATGCCTAGCCAGCACTTGTGCCCCTGCCTTATGCCTAGCCAGCACTTGTGCCCCTGCCTTATGCCTAGCCAGCACTTGTGCCCCTGCCTTATGCCTAGCTAGCACTTGTGCTTCTGCCTTATGCCTAGCCAGCACTTGTGCCCCTGCCTTATGCCTAGTCAGCACTTGTGCCCCTGCCTTATGCCTAGCCAGCACTTGTGCCCCTGCCTTATGCCTAGCCAGCACTTGTGCCCTGGCCTTAAGCCTAGCCTGCACTTGTGCCCCGGCCTTATGCCTAGCCTGCACTTGTGCCCCGGCCTTATGCCTAGCCAGCACTTCTGCCCCTGCCTTATGCCTAGCCAGCACTTGTGCCCCTGCCTTATGCCTAGCCAGCACTTGTGCCCCGGCCTTAAGCCTAGCCTGCACTTGTGCCCCGGCCTTAAGCCTAGCCCGCACTTGTGCCCCGGCCTTAAGCCTAGCCCGCGCTTGTGCCCCGGCCTTAAGCCTAGCCCGCGCTTGTGCCCCGGCCTTAAGCCTAGCCCACTCTTGTGCCCCGGCCTTAAGCCTAGCCCGCACTTTTGCCCCGGTCTTATGCCTAGCCCCTGCCTTATGCCTAGCCCGCACTTGTGCCCCGGCCTTAAGCCTAGCCCGCACTTTTGCCCCGGCCTTAGGCCTAGCCCGCACTTGTGCCCCGGCCTTAAGCCTATCCCGCACTTGTGCCCTGACCTTAAGCCTAGCCCTCACTTGTGCCCAGGCCTTAAGCCTAGCCCGCACTTGTGCCCAGGCCTTAAGCCTAGCCCGCACTTGTGCCCAGGCCTTAAGCCTAGCCCGCACTTGTGCCCAGGCCTTAAGCCTAGCCCGCACTTGTGCCCAGGCCTTAAGCCTAGCCCGCACTTGTGCCCAGGCCTTAAGCCTAGCCCGCACTTGTGCCCAGGCCTTAAGCCTAGCCCGCACTTTTGAGCCCCTTGAATGCTTGTTTGTTTGTTTTTGTCTTCAGCTTCATGTTGGTTATGCACATAGGGCCAGCTTTACGCTCTTCGCTCTTGTCCCGTCTGAATGCGCATGCACGACTGTAATTGGGGAAGAAGGCATTACCCATTTACGGAGGACAGACAAGAAGTGCCTGGACGCTTGGAGCATGGGGTTATGGAGAGGCTCCGCACTGTACAACAAAGGATCTAGTCCTAAATGTCCAAGTACAGAGTAGAGGGGTGAAAGCTAGCTCTTCACCCCTATGGGTGCCTAACCCTTTATGCAAAGAGTGCAAAGAGTTAGCTGTATGCCTTAAGCCTAGCCAGCACTTGTGCCCATGCCTTAAGCCTAGCCAGCACTTGTGCCCCCTGCCTTGATCCTAGCCAGCACTGCACTTGTGCCCATGCCTTAAGCCTAGCCCACACTTGTGCCCCGGTATTAAGCCTAGCCCGCACTTGTGTCCCGGCCTTAAGCCTAGCTCGCACTTGTGCCCCGGCCTTAAGCCTTGCCCGCACTTGTGCCCCGGCCTTAAGCCTTGCCCGCACTTGTGCCCCGGCCTTAAGCCTAGCCCGCACTCGTGCCCCGGCCTTAAGCCTAGCCCGCACTCGTGCCACGGCCTTAAGCCTAGCCCGCACTCGTGCCCCGGCCTTAAGCCTAGCTCGCACTCGTGCTCCGGCCTTAAGCCTAGCCCGCACTCGTGCCCCGGCCTTAAGCCTAGCCCGCACTCGTGCCCCGGCCTTAAGCCTAGCCCGCACTCGTGCCCCGGCCTTAAGCCTAGCCCGCACTCGTGCCCCGGCCTTAAGCCTAGCCCGCACTCGTGCCCCGGCCTTAAGCCTAGCCCGCACTCGTGCCCCGGCCTTAAGCCTAGCCCGCACTCGTGCCCCGGCCTTAAGCCTAGCCCGCACTCGTGCCCCGGCCTTAAGCCTAGCCCGCACTCGTGCCCCAGCCTTAAGCCTAGCCCGCATTCGTGCCCTGGCCTTAAGCCTAGCCCGCACTTGTGCCCCGGCCTTAAGCCTAGCCCGCACTTGTGCCCAGGCCTTAAGCCTAGCCCGCACTTGTGCCCAGGCCTTAAACCCAGCCCGCACTTTTGAGCCCCTTGAATGCTTGTTTGTTTGTTTTTGTCTTCAGCTTCATGTTGGTTATGCACATAGGGCCAGCTTTACGCTCTTCGCTCTTGTCCTGTCTGAAAGCGCATGCACAACTGTAATTGGGGAAGAAGGCATTACCCATTTATGGAGGACAGACAAGAAGTGCCTGGTCGCTTGGAGCATGGGGTTATGGAGAGGCTCCGCACTGTACAACAAAGGATCTAGTCCTAAATGTCCAAGTACAGAGTAGAGGGGTGAAAGCTAGCTCTTCACCCCTATGGGTGCCTAACCCTTTATGCAAAGAGTGCAAAGAGTTAGCTGTATGCCTTAAGCCTAGCCCGCACTTGTGCCCCGGCCTTAAGCCTAGCCAGCACTTGTGCCCCTGCCTTATGCCTAGCCAGCACTTGTGCCCCTGCCTTATGCCTAGCCAGCACTTGTGCCCCTGCCTTATACCTAGCCAGCACTTGTGCCCCTGCCTTATGCCTAGCCAGCACTTGTGCCCCTGCCTTATGCCTAGCCAGCACTTGTGCCCCTGCCTTATGCCTAGCCAGCACTTGTGCTTCTGCCTTATGCCTAGCCAGCACTTGTGCCCCTGCCTTATGCCTAGCCAGCACTTGTGCCCCTGCCTTATGCCTAGCCAGCACTTGTGCCCCTGCCTTATGCCTAGCCAGCACTTGTGCCCCTGCCTTATGCCTAGCCAGCACTTGTGCCCCGGCCTTAAGCCTAGCCTGCACTTGTGCCCCGGCCTTATGCCTAGCCAGCACTTGTGCCCCTGCCTTATGCCTAGCCAGCACTTGTGCCCCTGCCTTATGCCTAGCCAGCACTTGTGCCCCGGCTTTAAGCCTAGCCTGCACTTGTGCCCCGGCCTTAAGCCTAGCCCGCACTTGTGCCCCGGCCTTAAGCCTAGCCCGCGCTTGTGCCCCGGCCTTAAGCCTAGCCCGCGCTTGTGCCCCGACCTTATGCCTAGCCCCTGCCTTATGCCTAGCCCGCACTTGTGCCCCGGCCTTAAGCCTAGCCCGCACTTTTGCCCCGGTCTTAGGCCTAGCCCGCACTTGTGCCCCGGCCTTAAGCCTATCCCGCACCCGTGCCCCGGCCTTAAGCCTAGCCCGCACTCGTGCCCCGGCCTTAAGCCTAGCCCGCACTCGTGCCCCGGCCTTAAGCCTAGCCCGCACTCGTGCCCCGGCCTTAAGCCTAGCCCGCACTCGTGCCCCGGCCTTAAGCCTAGCCCGCACTCGTGCCCCGGCCTTAAGCCTAGCCCGCACTCGTGCCCCGGCCTTAAGCCTAGCCCGCACTCGTGACCCGGCCTTAAGCCTAGCCCGCACTCGTGCCCCGGCCTTAAGCCTAGCCCGCACTCGTGCCCCGGCCTTAAGCCTAGCCCGCACTCGTGCCCCGGCCTTAAGCCTAGCTCGCACTCGTGCCCCGGCCTTAAGCCTTGCCCGCACTCGTGCCCCGGCCTTAAGCCTTGCCCGCACTCGTGCCCCGGCCTTAAGCCTAGCCAGCACTTGTGCCACTGCCTTATGCCTAGCCAGCACTTGTGCCCCGGCCTTAAGCCTAGCCTGCACTTGTGCCCCGGCCTTATGCCTAGCCAGCACTTGTGCCCCGGCCTTAAGCCTAGCCTGCACTTGTGCCCCGGCCTTATGCCTAGCAAGCACTTGTGCCCCTGCCTTATGCCTAGCCAGCACTTGTGCCCCTGCCTTATGCCTAGCCAGCACTTGTGCCCCGGCTTTAAGCCTAGCCTGCACTTGTGCCCCGGCCTTAAGCCTAGCCCGCACTTGTGCCCCGGCCTTAAGCCTAGCCCGCGCTTGTGCCCCGGCCTTAAGCCTAGCCCGCTCTTGTGCCCCGGCCTTAAGCCTAGCCCGCGCTTGTGCCCCGACCTTATGCCTAGCCCCTGCCTTATGCCTAGCCCGCACTTGTGCCCCGGCCTTAAGCCTAGCCCGTACTTTTGCCCCGGCCTTAGGCCTAGCCCGCACTTGTGCCCCGGCCTTAAGCCTATCCCGCACCCGTGCCCCGGCCTTAAGCCTAGCCCGCACTCGTGCCCCGGCCTTAAGCCTAGCCCGCACTCGTGCCCCGGCCTTAAGCCTAGCCCGCACTCATGCCCCGGCCTTAAGCCTAGCCCGCACTCGTGCCCGGCCTTAAGCCTAGCCCACACTCGTGCCCCGGCCTTAAGCCTAGCTCGCACTCGTGCCCCGGCCTTAAGCCTTGCCCGCACTCGTGCCCTGGCCTTAAGCCTTGCCCGCACTCGTGCCCCGGCCTTAAGCCTAGCCCGCACTCGTGCCCCGGCCTTAAGCCTAGCCCGCACTCGTGCCCCGGCTTTAAGCCTAGCCCGCACTCGTGCCCCGGCCTTAAGCCTAGCCCGCACTCGTGCCCCGGCCTTAAGCCTAGCCCGCACTCGTGCCCCGGCCTTAATCCTAGCCCGCACTCGTGCCCCGGCCTTAAGCCTAGCCCGCACTCGTGCCCCGGCCTTAAGCCTAGCCCGCACTCGTGCCCCGGCCTTAAGCCTAGCCCGAACTCGTGCCACGGCCTTAAGCCTAGGCCGCACTCGTGCCCCGGCCTTAAGCCTAGCCCGCACTGGTGCCCCGGCCTTAAGCCTAGCTCGCACTCGTGCCCCGGCCTTAAGCCTAGCTCGCACTCGTGCCCCGGCCTTAAGCCTAGCCCGCACTCGTGTCCCGGCCTTAAGCCTAGCCCGTACTCGTGCCCCGGCCTTAAGCCTAGCCCGCACTCGTACCCCGGCCTTAAGCCTAGCCCGCACTCGTGCCCCGGCCTTAAGCCTAGCCCGCACTCATGCCCCGGCCTTAAGCCTAGCCTGCACTCGTACCCCGGCCTTTAATCTTAGCCCGCACTCGTGCCCCAGCCTTAAGCCTAGCCCGCACTCGTGCCCCGGCCTTAAGCCTAGCCCGCACTCGTGCCCCGGCCTTAAGCCTAGCCCGCACTCGTGCCCCGGCCTTAAACCTAGCCCGCACTCGTGCCTCGGCCTTAAGCCTAGCCCGCACTCGTGCCCCGGCCTTAAGCCTAGCCCGCACTCGTGCCCCGGCCTTAAGCCTAGCCCGCACTCGTGCCCTGGCCTTAAGCCTAGCCCGCACTCGTGCCCCGGCCTTAAGCCTAGCCCGCACTTGTGCCCCGGCCTTAAGCCTAGCCCGCACTTGTGCCCCGGCCTTAAGCCTAGCCCGCACTTGTGCCCAGGCCTTAAGCCTAGCTGGCACTTGTGCCCATGCCTTAAGCCTAGCTGGCACTTGTGCCCCCTGCCTTGATCCTAGCCAGCACTGCACTTGTGCCCAGGCCTTAAGCCTAGCCCGCACTTGTGCCCAGGCATTAAGCCTAGCCAACACTTGTGCCCCCTTCCTTGATCCTAGCCAGCACTGCACTTGTGCCCCGGCCTTAAGCCTAGCCCGCACTTGTGCCCCGGCCTTAAGCCTAGCCCGCACTTTTGAGCCCCTTGAATGCTTGTTTGTTTGTTTTTGTCTTCAGCTTCATGTTGGTTATGCACATAGGGCCATCTTTACACTCTTCGCTCTTGTCCCGTCAGAATGCGCATGCACGACTGTAATTGGGGAAAAAGGCATTACCCATTTACGGAGGACAGACAAGAAGTGCCTGGTCGCTTGGAGCATGGGGTTATGGAGAGGCTCCGCACTGTACAACAAAAGATCTAGTCCTAAATGTCCAAGTACAGAGTAGAGGGGTGAAAGCTAGCTCTTCACCCCTATGGGTGCCTAACCCTTTATGCAAAGAGTGCAAAGAGTTAGCTGTATGCCTTAAGCCTAGCCAGCACTTGTGCCCCTGCCTTATGCCTAGCCAGCACTTGTGCCCCTGCCTAAAGCCAAGCCAGCACTTGTGCCCCTGCCTTATGCCTAGCCAGCACTTGTGCCCCTGCCTTATGCATAGCCAGCACTTGTGCCCCTGCCTTATGCCTAGCCAGCACTTGTGCCCCTGCCTTATGCCTAGCCAGCACTTGTGCCCCTGCCTTATGCCTAGCCCGCACTTGTGCCCAGGCCTTAAGCCTAGCCCGCACTTTTGAGCCCCTTGAATGCTTGTTTGTTTGTTTTTGTCTTCAGCTTCATGTTGGTTATGCACATAGGGCCAGCTTTACGCTCTTCGCTCTTGTCCCGTCTGAATGCGCATGCATGACTGTAATTGGGGAATTAGGCATTACCCATTTACGGAGGACAGACAAGAAGTGCCTGGTCGCTTGGAGCATGGGGATATGGAGAGGCTCCACACTGTACAACAAAGGATCTAGTCCTAAATGTCCAAGTACAGAGTAGAGGGGTGAAAGCTAGCTCTTCACCCCTATGGGTGCCTAACCCTTTATGCAAAGAGTGCAAAGAGTTAGCCGTATGCCTTGTGTAGCCATCACTTGTGCCCCTGCCTTAAGCCTAGCCTGCATAGGTGCCCCTGCCTTATGCCGAGCTTGCACTTGTGCCTTTGCCTTATGCTTAGTTTGCACTTGTGCCCCTGCCTAAAGCCTAGCCAGCACTTGTGCCCCGGCCTTATGCCTAGCCAGCACTTGTGCCCCTGCCTTATGCATAGCCAGCACTTGTGCCCCTGCCTTATGCCTAGCCAGCACTTGTGCCCCTGCCTTATGCCTAGCCAGCACTTGTGCCCCTGCCTTATGCCTAGCCAGCACTTGTGCCCCTGCCTTATGCCTAGCCAGCACTTGTGCCCCTGCCTTATGCCTAGCCAGCACTTGTGCCCCTGCCTTATGCCTAGCCAGCACTTGTGCCCCTGCCTTATGCCTAGCCAGCACTTGTGCCCCTGCCTTATGCCTAGCCGGCACTTGTGCCCCTGCCTTATGTCTAGCCAGCACTTGTGCCCCTGCCTTATGCCTAGCCAGCACTTGTGCCCCTGCCTTATGCCTAGCCGGCACTTGTGCCCAGGCCTTAAGCCTAGCTGGCACTTGTGCCCAGGCCTTAAGCCTAGCTGGCACTTGTGCCCATGCCTTAAGCCTAGCTGGCACTTGTGCCCATGCCTTAAGCCAAGCTGGCACTTGTGCCTCCTGCCTTGATCCTAGCCAGCACTGCACTTGTGCCCAGGACTTAAGCCTAGCCCGCACTTGTGCCCAGGCCTTAAGCCTAGTCCACACTTGTGCCCATGCCTTAAGCCTAGCCAGCACTTGTGCCCCCTTCCTTGATCCTAGCCAGCACTTGTGCCCCTGCCTTATGCCTAGTCAGCACTTGTGCCCCTGCCTTATGCCTAGCCAGCACTTGTGCCCCAGCCTTATGCATAGCCAACACTTGTGCCCCTGCCTTATGCCTAGCCAGCACTTGTGCCCCTGCCTTATGCCTAGCCAGCACTTGTGCCCCTGCCTTATGCCTAGCCAGCACTTGTGCCTTTGCCTTATGCCTAGCCAGCACTTGTGCCCCTGCCTTATGCCTAGCCAGCACTTGTGCCCCTGCCTGATGCCTAGCCAGCACTTGTGCCCCTGCCTTATGCCTAGCCAGCACTTGTGCCCCTGCCTTATGCCTAGCCAGCACTTGTGCCCCTCCCTTATGCCTAGCCAGCACTTGTGCCCCTGCCTTATGTCTAGCCAGCACTTGTGCCCCTGCCTTATGCCTAGCCAGCACTTGTGCCCCTGCCTTATGCCTAGCTGGCACTTGTGCCCAGGCCTTAAGCCTAGCTGGCACTTGTGCCCAGGCCTTAAGCATAGCTGGCACTTGTGCCCATGCCTTAAGCCTAGCTGACACTTGTGCCCCCTGCCTTGATCCTAGCCAGCACTGCACTTGTGCCCAGGCCTTAAGCCTAGCCCGCACTTGTGCCCAGGCCTTAAGCCTAGCCCACACTTGTGCCCATGCCTTAAGCCTAGCCAGCACTTGTGCCCCCTTCCTTGATCCTAGCCAGCACTTGTGCCCCTGCCTTATGCCTAGCCAGCACTTGTGCCCCTGCCTTATGCGTAGCCAGCACTTGTGCCCCAGCCTTATGCATAGCCAGCACTTGTGCCCCTGCCTTACGCCTAGCCAGCACTTGTGCTTCTGCCTTATGCCTAGCCAGCACTTGTGCCCCTGCCTTATGCCTAGCCAGCACTTGTGCCCCTGCCTTATGCCTAGCCAGCACTTGTGCCCCTGCCTTATGCCTAGCCCACACTTGTGCCCAGGCCTTAAGCCTAGCTGGCACTTGTGCCCATGCCTTAAGCCTAGCTGGCACTTGTGCCCCCTGCCTTGATCCTAGCCAGCACCGCACTTGTGCCCAGGCCTTAAGCCTAGCCCGCACTTGTGCCCAGGCCTTAAGCCTAGCTGGCACTTGTGCCCATGCCTTAAGCCTAGCCAGCACTTGTGCCCACTTCCTTGATCCTAGCCCGCACTTGTGCCCCGGCCTTAAACCTAGCCCCCACTTGTGCCCCGGCCTTAAGCCTAGCCCCCACTTGTGCCCCGGCCTTAAGCCTAGCCCGCACTTGTGCCCCAGTCTTAAGCCTAGCCCGCACTTGTGCCCCGGCCTTAATCCTAGCCCGCACTTGTGCCCCGGCCTTATGCCTAGCCCCTGCCTTATGCCTAGCCCGCACTTGTGCCCCGGCCTTAGGCCTAGCCCGCACTTGTGCCCAGGCCTTAGGCCTAGCCCGCAGTTGTGCCCCAGCCTTATGCCTAGCCAGCACTTGTGCCCCTGCCTTATGCCTAGCCAGCACTTGTGCCCCTGCCTTATGCCTAGCCAGCACTTGTGCCCCTGCCTTATGCCTAGCCAGCACTTGTGCCCCTGCCTTATGCCTAGCCAGCACTTTTGCCCCTGCCTTATGCCTAGCCAGCACTTGTGCCCCTGCCTTATGCCTAGCCAGGACTTGTGCCCCTGCCTTATGCCTAGCCAGCACTTGTGCCCCTGCCTTATGCCTAGCCAGCACTTGTGCCCCTGCCTTATGCCTAGCCAGCACTTGTGCACCTGCCTTATGCCTAGCCAGCACTTGTGCCTCTGCCTTATGCTTAGCCAGCACTTGTGCCCCTGCATTATGCCTAGCCAGCACTTGTGCCCCTGCCTTATTCCTAGCCAGCACCTGTGCCCCTGCCGTATGCCTACCCCGCACCTATGCCCCTGCCTTATGCCTAGCCCGCACTTGTGCCCTGGCCTTAAGCCTAGCCCGCACTTGTGCCCCGGCCTTATGCCTAGCCCGCGCTTGTGCCCTGGCCTTAAGCCTAGCCCGCGCTTGTGCCCCGGCCTTATGCCTAGCCCCTGCCTTATGCCTAGCCTGCTATTGTGCCCCGGCCTTAGGCCTAGCCCGCACTTGTGCCCTGGCCTTAGGCCTAGCCCGCAATTGTGCCCCGGCCTTATGCCTAGCCAGCACTTGTGCCCCTGCCTTATGCCTAGCCAGCACATGTGCCCCTGCCTTATGCCTAGCCAGCACTTGTGCCCCTGCCTTATGCCTAGCCAGCACTTGTGCCCCTGCCTTATTCCTAGCCAGCACTTGTGCCCCTGCCTTATGCCTACCCAGCACTTGTGCCCCTGCCTTATGCCTAGCCAGCACTTGTGCCCCTGCCTTATGCCTAGCCAGCACTTGTGCCCCTGCCTTATGCCTAGCCAGCACTTGTGCCCAGGCCTTAAGCCTAGCTGGCACTTGTGCCCAGGCCTTAAGCCTAGCTGGCACTTGTGCCCCCTGCCTTGATCCTAGCCAGCACTGCACTTGTGCCCAGGCCTTAAGCCTAGCCCGCACTTGTGCTCAGGCCTTAAGCCTAGCCCACACTTGTGCCCATGCCTTAAGCCTAGCCAGCACTTGTGCCCCCTTCCTTGATCCTAGCCAGCACTTGTGCCCCTGCCTTATGCCTAGCCAGCACTTGTGCCCCTGCCTTATGCCTAGCCAACACTTGTGTCCCTGCCTTATGCCTAGCCAGCACTTGTGCCCCTGCCTTATGCCTAGCCAGCACTTGTGCCCCTGCCTTATGCCTAGCCAGCACTTGTGCCCCGGCCTTAAGCCTAGCCCGCGCTTGTGCCCCGGCCTTAAGCCTAGCCTACACTTTTGCCCCGGCCTTAGGCCTAGCCCGCACTTGTGCCCCGGCCTTAGGCCTAGCCCGCACTTGTGCCCAGGCCTTAAGCCTAGCCCGCACTTTTGAGCCCCTTGAATGCTTGTTTGTTTGTTTTTGTCTTCAGCTTCATGTTGGTTATGCACATAGGGCCAGCTTTACGCTCTTCGCTCTTGTCCCGTCTGCATGCGCATGCACGACTGTAATTGGGGAAGAAGGCATTACCCATTTACGGAGGACAGACAAGAAGTGCCTGGTCGCTTGGAGCATGGGGTTATGGAGAGGCTCCGCACTGTACAACAAAGGATCTAGTCCTAAATGTCCAAGTACAGAGTAGAGGGGTGAAAGCTAGCTCTTCACCCCTATGGGTGCCTAACCCTTTATGCAAAGAGTGCAAAGTGTTAGCTGTATGCCTTAACCCTAGCCCACACTTTTGCCCCTGTATTAAGCCTAGCCCGCACTTGTGTCCCGGCCTTAAGCCTAGCTCGCACTTGTGCCCCGGCCTTAAGCATTGCCCGCACTCGTGCCCCGGCCTTAAGCCTTGCCCGCACTTGTGCCCCGGCCTTAAGCCTTGCCCGCACTTGTGCCCCGGCCTTAAGCCTAGCCCGCACTCGTGCCCCGGCCTTAAGCCTAGCCCGCACTCGTGCCCCGGCCTTAAGCCTAGCCCGCACTCGTGCCCCGGCCTTAAGCCTAGCCCGCACTCGTGCCCCGGCCTTAAGCCTAGCCCGCACTCGTGCCCCGGCCTTAAGCCTAGCCCGCACTCCTGCCCCGGCCTTAAGCCTAGCCCGCACTCCTGCCCCGGCCTTAAGCCTAGCCCGCACTCGTGCCCCGGCCTTAAGCCTAGCCCGAACTCGTGCCCCGGCCTTAAGCCTAGCCCGCACTCGTGCCTCGGCCTTAAGCCTAGCCCGCACTCGTGCCCCGGCCTTAAGCCTAGCCCGCACTCGTGCCCCGGCCTTAAGCCTAGCCCGCACTCGTGCCCCGGCCTTAAGCCTAGCCCGCACTCGTGCCCCGGCCTTAAGCCTAGCCCGCACTCGTGCCCCGGCCTTAAGCCTAGCCCGCACTCGTGCCCCGGCCTTAAGCCTAGCCCGCACTCGTGCCCCGGCCTTAAGCCTAGCCCGCACTCGTGCCCCGGCCTTAAGCCGAGCCCGCACTCGTGCCCCGGCCTTAAGCCTAGCCCGCACTCGTGCCCCGGCCTTAAGCCTAGCAGGCACTCGTGCCCCGGCCTTAAGCCTAGCCCGCACTTGTGCCCCGGCCTTAAGCCTAGCCCGCACTTGTGCCCCGGCCTAAAGCCTAGCTCGCACTTGTGCCCCGGCCTTAAGCCTAGCCCGCACTTGTGCCCCGGCCTTAAGCCTAGCCCGCACTTGTGCCCCGGCCTTAAGCCTAGCCCGCACTTGTGCCCAGGCCTTAAGCCTAGCTGGCACTTGTGCCCATACCTTAAGCCTAGCCGGCACTTGTGCCCACTTCCTTGATCCTAGCCCGCACTTGTGCCCCGGCCTTAAGCCTAGCCCCCACTTGTGCCCCGGCCTTAAGCCTAGCCCCCACTTGTGCCCCGGCCTTAAGCCTAGCCCGCACTTGTGCCCCGGCCTTAAACCTAGCCCGCACTTGTGCCCCGGCCTTAATCCTAGCCCGCACTTGTGCCCCGGCCTTAAGCCTAGCCCGCACTCGTGCCCCGGCCTTAAGCCTAGCCCGCACTCGTGCCCCGGCCTTAAGCCGAGCCCGCACTCGTGCCCCGGCCTTAAGCCTAGCCCGCACTCGTGCCCCGGCCTTAAGCCTAGCCCGCACTCGTGCCCCGGCCTTAAGCCGAGCCCGCACTCGTGCCCCGGCCTTAAGCCTAGCCCGCACTCGTGCCCCGGCCTTAAGCCTAGCAGGCACTCGTGCCCCGGCCTTAAGCCTAGCCCGCACTTGTGCCCCGGCCTTAAGCCTAGCCCGCACTTGTGCCCCGGCCTAAAGCCTAGCTCGCACTTGTGCCCCGGCCTTAAGCCTAGCCCGCACTTGTGCCCCGGCCTTAAGCCTAGCCCGCACTTGTGCCCCGGCCTTAAGCCTAGCCCGCACTTGTGCCCAGGCCTTAAGCCTAGCTGGCACTTGTGCCCATACCTTAAGCCTAGCCGGCACTTGTGCCCACTTCCTTGATCCTAGCCCGCACTTGTGCCCCGGCCTTAAGCCTAGCCCCCACTTGTGCCCCGGCCTTAAGCCTAGCCCCCACTTGTGCCCCGGCCTTAAGCCTAGCCCGCACTTGTGCCCCGGCCTTAAACCTAGCCCGCACTTGTGCCCCGGCCTTAATCCTAGCCCGCACTTGTGCCCCGGCCTTATGCCTAGCCCCTGCCTTATGCCTAGCCCGCACTTGTGCCCCGGCCTTAGGCCTAGCCCGCACTTGTGCCCCGGCGTTAGGCCTAGCCCGCAGTTGTGCCCCAGCCTTATGCCTAGCCAGCACTTGTGCCCCTGCCTTATGCCTAGCCAGCACTTGTGCCCCTGCCTTATGCCTAGCCAGCACTTGTGCCCCTGCCTTATGACTAGCCAGCACTTGTGCCCCTGCCTTATGCCTAGCCAGCACTTGTGCCCCTGCCTTATGCCTAGCCAGCACTTGTGCCCCTGCCTTATGCCTAGCCAGGACTTGTGCCCCTGCCATATGCCTAGCCAGCACTTGTGCCCCTGCCTTATGCCTAGCCAGCACTTGTGCCCCTGCCTTATGCCTAGCCAGCACTTGTGCCCCTGCCTTATGCCTAGCCAGCACTTGTGCACCTGCCTTATGCCTAGCCAGCACTTGTGCCCCTGCCTTATGCCTAGCCAGCACTTGTGCCCCTGCCTTATGCCTAGCCAGCACTTGTGCCCCTGCCTTATGCTTAGCCAGCACTTGTGCCCCTGCATTATGCCTAGCCAGCACTTGTTCCCCTGCCTTATGCCTAGCCAGCACCTGTGCCCCTGCCTTATGCCTACCCCGCACCTATGCCCCTGCCTTATGCCTAACCCGCACTTGTGCCCTGGCCTTAAGCCCAGCCCGCACTTGTGCCCCGGCCTTATGCCTAGCCCGCGCTTGTGCCCTGGCCTTAAGCCTAGCCCGCGCTTGTGCCCCGGCCTTATGCCTAGCCCCTGCCTTATGCCTAGCCTGCTATTGTGCCCCGGCCTTAGGCCTAGCCCGCACTTGTGCCCCGGCCTTAGGCCTAGCCCACAATTGTGCCCCGGCCTTATGCCTAGCCAGCACTTGTGCCCCTGCCTTATGCCTAGCCAGCACTTGTGCCCCTGCCTTATGCCTAGCCAGCACTTGTGCCCCTGCCTTATTCCTAGCCAGCACTTGTGCCCCTGCCTTATGCCTAGCCAGCACTTGTGCCCCTGCCTTATGCCTAGCCACCACTTGTGCCCCCGCCTAATGCCTAGCCAGCACTTGTGCCCCTGCCTTATGCCTAGCCAGCACTTGTGCCCAGGCCTTAAGCCTAGCTGGCACTTGTGCCCAGGCCTTAAGCCTAGCTGGCACTTGTGCCCCCTGCCTTGATCCTAGCCAGCACTGCACTTGTGCCCAGGCCTTAAGCCTAGCCCGCACTTGTGCTCAGGCCTTAAGCCTAGCCAGCACTTGTGCCCCCTTCCTTGATCCTAGCCAGCACTTGTGCCCCTGCCTTATGCCTAGCCAGCACTTGTGCCCCTGCCTTATGCCTAGCCAACACTTGTGTCCCTGCCTTATGCCAAGCCAGCACTTGTGCCCCTGCCTTATGCCTAGCCAGCACTTGTGCCCCTGCCTTATGCCTAGCCAGCACTTGTGCCCCGGCCTTAAGCCTAGCCCGCGCTTGTGCCCCGGCCTTAAGCCTAGCCCACACTTTTGCCCCGGCCTTAGGCCTAGCCCGCACTTGTGCCCCGGCCTTAGGCCTAGTCCGCACTTGTGCCCAGGCCTTAAGCCTAGCCCGCACTTTTGAGCCTCTTGAATGCTTGTTTGTTTGTTTTTGTCTTCAGCTTCATGTTGGTTATGCACATAGGGCCAGCTTTACGCTCTTTGCTCTTGTCCCGTCTGCATGCGCATGCACGACTGTAATTGGGGAAGAAGGCATTACCCATTTACGGAGGACAGACAAGAAGTGCCTGGTCGCTTGGAGCATGGGGTTATGGAGAGGCTCCGCACTGTACAACAAAGGATCTAGTCCTAAATGTCCAAGTACAGAGTAGAGGGGTGAAAGCTAGCTCTTCACCCCTATGGGTGCCTAACCCTTTATGCAAAGAGTGCAAAGTGTTAGCTGTATGCCTTAACCCTAGCCCACACTTTTGCCCCTGTATTAAGCCTAGCCCGCACTTGTGTCCCGGCCTTAAGCCTAGCCCGCACTTGTGCCCCGGCCTTAAGCCTTGCCCGCACTTGTGCCCCGGCATTAAGCCTTGCCCGCACTTGTGCCCCGGCCTTAAGCCTTGCCCGCACTTGTGCCCCGGCCTTAAGCCTAGCCCGCACTCGTGCCCCGGCCTTAAGCCTAGCCCGCACTCGTGCCCCGGCCTTAAGCCTAGCCCGCACTCGTGCCCCGGCCTTAAGCCTAGCCCGCACTCGTGCCCTGGCCTTAAGCCTAGCCCGCACTCGTGCCCCGGCCTTAAGCCTAGCCCGCACTCGTGCCCCGGCCATAAGCCTAGCCCGCACTCGTGCCCCTGCCTTAAGCCTAGCCCGTACTCCTGCCCCGGCCTTAAGCCTAGCCCGCACTCGTGCCCCGGCCTTAAGCCTAGCCCGCACTCGTGCCCCGGCCTTAAGCCTAGCCCGCACTCGTGCCCCGGCCTTAAGACTAGCCCGCACTCGTGCCCCGGCCTTAAGCCTAGCCCGCACTCGTGCCCCGGCCTTAAGCCGAGCCCGCACTCGTGCCCCGGCCTTAAGCCTAGCCCGCACTCGTGCCCCGGCCTTAAGCCTAGCCCGCACTCGTGCCCCGGCCTTAAGCCTAGCCCGCACTTGTGCCCCGGCCTTAAGCCTAGCCCGCACTTGTGCCCCGGCCTTAAGCCTAGCCCGCACTTGTGCCCAGGCCTTAAGCCTAGCTGGCACTTGTGCCCATGCCTTAAGCCTAGCCCCCACTTGTGCCCCGGCCTTAAGCCTAGCCCCCACTTGTGCCCCGGCCTTAAGCCTAGCCCGCACTTGTGCCCCGGCCTGAAGCCTAGCCCGCACTTGTGCCCCGGCCTTAATCCTAGCCCGCACTTGTGCCCAGGCCTTAAGCCTAGCCCGCACTTGTGCTCAGGCCTTAAGCCTAGCCCGCACTTGTGCTCAGGCCTTAAGCCTAGCCCCCACTTGTGCCCATGCCTTAAGCCTAGCCAGCACTTGTGCCCCCTTCCTTGATCCTAGCCAGCACTTGTGCCCCTGCCTTATGCCTAGCCAGCACTTGTGCCCCTGCCTTATGCCTAGCCAACACTTGTGTCCCTGCCTTATGCCTAGCCAGCACTTGTGCCCCTGCCTTATGCCTAGCCAGCACTTGTGCCCCTGCCTTATGCCTAGCCAGCACTTGTGCCCCGGCCTTAAGCCTAGCCCGCGCTTGTGCCCCGGCCTTAAGCCTAGCCCACACTTTTGCCCCGGCCTTAGGCCTAGCCCGCACTTGTGCCCCGGCCTTAGGCCTAGTCCGCACTTGTGCCCAGGCCTTAAGCCTAGCCCGCACTTTTGAGCCTCTTGAATGCTTGTTTGTTTGTTTTTGTCTTCAGCTTCATGTTGGTTATGCACATAGGGCTAGCTTTACTCTCTTCGCTCTTGTCCCGTCTGCATGCGCATGCACGACTGTAATTGGGGAAGAAGGCATTACCCATTTACGGAGGACAGACAAGAAGTGCCTGGTCGCTTGGAGCATGGGGTTATGGAGAGGCTCCGCACTGTACAACAAAGGATCTAGTACTAAATGTCCAAGTACAGAGTAGAGGGGTGAAAGCTAGCTCTTCACCCCTATGGGTGCCTAACCCTTTATGCAAAGAGTGCAAAGTGTTAGCTGTATGCCTTAACCCTAACCCACACTTTTGCCCCTGTATTAAGCCTAGCCCGCACTTGTGTCCCGGCCTTAAGCCTAGCTCGCACTTGTGCCCCGGCCTTAAGCCTTGCCCGCACTTGTGCCCCTGCATTAAGCCTTGCCCGCACTTGTGCCCCGGCCTTAAGCCTTGCCCGCACTTGTGCCCCGGCCTTAAGCCTAGCCCGCACTCGTGCCCCGGCCTTAAGCCTAGCCCACACTCGTGCCCCTGCCTTATGCCTAGTCAGCACTTGTGCCCCGGCCTTAAGCCTAGCCCGCACTCGTGCCCCGGCCTTAAGCCTAGCCCGCACTTGTGCCCCGGCCTTAAGCCTAGCCCGCACTTGTGCCCCGGCCTTAAGCCTAGCCCGCACTTGTGCCCCGGCCTTAAGCCTAGCCCGCACTTGTGCCCCAGCCTTAAGCCTAGCCCGCACTTGTGCCCCGGCCTTAAGCCTAGCCCGCACTTGTGCCCCGGCCTTAAGCCTAGCCCGCACTTTTGAGCCCCTTGAATGCTTGTTTGTTTGTTTTTGTCTTCAGCTTCATGTTGGTTATGCACATAGGGCCAGCTTTACACTCTTCGCTCTTGTCCCGTCTGAATGCGCATGCACGACTGTAATTGGGGAAGAAGGCATTACCCATTTACGGAGGACAGACAAGAAGTGCCTGGTCGCTTGGAGCATGGGGTTATGGAGAGGCTCCGCACTGTACAACAAAGGATCTAGTCCTAAATGTCCAAGTACAGAGTAGAGGGGTGAAAGCTAGCTCTTCACCCCTATGGGTGCCTAACCCTTTATGCAAAGAGTGCAAAGAGTTAGCTGTATGCCTTAAGCCTAGCCCTCACTTGTGCCCCGGCCTTAAGCCTAGCCAGCACTTGTGCCCCTGCCTTATGCCTAGCCAGCACTTGTGCCCCTGCCTTATGCCTAGCCAGCACTTGTGCCCCTGCCTTATGCCTTGACAGCACTTGTGCCCCTGCTTTACGCCTAGCAAGCACTTGTGCCCCTGCCTTATGCCTAGCCAGCACTTGTGCCCCTGCGTTATGCCTAGCCAGCACTTGTGCCCCTGCCTTATGCCTAGCCAGCACTTGTGCCCCTGCCTTATGCCTAGCCAGCACTTGTGCCCCTGCCTTATGCCTAGCCAGCACTTGTGCCCCTGCCTTATGCCTAGCTGGCACTTGTGCCCCTGCCTTATGCCTAGCTGGCACTTGTGCCCCTGCCTTATGCCTAGCTGGCACTTGTGCCCAGGCCTTAAGCCTAGCTGGCACTTGTGCCTATGCCTTAAGACTAGCTGGCACTTGTGCCCCCTGCCTTGATCCTAGCCAGCACCGCACTTGTGCCCAGGCCTTAGGCCTAGCCCGCACTTGTGCCCAGGCCTTAAGCCTAGCCCACACTTGTGCCCATGCCTTAAGCCTAGCCAGCACTTGTGCCCCCTTCCTTGATCCTAGCCAGCACTTGCGCCCCTGCCTTATACCTAGCCAGCACTTGTGCCCCTGCCTTATGCCTAGCCAGCACTTGTGCCCCTGCCTTATGCCTAGCCAGCACTTGTGCCCCTGCCTTATGCCTAGCCAGCACTTGTGCCCCTGCCTTATGCCTAGCCAGCACTTGTGCCCCTGCCTTATGCCTAGCCAGCACTTGTGCCCCTGCCTTATGCCTAGCTGGCACTTGTGCCCAGGCCTTAAGCCTAGCTGGCACTTGTGCCGATGCCTTAAGCCTAGCTGGCACTTGTGCCACCTGCCTTGATCCTAGCCAGCACCGCACTTGTGCCCAGGCCTTAAGCCTAGCCCGCACTTGTGCCCAGGCCTTAAGCCTAGCCCACACTTGTGCCCATGCCTTAAGCCTAGCCAGCACATGTGCCCCCTTCCTTGATCCTAGCCAGCACTTGTGCCCCTGCCTTATGCCTAGCCAGCACTTGTGCCCCGGCCTTAAGCCTAGCCCGCGCTTGTGCCCCGGCCTTAAGCCTAGCCCACACTTTTGCCCCGGCCTTAGGCCTAGCCCGCACTTGTGCCCCGGCCTTAGGCCTAGTCCGCACTTGTGCCCAGGCCTTAAGCCTAGCCCGCACTTTTGAGCCTCTTGAATGCTTGTTTGTTTGTTTTTGTCTTCAGCTTCATGTTGGTTATGCACATAGGGCTAGCTTTACTCTCTTCGCTCTTGTCCCGTCTGCATGCGCATGCACGACTGTAATTGGGGAAGAAGGCATTACCCATTTACGGAGGACAGACAAGAAGTGCCTGGTCGCTTGGAGCATGGGGTTATGGAGAGGCTCCGCACTGTACAACAAAGGATCTAGTACTAAATGTCCAAGTACAGAGTAGAGGGGTGAAAGCTAGCTCTTCACCCCTATGGGTGCCTAACCCTTTATGCAAAGAGTGCAAAGTGTTAGCTGTATGCCTTAACCCTAACCCACACTTTTGCCCCTGTATTAAGCCTAGCCCGCACTTGTGTCCCGGCCTTAAGCCTAGCTCGCACTTGTGCCCCGGCCTTAAGCCTTGCCCGCACTTGTGCCCCTGCATTAAGCCTTGCCCGCACTTGTGCCCCGGCCTTAAGCCTTGCCCGCACTTGTGCCCCGGCCTTAAGCCTAGCCCGCACTCGTGCCCCGGCCTTAAGCCTAGCCCGCACTCGTGCCCCTGCCTTATGCCTAGTCAGCACTTGTGCCCCGGCCTTAAGCCTAGCCCGCACTCGTGCCCCGGCCTTAAGCCTAGCCCGCACTTGTGCCCCGGCCTTAAGCCTAGCCCGCACTTGTGCCCCGGCCTTAAGCCTAGCCCGCACTTGTGCCCCGGCCTTAAGCCTAGCCCGCACTTGTGCCCCAGCCTTAAGCCTAGCCCGCACTTGTGCCCCGGCCTTAAGCCTAGCCCGCACTTGTGCCCCGGCCTTAAGCCTAGCCCGCACTTTTGAGCCCCTTGAATGCTTGTTTGTTTGTTTTTGTCTTCAGCTTCATGTTGGTTATGCACATAGGGCCAGCTTTACACTCTTCGCTCTTGTCCCGTCTGAATGCGCATGCACGACTGTAATTGGGGAAGAAGGCATTACCCATTTACGGAGGACAGACAAGAAGTGCCTGGTCGCTTGGAGCATGGGGTTATGGAGAGGCTCCGCACTGTACAACAAAGGATCTAGTCCTAAATGTCCAAGTACAGAGTAGAGGGGTGAAAGCTAGCTCTTCACCCCTATGGGTGCCTAACCCTTTATGCAAAGAGTGCAAAGAGTTAGCTGTATGCCTTAAGCCTAGCCCGCACTTGTGCCCCGGCCTTAAGCCTAGCCAGCACTTGTGCCCCTGCCTTATGCCTAGCCAGCACTTGTGCCCCTGCCTTATGCCTAGCCAGCACTTGTGCCCCTGCCTTATGCCTTGACAGCACTTGTGTCCCTGCTTTATGCCTAGCAAGCACTTGTGCCCCTGCCTTATGCCTAGCCAGCACTTGTGCCCCTGCGTTATGCCTAGCCAGCACTTGTGCCCCTGCCTTATGCCTAGCCAGCACTTGTGCCCCTGCCTTATGCCTAGCCAGCACTTGTGCCCCTGCCTTATGCCTAGCCAGCACTTGTGCCCCTGCCTTATGCCTAGCTGGCACTTGTGCCCCTGCCTTATGCCTAGCTGGCACTTGTGCCCCTGCCTTATGCCTAGCTGGCACTTGTGCCCAGGCCTTAAGCCTAGCTGGCACTTGTGCCTATGCCTTAAGACTAGCTGGCACTTGTGCCCCCTGCCTTGATCCTAGCCAGCACCGCACTTGTGCCCAGGCCTTAGGCCTAGCCCGCACTTGTGCCCAGGCCTTAAGCCTAGCCCACACTTGTGCCCATGCCTTAAGCCTAGCCAGCACTTGTGCCCCCTTCCTTGATCCTAGCCAGCACTTGCGCCCCTGCCTTATACCTAGCCAGCACTTGTGCCCCTGCCTTATGCCTAGCCAGCACTTGTGCCCCTGCCTTATGCCTAGCCAGCACTTGTGCCCCTGCCTTATGCCTAGCCAGCACTTGTGCCCCTGCCTTATGCCTAGCCAGCACTTGTGCCCCTGCCTTATGCCTAGCCAGCACTTGTGCCCCTGCCTTATGCCTAGCTGGCACTTGTGCCCAGGCCTTAAGCCTAGCTGGCACTTGTGCCGATGCCTTAAGCCTAGCTGGCACTTGTGCCACCTGCCTTGATCCTAGCCAGCACCGCACTTGTGCCCAGGCCTTAAGCCTAGCCCGCACTTGTGCCCAGGCCTTAAGCCTAGCCCACACTTGTGCCCATGCCTTAAGCCTAGCCAGCACATGTGCCCCCTTCCTTGATCCTAGCCAGCACTTGTGCCCCTGCCTTATGCCTAGCCAGCACTTGTGCCCCAGCCTTAAGCCTAGCCCGCACTTGTGCCCCGGCCTTAAGCCTAGCCCGCACTTGTGCCCCGGCCTTAAGCCTAGCCCGCACTTGTGCCCCGGCCTTAAGCCTAGCCCGCACTTGTGCCCCGGCCTTAAGCCTAGCCCGCACTTTTGAGCCCCTTGAATGCTTGTTTGTTTGTTTTTGTCTTCAGCTTCATGTTGGTTATGCACATAGGGCCAGCTTTACACTCTTCGCTCTTGTCCCGTCTGAATGCGCATGCACGACTGTAATTGGGGAAGAAGGCATTACCCATTTACGGAGGACAGACAAGAAGTGCCTGGTCGCTTGGAGCATGGGGTTATGGAGAGGCTCCGCACTGTACAACAAAGGATCTAGTCCTAAATGTCCAAGTACAGAGTAGAGGGGTGAAAGCTAGCTCTTCACCCCTATGGGTGCCTAACCCTTTATGCAAAGAGTGCAAAGAGGTAGCTGTATGCCTTAAGCCTAGCCCGCACTTGTGCCCCGGCCTTAAGCCTAGCCAGCACTTGTGCCCCTGCCTTATGCCTAGACAGCACTTGTGCCCCTGCCTTATGCCTAGCCAGGACTTGTGCCCCTGCCTTATGCCTTGCCAGCACTTGTGCCCCTGCCTTATGCCTAGCCAGCACTTGTGCCCCTGCCTTATGCCTAGCCAGCGCTTGTGCCCCTGCCTTATGCCTAGCCAGCACTTGTGCCCCTGCCTTATGCCTAGCCAGCACTTGTGCCCCTGCCTTATGCCTAGCCAGCACTTGTGCCCCTGCCTTATGCCTAGCCAGCACTTGTGCCCCTGCCTTATGCCTAGCCAGCACTTGTGCCCCTGCCTTATGCCTAGCTGGCACTTGTGCCCAGGCCTTAAGCCTAGCTGGCACTTGTGCCCATGCCTGAAGCCTAGCTGGCACTTGTGCCTCCTGCCTTGATCCTAGCCAGCACTGCACTTGTGCACAGGCCTTAAGCCTAGCCCACACTTGTGCCCATGCCTTAAGCCTAGCCAGCACTTGGGCCCCCTTCCTTGATCCTAGCCAGCACTTGTGCCCCTGCCTTATGCCTAGTCAGCACTTGTGCCCCTGCCTTATGCCTAGTCAGCACTTGTGCCCCTGCCTTATGCATAGCCAGCACTTGTGCCCCTGCCTTATGCCTAGCCAGCACTTGTGCCCCTGCCTTATGCCTAGCCAGCACTTGTGCCCCTGCCTTATGCCTAGCCAGCACTTGTGCCCCTGCCTTATGCCTAGCCAGCACTTGTGCCCCTGCCTTATGCCTAGCCAGCACTTGTGCCCCTGCCTTATGCCTAGCCAGCACTTGTGCCCCTGCCTTATGCCTAGCCAGCACTTGTGCCCCTGCCTTATGCCTAGCCAGCACTTGTGCCCCTGCCTTATGTCTAGCCAGCACTTGTGCCCCTGCCTTATGCCTAGCCAGCACTTGTGCCCCTGCCTTATGTCTAGCCAGCACTTGTGCCCCTGCCTTATGTCTAGCCAGCACTTGTGCCCCTGCCTTATGCCTAGCCAGCACTTGTGCCCAGGCCTTAAGCCTAGCTGGCACTTGTGCCCAGGCCTTAAGCCTAGCTGGCACTTGTGCCCATGCCTTAAGCCTAGCTGGCACTTGTGCCCCCTGCCTTGATCCTAGCCAGCACTGCACTTGTGCCCAGGCCTTAAGCCTAGCCCGCACTTGTGCCCAGGCCTTAAGCCTAGCCCACACTTGTGCCCATGCCTTATGCCTAGCCAGCACTTGTGCCCCCTTCCTTGATCCTAGCCAGCACTTGTGCCCCTGCCTTATGCCTAGCCCGCACTTGTGCCCCTGCCTTATGCATAGCCAGCACTTGTGCCCCAGCCTTATGCATAGCCAGCACTTGTGCCCCTGCCTTACGCCTAGCCAGCACTTGTGCTTCTGCCTTATGCCTAGCCAGCACTTGTGCCCCTGCCTTATGCCTAGCCAGCACTTGAGCCCCTGCATTATGCCTAGCCAGCACTTGTGCCCCTGCCTTATGCCTAGCCAGCACTTGTGCCCCTGCCTTATGCCTAGCCAGCACTTGTGCCCCTGCCTTATGCCTAGCCAGCACTTGTGCCCCTGCCTTATGCCTAGCCAGCACTTGTGCCCCTGCCTTATGCCTAGCCAGCACTTGTGCCCCTGCCTTATGCCTAGCCAGCACTTGTGCCCCTGCCTTATGCCTAGCCAGCACTTGTGCCCCTGCCTTATGCCTAGCCAGCACTTGTGCCCCTGCCTTATGCCTAGCCAGCACTTGTGCCCCTGCCTTATGCCTAGCCCACACTTGTGCCCAGGCCTTAAGCCTAGCTGGCTCTTGTGCCCATGCCTTAAGCCTAGCTGGCACTTGTGCCCCCTGCCTTGATCCTAGCGAGCACCGCACTTGTGCCCAGGCCTTAAGCCTAGCCCGCACTTGTGCCCATGCCTTCAGCCTAGCCAGCACTTGTGCCCACTTCCTTGATCCTAGCCCGCACCTGTGCCCCGGCCTTAAGCCTAGCCCGCACTTGTGCCCCGGCCTTAAGCCTAGCCCCCACTTGTGCCCCGGCCTTAACCCTAGCCCGCACTTGTGCCCCGGCCTTAAGCCTAGCCCGGACTTGTGCCCCGGCCTTAATCCTAGCCCGCACTTGTGCCCCGGCCTTATGCCTAGCCCTTGCCTTATGCCTAGCCTGCTATTGTGCCCCGGCCTTAGGCCTAGCCCGCACTTGTGCCCCGGCCTTAGGCCTAGCCCGCACTTGTGCCCCTGCCTTATGCCTAGCCAGCATTTGTGCCCCTGCCTTATGCCTAGCCAGCACTTGTGCCCCTGCCTTATGCCTAGCCAGCACTTGTGCCCCTGCCTTATGCCTAGCCAGCACTTGTGCCCCTGCCTTATGCCTAGCCAGCACTTGTGCCCCTGCCTTATGCCTAGCCAGCACTTGTGCCCCTGCCTTATGCCTAGCCAGCACTTGTGCCCCTGCCTTATGCCTAGCCAGCACTTGTGCCCCTGCCATATGCCTAGCCAGCACTTGTGCCCCTGCCTTTTGCCTAGCCAGCACTTGCGCCCCTGCCTTATGCCTAGCCAGCACTTGTGCCCCTGCCTTATGCCTAGCCAGCACTTGTGCCCCTGCCTTATGCCTAGCCAGCATTTGTGCCCCTGCCTTATGCCTAGCCAGCACTTGTGCCCCTGCCTTATGCCTAGCCAGCACTTGTGCCCCTGCCTTATGCCTAGCCAGCACTTGTGCCCCTGCCTTATGCCTAGCCAGCACTTGTGCCCCGGCCTTAGGCCTAGCCCGCACTTGTGCCCCTGCCTTATGCCTAGCCAGCATTTGTGCCCCTGCCTTATGCCTAGCCAGCACTTGTGCCCCTGCCTTATGCCTAGCCAGCACTTGTGCCCCTGCCTTATGCCTAGCCAGCACTTGTGCCCCTGCCTTATGCCTAGCCAGCACTTGTGCCCCTGCCTTATGCCTAGCCAGCACTTGTGCCCCTGCCTTATGCCTAGCCAGCACTTGTGCCCCTGCCTTATGCCTAGCCAGCACTTGTGCCCCTGCCTTATGCCTAGCTGGCACTTGTGCCCAGGCCTTAAGCCTAGCTGGCACTTGTGCCCATGCCTGAAGCCTAGCTGGCACTTGTGCCTCCTGCCTTGATCCTAGCCAGCACTGCACTTGTGCACAGGCCTTAAGCCTAGCCCACACTTGTGCCCATGCCTTAAGCCTAGCCAGCACTTGGGCCCCCTTCCTTGATCCTAGCCAGCACTTGTGCCCCTGCCTTATGCCTAGTCAGCACTTGTGCCCCTGCCTTATGCCTAGTCAGCACTTGTGCCCCTGCCTTATGCATAGCCAGCACTTGTGCCCCTGCCTTATGCCTAGCCAGCACTTGTGCCCCTGCCTTATGCCTAGCCAGCACTTGTGCCCCTGCCTTATGCCTAGCCAGCACTTGTGCCCCTGCCTTATGCCTAGCCAGCACTTGTGCCCCTGCCTTATGCCTAGCCAGCACTTGTGCCCCTGCCTTATGCCTAGCCAGCACTTGTGCCCCTGCCTTATGCCTAGCCAGCACTTGTGCCCCTGCCTTATGCCTAGCCAGCACTTGTGCCCCTGCCTTATGTCTAGCCAGCACTTGTGCCCCTGCCTTATGCCTAGCCAGCACTTGTGCCCCTGCCTTATGCCTAGCTGGCACTTGTGCCCAGGCCTTAAGCCTAGCTGGCACTTGTGCCCAGGCCTTAAGCCTAGCTGGCACTTGTGCCCATGCCTTAAGCCTAGCTGGCACTTGTGCCCCCTGCCTTGATCCTAGCCAGCACTGCACTTGTGCCCAGGCCTTAAGCCTAGCCCGCACTTGTGCCCAGGCCTTAAGCCTAGCCCACACTTGTGCCCATGCCTTATGCCTAGCCAGCACTTGTGCCCCCTTCCTTGATCCTAGCCAGCACTTGTGCCCCTGCCTTATGCCTAGCCCGCACTTGTGCCCCTGCCTTATGCATAGCCAGCACTTGTGCCCCAGCCTTATGCATAGCCAGCACTTGTGCCCCTGCCTTACGCCTAGCCAGCACTTGTGCTTCTGCCTTATGCCTAGCCAGCACTTGTGCCCCTGCCTTATGCCTAGCCAGCACTTGAGCCCCTGCATTATGCCTAGCCAGCACTTGTGCCCCTGCCTTATGCCTAGCCAGCACTTGTGCCCCTGCCTTATGCCTAGCCAGCACTTGTGCCCCTGCCTTATGCCTAGCCAGCACTTGTGCCCCTGCCTTATGCCTAGCCAGCACTTGTGCCCCTGCCTTATGCCTAGCCAGCACTTGTGCCCCTGCCTTATGCCTAGCCCACACTTGTGCCCAGGCCTTAAGCCTAGCTGGCTCTTGTGCCCATGCCTTAAGCCTAGCTGGCACTTGTGCCCCCTGCCTTGATCCTAGCGAGCACCGCACTTGTGCCCAGGCCTTAAGCCTAGCTCGCACTTGTGCCCATGCCTTCAGCCTAGCCATCACTTGTGCCCACTTCCTTGATCCTAGCCCGCACCTGTGCCCCGGCCTTTAGCCTAGCCCGCACTTGTGCCCCGGCCTTAAGCCTAGCCCCCACTTGTGCCCCGGCCTTAACCCTAGCCCGCACTTGTGCCCCGGCCTTAAGCCTAGCCCGGACTTGTGCCCCGGCCTTAATCCTAGCCCGCACTTGTGCCCCGGCCTTATGCCTAGCCCTTGCCTTATGCCTAGCCTGCTATTGTGCCCCGGCCTTAGGCCTAGCCCGCACTTGTGCCCCGGCCTTAGGCCTAGCCCGCACTTGTGCCCCTGCCTTATGCCTAGCCAGCATTTGTGCCCCTGCCTTATGCCTAGCCAGCACTTGTGCCCCTGCCTTATGCCTAGCCAGCACTTGTGCCCCTGCCTTATGCCTAGCCAGCACTTGTGCCCCTGCCTTATGCCTAGCCAGCACTTGTGCCCCTGCCTTATGCCTAGCCAGCACTTGTGCCCCTGCCTTATGCCTAGCCAGCACTTGTGCCCCTGCCTTATGCCTAGCCAGCACTTGTGCCCCTGCCATATGCCTAGCCAGCACTTGTGCCCCTGCCTTTTGCCTAGCCAGCACTTGCGCCCCTGCCTTATGCCTAGCCAGCACTTGTGCCCCTGCCTTATGCCTAGCCAGCACTTGTGCCCCTGCCTTATGCCTAGCCAGCACTTGTGCCCCTGCCTTATGCCTAGCCAGCACTTGTGCCCCTGCCTTACGCCTAGCCAGCACTTGCGCCCCTGCCTTATGCCTAGCCAGCACTTGTGCCCCTGCCTTATGCCTAGCCAGCACCTGTGCCCCTGCCTTATGCCTACCCCGCACCTATGCCCCGGCCTTAAGCCTAGCCCGCACTTGTGCCCCGGCCTTATGCCTAGCCCGCGCTTGTGCCCCGGCCTTAAGCCTAGCCCGCGCTTGTGCCCCGGCCTTATGCCTAGCCCCTGCCTTATGCCTAGCCTGCTATTGTGTCCCGGCCTTAGGCCTAGCCCGCACTTGTGCCCCGGCCTTAAGCCTAGCCCGCACTTGTGCCCCGGCCTTAAGCCTAGCCCGCACTTGTTCCCCGGCCTTAATCCTAGCCCGCACTTGTGCCCCGGCCTTATGCCTAGCCCCTGCCTTATGCCTAGCCCGCACTTGTGCCCCGGCCTTAGGCCTAGCCCGCACTTGTGCCCCGGCCTTAGGCCTAGACCGCAGTTGTGCCCCAGCCTTATGCCTAGCCAGCACTTGTGCCCCTGCCTTATGCCTAGCCAGCACTTGTGCCCCTGCCTTATGCCTAGCCAGCACTTGTGCCCCTGCCTTATGCCTAGCCAGCACTTGTGCCCCTGCCTTATGCCTAGCCAGCACTTGTGCCCCTGCCTTATGCCTAGCCAGCACTTGTGCCCCTGCCTTATGCCTAGCCAGGACTTGTGCCCCTGCCTTATGCCTAGCCAGCACTTGTGCCCCTGCCTTATGCCTAGCCAGGACTTGTGCCCCTGCCTTATGCCTAGCCAGCACTTGTGCCCCTGCCTTATGCCTAGCCAGCACTTGTGCCCCTGCCTTATGCCTAGCCAGCACTTGTGCCCCTGCCTTATGCCTAGCCAGCACTTGTGCCCCTGCCTTATGCCTAGCCAGCACTTGTGACCCTGCCTTATGCTTAGCCAGCACTTGTGCCCCTGCATTATGCCTAGCCAGCACTTGTGCCCCTGCCTTATGCCTAGCCAGCACCTGTGCCCCTGCCTTATGCCTACCACGCACCTATGCCCCTGCCTTATGCCTAACCCGCACTTGTGCCCTGGCCTTAAGCCTAGCCCGCACTTGTGCCCCGGCCTTATGCCTAGCCCGCGCTTGTGCCCTGGCCTTAAGCCTAGCCCGCGCTTGTGCCCCGGCCTTATGCCTAGCCCCTGCCTTATGCCTAGCCTGCTATTGTGCCCCGGCCTTAGGCCTAGCCCGCACTTGTGCCCCGGCCTTAGGCCTAGCCCGCAATTGTGCCCCGGCCTTATGCCTAGCCAGCACTTGTGCCCCTGCCTTATGCCTAGCCAGCACTTGTGCCCCTGCCTTATGCCTAGCCAGCACTTGTGCCCCTGCCTTATGCCTAGCCAGCACTTGTGCCCCTGCCTTATTCCTAGCCAGCACTTGTGCCCCTGCCTTATGCCTAGCCAGCACTTGTGCCCCTGCCTTATGCCTAGCCACCACTTGTGCCCCCGCCTTATGCCTAGCCAGCACTTGTGCCCCTGCCTTATGCCTAGCCAGCACTTGTGCCCAGGCCTTAAGACTAGCTGGCACTTGTGCCCAGGCCTTAAGCCTAGCTGGCACTTGTGCCCCCTGCCTTGATCCTAGCCAGCACTGCACTTGTGCCCAGGCCTTAAGCCTAGCCCGCACTTGTGCTCAGGCCTTAAGCCTAGCCCACACTTGTGCCCATGCCTTAAGCCTAGCCAGCACTTGTGCCCCCTTCCTTGATCCTAGCCAGCACTTGTGCCCCTGCCTTATGCCTAGCCAGCACTTGTGCCCCTGCCTTATGCCTAGCCAACACTTGTGTCCCTGCCTTATGCCTAGCCAGCACTTGTGCCCCTGCCTTATGCCTAGCCAGCACTTGTGCCTCTGCCTTATGCCTAGCCAGCACTTGTGCCCCGGCCTTAAGCCTAGCCCGCGCTTGTGCCCCGGCCTTAAGCCTAGCCCACACTTTTGCCCCGGCCTTAGGCCTAGCCCGCACTTGTGCCCCGGCCTTAGGCCTAGTCCGCACTTGTGCCCAGGCCTTAAGCCTAGCCCGCACTTTTGAGCCTCTTGAATGCTTGTTTGTTTGTTTTTGTTTTCAGCTTCATGTTGGTTATGCACATAGGGCCAGCTTTACGCTCTTTGCTCTTGTCCCGTCTGCATGCGCATGCACGACTGTAATTGGGGAAGAAGGCATTACCCATTTACGGAGGACAGACAAGAAGTGCCTGGTCGCTTGGAGCATGGGGTTATGGAGAGGCTCCGCACTGTACAACAAAGGATCTAGTCCTAAATGTCCAAGTACAGAGTAGAGGGGTGAAAGCTAGCTCTTCACCCCTATGGGTGCCTAACCCTTTATGCAAAGAGTGCAAAGTGTTAGCTGTATGCCTTAACCCTAGCCCACACTTTTGCCCCTGTATTAAGCCTAGCCCGCACTTGTGTCCCGGCCTTAAGCCTAGCTCGCACTTGTGCCCCGGCCTTAAGCCTTGCCCGCACTTGTGCCCCGGCATTAAGCCTTGCCCGAACTTGTGCCCCGGCCTTAAGCCTTGCCCGCACTTGTGCCCCGGCCTTAAGCCTAGCCCGCACTCGTGCCCCGGCCTTAAGCCTAGCCCGCACTCGTGCCCCGGCCTTAAGCCTAGCCCGCACTCGTGCCCCGGCCTTAAGCCTAGCCCGCACTCGTGCCCTGGCCTTAAGCCTAGCCCGCACTCGTGCACCGGCCTTAAGCCTAGCCCGCACTCGTGCCCCGGCCATAAGCCTAGCCTGCACTCGTGCCCCGGCCTTAAGCCTAGCCCGCACTCCTGCCCCGGCCTTATGCCTAGCCCGCACTCGTGCCCCGGCCTTAAGCCTATCCCGCACTCGTGCCCCGGCCTTAAGCCTAGCCCGCACTCGTGCCCCGGCCTTAAGCCTAGCCCGCACTCGTGCCCCGGCCTTAAGCCTAGCCCGCACTCGTGCCCCGGCCTTAAGCCTAGCCCGCACTCGTGCCCCGGCCTTAAGCCTAGCCCGCACTCGTGCCCCGGCCTTAAGCCTAGCCCGCACTCGTGCCCCGGCCTTAAGCCTAGCCCGCACTCGTGCCCCGGCCTTAAGCCTAGCCCGCACTCATGCCCCGGCCTTAAGCCTAGCCCGCACTCGTGCCCCGGCCTTAAGCCTAGCCCGCACTCGTGCCCCGGCCTTAAGCCTAGCCCGCACTCGTGCCCCGGCCTTAAGCCTAGCCCGCACTCGTGCCCTGGCCTTAAGCCTAGCCCGCACTCGTGCACCGGCCTTAAGCCTAGCCCGCACTCGTGCCCCGGCCATAAGCCTAGCTGGCACTTGTGCCCAGGCCTTAAGCCTAGCTGGCACTTGTGCCCATGCCTTAAGCCTAGCTGGCACTTGTGCCCCCTGCCTTGATCCTAGCCAGCACTCGTGCCCAGGCCTTAAGCCTAGCCCGCACTTGTGCCCAGGCCTTAAGCCTAGCCCACACTTGTGCCCATGCCTTATGCCTAGCCAGCACTTGTGCCCCCTTCCTTGATCCTAGCCAGCACTTGTGCCCCTGCCTTATGCCTAGCCCGCACTTGTGCCCCTGCCTTATGCATAGCCAGCACTTGTGCCCCAGCCTTATGCATAGCCAGCACTTGTGCCCCTGCCTTACGCCTAGCCAGCACTTGTGCTTCTGCCTTAAGCCTAGCCCGCACTCGTGCCCCGGCCTTAAGCCTAGCCCGCACTCGTGCCCCGGCCTTAAGCCTAGCCCGCACTCGTGCCCCGGCCTTAAGCCTAGCCCGCACTCGTGCCCTGGCCTTAAGCCTAGCCCGCACTCGTGCACCGGCCTTAAGCCTAGCCCGCACTCGTGCCCCGGCCATAAGCCTAGCCCGCACTCGTGCCCCGGCCTTAAGCCTAGCCCGCACTCCTGCCCCGGCCTTATGCCTAGCCCGCACTCGTGCCCCGGCCTTAAGCCTAGCCCGCACTCGTGCCCCGGCCTTAAGCCTAGCCCGCACTCGTGCCCCGGCCTTAAGCCTAGCCCGCACTCGTGCCCCGGCCTTAAGCCTAGCCCGCACTCGTGCCCCGGCCTTAAGCCGAGCCCGCACTCGTGCCCCGGCCTTAAGCCTAGCCCGCACTCGTGCCCCGGCCTTGAGCCTAGCCCGCACTTGTGCCCCGGCCTTAAGCCTAGCCCGCACTTGTGCCCCGCCCTTAAGCCTAGCCCGCACTTGTGCCCCGTCCTTAAGCCTAGCCCGCACTTGTGCTCCGGCCTTAAGCCTAGCCCCCACTTGTGCCCCGGCCTTAACCCTAGCCCGCACTTGTGCCCCGGCCTTAAGCCTAGCCCGGACTTGTGCCCTGGCCTTAATCCTAGCCCGCACTTGTGCCCCGGCCTTATGCCTAGCCCTTGCCTTATGCCTAGCCTGCTATTGTGCCCCGGCCTTAGGCCTAGCCCGCACTTGTGCCCCGGCCTTAGGCCTAGCCCGCACTTGTGCCCCTGCCTTATGCCTAGCCAGCATTTGTGCCCCTGCCTTATGCCTAGCCAGCACTTGTGCCCCTGCCTTATGCCTAGCCAGCACTTGTGCCCCTGCCTTATGCCTAGCCAGCACTTGTGCCCCTGCCTTATGCCTAGCCAGCACTTGTGCCCCTGCCTTATGCCTAGCCAGCACTTGTGCCCCTGCCTTATGCCTAGCCAGCACTTGTGCCCCTGCCTTATGCCTAGCCAGCACTTGTGCCCCTGCCATATGCCTAGCCAGCACTTGTGCCCCTGCCTTATGCCTAGCCAGCACTTGTGCCCCCAGGCCTTAAGCCTAGCTGGCACTTGTGCCCCCTGCCTTGATCCTAGCCAGCACTGCACTTGTGCCCAGGCCTTAAGCCTAGCCCGCACTTGTGCTCAGGCCTTAAGCCTAGCCCACACTTGTGCCCATGCCTTAAGCCTAGCCAGCACTTGTGCCCCCTTCCTTGATCCTAGCCAGCACTTGTGCCCCTGCCTTATGCCTAGCCAGCACTTGTGCCCCTGCCTTATGCCTAGCCAACACTTGTGTCCCTGCCTTATGCCTAGCCAGCACTTGCGCCCCTGCCTTATGCCTAGCCAGCACTTGTGCCCCTGCCTTATGCCTAGCCAGCACCTGTGCCCCTGCCTTATGCCTACCCCGCACCTATGCCCCGGCCTTAAGCCTAGCCCGCACTTGTGCCCCGGCCTTATGCCTAGCCCGCGCTTGTGCCCCGGCCTTAAGCCTAGCCCACGCTTGTGCCCCGGCCTTATGCCTAGCCCCTGCCTTATGCCTAGCCTGCTATTGTGTCCCGGCCTTAGGCCTAGCCCGCACTTGTGCCCCGGCCTTAAGCCTAGCCCGCACTTGTGCCCCGGCCTTAAGCCTAGCCCGCACTTGTGCCCCGGCCTTAAGCCTAGCCCGCACTTGTGCCCCGGCCTTATGCCTAGCCCGCACTTGTGCCCAGGCCTTAAGCCTAGCTGGCACTTGTGCCCATGCCTTAAGCCTAGCCCCCACTTGTGCCCCGGCCTTAAGCCTAGCCCCCACTTGTGCCACGGCCTTAAGCCTAGCCCGCACTTGTGCCCCGGCCTTAAGCCTAGCCCGCACTTGTGCCCCGGCCTTAATCCTAGCCCGCACTTGTGCCCAGGCCTTAAGCCTAGCCCGCACTTGTGCTTTGGCCTTAAGCCTAGCCCACACTTGTGCCCATGCCTTAAGCCTAGCCAGCACTTGTGCCCCCTTCCTTGATCCTAGCCAGCACTTGTGCCCCTGCCTTATGCCTAGCCAGCACTTGTGCCCCTGCCTTATGCCTAGCCAACACTTGTGTCCCTGCCTTATGCCTAGCCAGCACTTGTGCCCCTGCCTTATGCCTAGCCAGCACTTGTGCCCCGGCCTTAAGCCTAGCCCGCGCTTGTGCCCCGGCCTTAAGCCTAGCCCACACTTTTGCCCCGGCCTTAGGCCTAGCCCGCACTTGTGCCCCGGCCTTAGGCCTAGTCCGCACTTGTGCCCAGGCCTTAAGCCTAGCCCGCACTTTTGAGCCTCTTGAATGCTTGTTTGTTTGTTTTTGTCTTCAGCTTCATGTTGGTTATGCACATAGGGCTAGCTTTACTCTCTTCGCTCTTGTCCCGTCTGCATGCGCATGCACGACTGTAATTGGGGAAGAAGGCATTACCCATTTACGGAGGACAGACAAGAAGTGCGTGGTCGCTTGGAGCATGGGGTTATGGAGAGGCTCCGCACTGTACAACAAAGGATCTAGTACTAAATGTCCAAGTACAGAGTAGAGGGGTGAAAGCTAGCTCTTCACACCTATGGGTGCCTAACCCTTTATGCAAAGAGTGCAAAGTGTTAGCTGTATGCCTTAACCCTAGCCCACACTTTTGCCCCTGTATTAAGCCTAGCCCGCACTTGTGTCCCGGCCTTAAGCCTAGCTCGCACTTGTGCCCCGGCCTTAAGCCTTGCCCGCACTTGTGCCCCGGCATTAAGCCTTGCCCGCACTTGTGCCCCGGCCTTAAGCCTAGCCCGCACTCGTGCCCCGGCCTTAAGCCTAGCCCGCACTCGTGCCCCCTTCCTTGATCCTAGCCAGCACTTGTGCCCCCTTCCTTGATCCTAGCCAGCACTTGTGCCCCTGCCTTATGCCTAGCCAGCACTTGTGCCCCTGCCTTATGCCTAGCCAACACTTGTGTCCCTGCCTTATGCCTAGCCAGCACTTGTGCCCCTGCCTTATGCCTAGCCAGCACTTGTGCCCCTGCCTTATGCCTAGCCAGCACTTGTGCCCCGGCCTTAAGCCTAGCCCGCGCTTGTGCCCCGGCCTTAAGCCTAGCCCACACTTTTGCCCCGGCCTTAGGCCTAGCCCGCACTTGTGCCCCGGCCTTAGGCCTAGTCCGCACTTGTGCCCAGGCCTTAAGCCTAGCCCGCACTTTTGAGCCTCTTGAATGCTTGTTTGTTTGTTTTTGTCTTCAGCTTCATGTTGGTTATGCACATAGGGCTAGCTTTACTCTCTTCGCTCTTGTCCCGTCTGCATGCGCATGCACGACTGTAATTGGGGAAGAAGGCATTACCCATTTACGGAGGACAGACAAGAAGTGCCTGGTCGCTTGGAGCATGGGGTTATGGAGAGGCTCCGCACTGTACAACAAAGGATCTAGTCCTAAATGTCCAAGTACAGAGTAGAGGGGTGAAAGCTAGCTCTTCACCCCTATGGGTGCCTAACCCTTTATGCAAAGAGTGCAAAGTGTTAGCTGTATGCCTTAACCCTAGCCCACACTTTTGCCCCTGTATTAAGCCTAGCCCGCACTTGTGTCCCGGCCTTAAGCCTAGCTCGCACTTGTGCCCCGGCCTTAAGCCTTGCCCGCACTTGTGCCCCGGCATTAAGCCTTGCCCGCACTTGTGCCCCGGCCTTAAGCCTAGCCCGCACTCGTGCCCCGGCCTTAAGCCTAGCCCGCACTCGTGCCCCGGCCTTAAGCCTAGCCCGCACTCGTGCCCCGGCCTTAAGCCTAGCCCGCACTCGTGCCCCGGCCTTAAGCCTAGCCCACACTCGTGCCCCGGCCTTAAGCCTAGCCCGCACTCGTGCCCCGGCCTTAAGCCTAGCCCGCACTCGTGCCCCGGCCTTAAGCCTAGCCCGCACTCGTGCCCCGGCCTTAAGCCTAGCCCGTACTCGTGCCCCGGCCTTAAGCCTAGCCCGCACTCGTGCCCCGGCCTTAAGCCTAGCCCGCACTCGTGCCCCGGCCTTAAGCCTAGCCCGCACTCGTGCCCCGGCCTTAAGCCTAGCCCGCACTCGTGCCCCGGCCTTAAGCCTAGCCCGCACTCGTGCCCCGGCCTTAAGCCTAGCCCGCACTCGTGCCCCGGCCTTAAGCCTAGCCCGCACTCGTGCCCCGGCCTTAAGCCTAGCCCGCACTCGTGCCCCGGCCTTAAGCCTAGCCCGCACTCGTGCCCCGGCCTTAAGCCTAGCCCGCACTCGTGCCCCGGCCTTAAGCCTAGCCCGCACTCGTGCCCCGGCCTTAAGCCTAGCCCGCACTCGTGCCCCGGCCTTAAGCCTAGCCCGCACTCGTGCCCCGGCCTTAAGCCTAGCCCGCACTCGTGCCCCGGCCTTAAGCCTAGCCCGCACTCGTGCCCCGGCCTTAAGCCTAGCCCGCACTCGTGCCCCGGCCTTAAGCCTAGCCCGCACTCGTGCCCCGGCCTTAAGCCTAGCCCGCACTCGTGCCCCGGCCTTAAGCCTAGCCCGCACTTGTGCCCCGGCCTTAAGCCTAGCCCGCACTTGTGCCCCGGCCTTAAGCCTAGCCCGCACTTGTGCCCCGGCCTTAAGCCTAGCCCGCACTTGTGCCCCGGCCTTAAGCCTAGCCCGCACTTGTGCCCCGGCCTTAAGCCTAGCCCGCACTTTTGAGCCCCTTGAATGCTTGTTTGTTTGTTTTTGTCTTCAGCTTCATGTTGGTTATGCACATAGGGCCAGCTTTACACTCTTCGCACTTGTCCCGTCTGAATGCGCATGCACGACTGTAATTGGGGAAGAAGGCATTACCCATTTACGGAGGACAGACAAGAAGTGCCTGGTCGCTTGGAGGATGGGGTTATGGAGAGGCTCCGCACTGTACAACAAAGGATCTAGTGCTAAATGTCCAAGTACAGAGTAGAGGGGTGAAAGCTAGCTCTTCACCCCTATGGGTGCCTAACCCTTTATGCAAAGAGTGCAAAGAGTTAGCTGTATGCCTTAAGCCTAGCCAGCACTTGTGCCCCGGCCTTAAGCCTAGCCAGCACTTGTGCCCCTGCCTTATGCCTAGCCAGCACTTGTGCCCCTGCCTTATGCCTAGCCAGCACTTGTGCCCCTGCCTTATGCCTTGACAGCACTTGTGCCCCTGCTTTATGCCTAGCCAGCACTTGTGCCCCTGCCTTATGCCTAGCCAGCACTTGTGCCCCTGCCTTATGCCTAGCCAGCACTTGTGCCCCTGCCTTATGCCTAGCCAGCACTTGTGCCCCTGCCTTATGCCTAGCCAGCACTTGTGCCCCTGCCTTATGCCTAGCCAGCACTTGTGCCCCTGCCTTATGCCTAGCTGGCACTTGTGCCCCTGCCTTATGCCTCTCTGGCACTTGTGCCCCTGCCTTATGCCTAGCTGGCACTTGTGCCCAGGCCTTAAGCCTAGCTGGCACTTGTGCCCATGCCTTAAGACTAGCTGGCACTTGTGCCCCCTGCCTTGATCCTAGCCAGCACCGCACTTGTGCCCAGGCCTTAAGCCTAGCCCGCACTCGTGCCCCGGCCTTAAGCCTAGCCCGCACTCGTGCCCCGGCCTTAAGCCTAGCCCGCACTCGTGCCCCGGCCTTAAGCCTAGCCCGTACTCGTGCCCCGGCCTTAAGCCTAGCCCGCACTCGTGCCGCGGCCTTAAGCCTAGCCCGCACTCGTGCCCCGGCCTTAAGCCTAGCCCGCACTCGTGCCCCGGCCTTAAGCCTAGCCCGCACTCGTGCCCCGGCCTTAAGCCTAGCCCGCACTCGTGCCCCGGCCTTAAGCCTAGCCCGCACTCGTGCCCCGGCCTTAAGCCTATCCCGCACTCGTGCCCCGGCCTTAAGCCTAGCCCGCACTCGTGCCCTGGCCTTAAGCCTAGCCCGCACTCGTGCCCCGGCCTTAAGCCTAGCCCGCACTCGTGCCCCGGCCTTAAGCCTAGCCCGCACTCGTGCCCCGGCCTTAAGCCTAGCCCGCACTCGTGCCCCGGCCTTAAGCCTAGCCCGCACTCGTGCCCCGGCCTTAAGCCTAGCCCGCACTCGTGCCCCGGCCTTAAGCCTAGCCCGCACTCGTGCCCCGGCCTTAAGCCTAGCCCGCACTCGTGCCCCGGCCTTAAGCCTAGCCCACACTCGTGCCCCGGCCTTAAGCCTAGCCCGCACTCGTGCCCCGGCCTTAAGCCTAGCCCGCACTTGTGCCCCGGCCTTAAGCCTAGCCCGCACTTGTGCCCCGGCCTTAAGCCTAGCCCGCACTTGTGCCCCGGCCTTAAGCCTAGCCCGCACTTGTGCCCCGGCCTTAAGCCTAGCCCGCACTTGTGCCCCGGCCTTAAGCCTAGCCCGCACTTTTGAGCCCCTTGAATGCTTGTTTGTTTGTTTTTGTCTTCAGCTTCATGTTGGTTATGCACATAGGGCCAGCTTTACACTCTTCGCTCTTGTCCCGTCTGAATGCGCATGCACGACTGTAATTGGGGAAGAAGGCATTACCCATTTACGGAGGACAGACAAGAAGTGCCTGGTCGCTTGGAGCATGGGGTTATGGAGAGGCTCCGCACTGTACAACAAAGGATCTAGTGCTAAATGTCCAAGTACAGAGTAGAGGGGTGAAAGCTAGCTCTTCACCCCTATGGGTGCCTAACCCTTTATGCAAAGAGTGCAAAGAGTTAGCTGTATGCCTTAAGCCTAGCCAGCACTTGTGCCCCGGCCTTAAGCCTAGCCAGCACTTGTGCCCCTGCCTTATGCCTAGCCAGCACTTGTGCCCCTGCCTTATGCCTAGCCAGCACTTGTGCCCCTGCCTTATGCCTTGACAGCACTTGTGCCCCTGCTTTATGCCTAGCCAGCACTTGTGCCCCTGCCTTATGCCTAGCCAGCACTTGTGCCCCTGCCTTATGCCTAGCCAGCACTTGTGCCCCTGCCTTATGCCTAGCCAGCACTTGTGCCCCTGCCTTATGCCTAGCCAGCACTTGTGCCCCTGCCTTATGCCTAGCCAGCACTTGTGCCCCTGCCTTATGCCTAGCTGGCACTTGTGCCCCTGCCTTATGCCTAGCTGGCACTTGTGCCCCTGCCTTATGCCTAGCTGGCACTTGTGCCCAGGCCTTAAGCCTAGCTGGCACTTGTGCCCATGCCTTAAGACTAGCTGGCACTTGTGCCCCCTGCCTTGATCCTAGCCAGCACCGCACTTGTGCCCAGGCCTTAAGCCTAGCCCGCACTTGTGCCCAGGCCTTAAGCCTAGCCCACACTTGTGCCCATGCCTTAAGCCTAGCCAGCACTTGTGCCCCCTTCCTTGATCCTAGCCAGCACTTGCGCCCCTGCCTTATACCTAGCCAGCACTTGTGCCCCTGCCTTATGCCTAGCCAGCACTTGTGCCCCTGCCTTATGCCTAGCCAGCACTTGTGCCCCTGCCTTATGCCTAGCCAGCACTTGTGCCCCTGCCTTATGCCTAGCCAGCACTTGTGCCCCTGCCTTATGCCTAGCTGGCACTTGTGCCCAGGCCTTAAGCCTAGCTGGCACTTGTGCCGATGCCTTAAGCCTAGCTGGCACTTGTGCCCCCTGCCTTGATCCTAGCCAGCACCGCACTTGTGCCCAGGCCTTAAGCCTAGCCCGCACTTGTGCCCAGGCCTTAAGCCTAGCCCACACTTGTGCCCATGCCTTAAGCCTAGCCAGCACATGTGCCCCCTTCCTTGATCCTAGCCAGCACTTGTGCCCCTGCCTTATGCCTAGCCAGCACTTGTGCCCCAGCCTTAAGCCTAGCCCGCACTTGTGCCCCGGCCTTAAGCCTAGCCCGCACTTGTGCCCCGGCCTTAAGCCTAGCCCGCACTTGTGCCCCGGCCTTAAGCCTAGCCCGCACTTGTGCCCCGGCCTTAAGCCTAGCCCGCACTTTTGAGCCCCTTGAATGCTTGTTTGTTTGTTTTTGTCTTCAGCTTCATGTTGGTTATGCACATAGGGCCAGCTTTACACTCTTCGCTCTTGTCCCGTCTGAATGCGCATGCACGACTGTAATTGGGGAAGAAGGCATTACCCATTTACGGAGGACAGACAAGAAGTGCCTGGTCGCTTGGAGCATGGGGTTATGGAGAGGCTCCGCACTGTACAACAAAGGATCTAGTCCTAAATGTCCAAGTACAGAGTAGAGGGGTGAAAGCTAGCTCTTCACCCCTATGGGTGCCTAACCCTTTATGCAAAGAGTGCAAAGAGTTAGCTGTATGCCATGAGCCTAGCCCGCACTTGTGCCCCGGCCTTAAGCCTAGCCAGCACTTGTGCCCCTGCCTTATGCCTAGACAGCACTTGTGCCCCTGCCTTATGCCTAGCCAGGACTTGTGCCCCTGCCTTATGCCTTGCCAGCACTTGTGCCCCTGCCTTATGCCTAGCCAGCACTTGTGCCCCTGCCTTATGCCTAGCCAGCGCTTGTGCCCCTGCCTTATGCCTAGCCAGCACTTGTGCCCCTGCCTTATGCCTAGCCAGCACTTGTGCCCCTGCCTTATGCCTAGCCAGCACTTGTGCCCCTGCCTTATGCCTAGCCAGCACTTGTGCCCCTGCCTTATGCCTAGCCAGCACTTGTGCCCCTGCCTTATGCCTAGCTGGCACTTGTGCCCAGGCCTTAAGCCTAGCTGGCACTTGTGCCCATGCCTGAAGCCTAGCTGGCACTTGTGCCTCCTGCCTTGATCCTAGCCAGCACTGCACTTGTGCACAGGCCTTAAGCCTAGCCCACACTTGTGCCCATGCCTTAAGCCTAGCCAGCACTTGGGCCCCCTTCCTTGATCCTAGCCAGCACTTGTGCCCCTGCCTTATGCCTAGTCAGCACTTGTGCCCCTGCCTTATGCCTAGTCAGCACTTGTGCCCCTGCCTTATGCATAGCCAGCACTTGTGCCCCTGCCTTATGCCTAGCCAGCACTTGTGCCCCTGCCTTATGCCTAGCCAGCACTTGTGCCCCTGCCTTATGCCTAGCCAGCACTTGTGCCCCTGCCTTATGCCTAGCCAGCACTTGTGCCCCTGCCTTATGCCTAGCCAGCACTTGTGCCCCTGCCTTATGCCTAGCCAGCACTTGTGCCCCTGCCTTATGCCTAGCTGGCACTTGTGCCCCTGCCTTATGCCTAGCTGGCACTTGTGCCCCTGCCTTATGCCTAGCTGGCACTTGTGCCCAGGCCTTAAGCCTAGCTGGCACTTGTGCCCATGCCTTAAGACTAGCTGGCACTTGTGCCCCCTGCCTTGATCCTAGCCAGCACCGCACTTGTGCCCAGGCCTTAAGCCTAGCCCGCACTTGTGCCCAGGCCTTAAGCCTAGCCCACACTTGTGCCCATGCCTTAAGCCTAGCCAGCACTTGTGCCCCCTTCCTTGATCCTAGCCAGCACTTGCGCCCCTGCCTCATACCTAGCCAGCACTTGTGCCCCTGCCTTATGCCTAGCCAGCACTTGTGCCCCTGCCTTATGCCTAGCCAGCACTTGTGCCCCTGCCTTATGCCTAGCCAGCACTTGTGCCCCTGCCTTATGCCTAGCCAGCACTTGTGCCCCTGCCTTATGCCTAGCTGGCACTTGTGCCCAGGCCTTAAGCCTAGCTGGCACTTGTGCCGATGCCTTAAGCCTAGCTGGCACTTGTGCCCCCTGCCTTGATCCTAGCCAGCACCGCACTTGTGCCCAGGCCTTAAGCCTAGCCCGCACTTGTGCCCAGGCCTTAAGCCTAGCCCACACTTGTGCCCATGCCTTAAGCCTAGCCAGCACATGTGCCCCCTTCCTTGATCCTAGCCAGCACTTGTGCCCCTGCCTTATGCCTAGCCAGCACTTGTGCCCCAGCCTTAAGCCTAGCCCGCACTTGTGCCCCGGCCTTAAGCCTAGCCCGCACTTGTGCCCCGGCCTTAAGCCTAGCCCGCACTTGTGCCCCGGCCTTAAGCCTAGCCCGCACTTGTGCCCCGGCCTTAAGCCTAGCCCGCACTTTTGAGCCCCTTGAATGCTTGTTTGTTTGTTTTTGTCTTCAGCTTCATGTTGGTTATGCACATAGGGCCAGCTTTACACTCTTCGCTCTTGTCCCGTCTGAATGCGCATGCACGACTGTAATTGGGGAAGAAGGCATTACCCATTTACGGAGGACAGACAAGAAGTGCCTGGTCGCTTGGAGCATGGGGTTATGGAGAGGCTCCGCACTGTACAACAAAGGATCTAGTCCTAAATGTCCAAGTACAGAGTAGAGGGGTGAAAGCTAGCTCTTCACCCCTATGGGTGCCTAACCCTTTATGCAAAGAGTGCAAAGAGTTAGCTGTATGCCTTGAGCCTAGCCCGCACTTGTGCCCCGGCCTTAAGCCTAGCCAGCACTTGTGCCCCTGCCTTATGCCTAGACAGCACTTGTGCCCCTGCCTTATGCCTAGCCAGGACTTGTGCCCCTGCCTTATGCCTTGCCAGCACTTGTGCCCCTGCCTTATGCCTAGCCAGCACTTGTGCCCCTGCCTTATGCCTAGCCAGCGCTTGTGCCCCTGCCTTATGCCTAGCCAGCACTTGTGCCCCTGCCTTATGCCTAGCCAGCACTTGTGCCCCTGCCTTATGCCTAGCCAGCACTTGTGCCCCTGCCTTATGCCTAGCCAGCACTTGTGCCCCTGCCTTATGCCTAGCCAGCACTTGTGCCCCTGCCTTATGCCTAGCTGGCACTTGTGCCCAGGCCTTAAGCCTAGCTGGCACTTGTGCCCATGCCTGAAGCCTAGCTGGCACTTGTGCCTCCTGCCTTGATCCTAGCCAGCACTGCACTTGTGCACAGGCCTTAAGCCTAGCCCACACTTGTGCCCATGCCTTAAGCCTAGCCAGCACTTGGGCCCCCTTCCTTGATCCTAGCCAGCACTTGTGCCCCTGCCTTATGCCTAGTCAGCACTTGTGCCCCTGCCTTATGCCTAGTCAGCACTTGTGCCCCTGCCTTATGCATAGCCAGCACTTGTGCCCCTGCCTTATGCCTAGCCAGCACTTGTGCCCCTGCCTTATGCCTAGCCAGCACTTGTGCCCCTGCCTTATGCCTAGCCAGCACTTGTGCCCCTGCCTTATGCCTAGCCAGCACTTGTGCCCCTGCCTTATGCCTAGCCAGCACTTGTGCCCCTGCCTTATGCCTAGCCAGCACTTGTGCCCCTGCCTTATGCCTAGCCAGCACTTGTGCCCCTGCCTTATGCCTAGCTGGCACTTGTGCCCAGGCCTTAAGCCTAGCTGGCACTTGTGCCCAGGCCTTAAGCCTAGCTGGCACTTGTGCCCATGCCTTAAGCCTAGCTGGCACTTGTGCCGCCTGCCTTGATCCTAGCCAGCACTGCACTTGTGCCCAGGCCTTAAGCCTAGCCCGCACTTGTGCCCAGGCCTTAAGCCTAGCCCACACTTGTGCCCATGCCTTAAGCCTAGCCAGCACTTGTGCCCCCTTCCTTGATCCTAGCCAGCACTTGAGCCCCTGCCTTATGCCTAGCCCGCACTTGTGCCCCTGCCTTATGCATAGCCAGCACTTGTGCCCCAGCCTTATGCATAGCCAGCACTTGTGCCCCTGCCTTACGCCTAGCCAGCACTTGTGCTTCTGCCTTATGCCTAGCCAGCACTTGTGCCCCGCCTTATGCCTAGCCAGCACTTGAGGCCCTGCCTTATGCCTAGCCAGCACTTGTGCCCCTGCCTTATACCTAGCCAGCACTTGTGCCCCTGCCTTACGCCTAGCCAGCACTTGTGCTTCTGCCTTATGCCTAGCCAGCACTTGTGCCCCTGCCTTATGCCTAGCCAGTACTTGAGCCCCTGCCTTATGCCTAGCCAGCACTTATGCCCCTGCCTTATACCTAGCCAGCACTTGTGCCCCTGCCTTATGCCTAGCCAGCACTTGTGCCCCGGCCTTAAGCCTAGCCCGCACTTGTGCCCCGGCCTTAATCCTAGCCCGCACTTGTGCCCCGGCCTTATGCCTAGCCCCTGCCTTATGCCTAGCCCGCACTTGTGCCCCGGCCTTAGGCCTAGCCCGCACTTGTGCCCCGGCCTTAGGCCTAGCCCGCAGTTGTGCCCCAGCCTTATGCCTAGCCAGCACTTGTGCCCCTGCCTTATGCCTAGCCAGCACTTGTGCCCCTGCCTTATGCCTAGCCAGCACTTGTGCCCCTGCCTTATGCCTAGCCAGCACTTGTGCCCCTGCCTTATGCCTAGCCAGCACTTGTGCCCCTGCCTTATGCCTAGCCAGCACTTGTGCCCCTGCCTTATGCCTAGCCAGGACTTGTGCCCCTGCCTTATGCCTAGCCAGCACTTGTGCCCCTGCCTTATGCCTAGCCAGCACTTGTGCCCCTGCCTTATGCCTAGCCAGCACTTGTGCCCCTGCCTTATGCCTAGCCAGCACTTGTGCCCCTGCCTTATGCCTAGCCAGCACTTGTGCCCCTGCCTTATGCCTAGCCAGCACTTGTGCCCCTGCCTTATGCCTAGCCAGCACTTGTGCCCCTGCCTTATGCTTAGCCAGCACTTGTGCCCCTGCATTATGCCTAGCCAGCACTTGTGCCCCTGCCTTATGCCTAGCCAGCACCTGTGCCCCTGCCTTATGCCTACCACGCACCTATGCCCCTGCCTTATGCCTAACCCGCACTTGTGCCCTGGCCTTAAGCCTAGCCCGCACTTGTGCCCCGGCCTTATGCCTAGCCCGCGCTTGTGCCCTGGCCTTAAGCCTAGCCCGCGCTTGTGCCCCGGCCTTATGCCTAGCCCCTGCCTTATGCCTAGCCTGCTATTGTGCCCCGGCCTTAGGCCTAGCCCGCACTTGTGCCCCGGCCTTAGGCCTAGCCCGCAATTGTGCCCCGGCCTTATGCCTAGCCAGCACTTGTGCCCCTGCCTTATGCCTAGCCAGCACTTGTGCCCCTGCCTTATGCCTAGCCAGCACTTGTGCCCCTGCCTTATGCCTAGCCAGCACTTGTGCCCCTGCCTTATTCCTAGCCAGCACTTGTGCCCCTGCCTTATGCCTAGCCAGCACTTGTGCCCCTGCCTTATGCCTAGCCACCACTTGTGCCCCCGCCTTATGCCTAGCCAGCACTTGTGCCCCTGCCTTATGCCTAGCCAGCACTTGTGCCCAGGCCTTAAGCCTAGCTGGCACTTGTGCCCAGGCCTTAAGCCTAGCTGGCACTTGTGCCCCCTGCCTTGATCCTAGCCAGCACTGCACTTGTGCCCAGGCCTTAAGCCTAGCCCGCACTTGTGCTCAGGCCTTAAGCCTAGCCCACACTTGTGCCCATGCCTTAAGCCTAGCCAGCACTTGTGCCCCCTTCCTTGATCCTAGCCAGCACTTGTGCCCCTGCCTTATGCCTAGCCAGCACTTGTGCCCCTGACTTATGCCTAGCCAACACTTGTGTCCCTGCCTTATGCCTAGCCAGCACTTGTGCCCCTGCCTTATGCCTAGCCAGCACTTGTGCCCCTGCCTTATGCCTAGCCAGCACTTGTGCCCCGGCCTTAAGCCTAGCCCGCGCTTGTGCCCCGGCCTTAAGCCTAGCCCACACTTTTGCCCCGGCCTTAGGCCTAGCCCGCACTTGTGCCCCGGCCTTAGGCCTAGTCCGCACTTGTGCCCAGGCCTTAAGCCTAGCCCGCACTTTTGAGCATCTTGAATGCTTGTTTGTTTGTTTTTGTCTTCAGCTTCATGTTGGTTATGCACATAGGGCCAGCTTTACGCTCTTTGCTCTTGTCCCGTCTGCATGCGCATGCACGACTGTAATTGGGGAAGAAGGCATTACCCATTTACGGAGGACAGACAAGAAGTGCCTGGTCGCTTGGAGCATGGGGTTATGGAGAGGCTCCGCACTGTACAACAAAGGATCTAGTCCTAAATGTCCAAGTACAGAGTAGAGGGGTGAAAGCTAGCTCTTCACCCCTATGGGTGCCTAACCCTTTATGCAAAGAGTGCAAAGTGTTAGCTGTATGCCTTAACCCTAGCCCACACTTTTGCCCCTGTATTAAGCCTAGCCCGCACTTGTGTCCCGGCCTTAAGCCTAGCTCGCACTTGTGCCCCGGCCTTAAGCCTTGCCCGCACTTGTGCCCCGGCATTAAGCCTTGCCCGCACTTGTGCCCCGGCCTTAAGCCTTGCCCGCACTTGTGCCCCGGCCTTAAGCCTAGCCCGCACTCGTGCCCCGGCCTTAAGCCTAGCCCGCACTCGTGCCCCGGCCTTAAGCCTAGCCCGCACTCGTGCCCCGGCCTTAAGCCTAGCCCGCACTCGTGCCCTGGCCTTAAGCCTAGCCCGCACTCGTGCACCGGCCTTAAGCCTAGCCCGCACTCGTGCCCCGGCCATAAGCCTAGCCCGCACTCGTGCCCCGGCCTTAAGCCTAGCCCGCACTTGTGCCCAGGCCTTAAGCCTAGCCCGCACTTGTGCTCAGGCCTTAAGCCTAGCCCACACTTGTGCCCATGCCTTAAGCCTAGCCAGCACTTGTGCCCCCTTCCTTGATCCTAGCCAGCACTTGTGCCCCTGCCTTATGCCTAGCCAGCACTTGTGCCCCTGCCTTATGCCTAGCCAACACTTGTGTCCCTGCCTTATGCCTAGCCAGCACTTGTGCCCCTGCCTTATGCCTAGCCAGCACTTGTGCCCCTGCCTTATGCCTAGCCAGCACTTGTGCCCCGGCCTTAAGCCTAGCCCGCGCTTGTGCCCCGGCCTTAAGCCTAGCCCACACTTTTGCCCCGGCCTTAGGCCTAGCCCGCACTTGTGCCCCGGCCTTAGGCCTAGTCCGCACTTGTGCCCAGGCCTTAAGCCTAGCCCGCACTTTTGAGCCTCTTGAATGCTTGTTTGTTTGTTTTTGTCTTCAGCTTCATGTTGGTTATGCACATAGGGCTAGCTTTACTCTCTTCGCTCTTGTCCCGTCTGCATGCGCATGCACGACTGTAATTGGGGAAGAAGGCATTACCCATTTACGGAGGACAGACAAGAAGTGCCTGGTCGCTTGGAGCATGGGGTTATGGAGAGGCTCCGCACTGTACAACAAAGGATCTAGTACTAAATGTCCAAGTACAGAGTAGAGGGGTGAAAGCTAGCTCTTCACACCTATGGGTGCCTAACCCTTTATGCAAAGAGTGCAAAGTGTTAGCTGTATGACTTAACCCTAGCCCACACTTTTGCCCCTGTATTAAGCCTAGCCCGCACTTGTGTCCCGGCCTTAAGCCTAGCTCGCACTTGTGCCCCGGCCTTAAGCCTTGCCCGCACTTGTGCCCCGGCATTAAGCCTTGCCCGCACTTGTGCCCCGGCCTTAAGCCTAGCCCACACTCGTGCCCCGGCCTTAAGCCTAGCCCGCACTCGTGCCCCGGCCTTAAGCCTAGCCCGCACTCGTGCCCCGGCCTTAAGCCTAGCCCGCACTCGTGCCCCGGCCTTAAGCCTAGCCCGCACTCGTGCCCCGGCCTTAAGCCTAGCCCGCACTCGTGCCCCGGCCTTAAGCCTAGCCCGCACTCGTGCCCCGGCCTTAAGCCTAGCCCGCACTCGTGCCCCGGCCTAAAGTCTAGCCCGTACTCGTGCCCCGGCCTTAAGCCTAGCCTGCACTCGTGCCCCGGCCTTAAGCCTAGCCCGCACTCGTGCCCCGGCCTTAAGCCTAGCCCGCACTCGTGCCCCGGCCTTAAGCCTAGCCCGCACTCGTGCCCCGGCCTTAAGCCTAGCCCGCACTCGTGCCCCGGCCTTAAGCCTAGCCCGCACTCGTGCCCCGGCCTTAAGCCTATCCCGCACTCGTGCCCCGGCCTTAAGCCTAGCCCGCACTCGTGCCCCGGCCTTAAGCCTAGCCCGCACTCGTGCCCCGGCCTTAAGCCTAGCCCGCACTCGTGCCCCGGCCTTAAGCCTAGCCCGCACTCGTGCCCCGGCCTTAAGCCTAGCCCGCACTCGTGCCCCGGCCTTAAGCCTAGCCCGCACTCGTGCCCCGGCCTTAAGCCTAGCCCGCACTCGTGCCCCGGCCTTAAGCCTAGCCCGCACTCGTGCCCCGGCCTTAAGCCTAGCCCGCACTCGTGCCCCGGCCTTAAGCCTAGCCCGCACTCGTGCCCCGGCCTTAAGCCTAGCCCGCACTCGTGCCCCGGCCTTAAGCCTAGCCCGCACTCGTGCCCCGGCCTTAAGCCTAGCCCGCACTTGTGCCCCGGCCTTAAGCCTAGCCCGCACTTGTGCCCCGGCCTTAAGCCTAGCCCGCACTTGTGCCCCGGCCTTAAGCCTAGCCCGCACTTGTGCCCCGGCCTTAAGCCTAGCCCGCACTTGTGCCCCGGCCTTAAGCCTAGCCCGCACTTTTGAGCCCCTTGAATGCTTGTTTGTTTGTTTTTGTCTTCAGCTTCATGTTGGTTATGCACATAGGGCCAGCTTTACACTCTTCGCTCTTGTCCCGTCTGAATGCGCATGCACGACTGTAATTGGGGAAGAAGGCATTACCCATTTACGGAGGACAGACAAGAAGTGCCTGGTCGCTTGGAGCATGGGGTTATGGAGAGGCTCCGCACTGTACAACAAAGGATCTAGTGCTAAATGTCCAAGTACAGAGTAGAGGGGTGAAAGCTAGCTCTTCACCCCTATGGGTGCCTAACCCTTTATGCAAAGAGTGCAAAGAGTTAGCTGTATGCCTTAAGCCTAGCCCGCACTTGTGCCCCGGCCTTAAGCCTAGCCAGCACTTGTGCCCCTGCCTTATGCCTAGCCAGCACTTGTGCCCCTGCCTTATGCCTAGCCAGCACTTGTGCCCCTGCCTTATGCCTTGACAGCACTTGTGCCCCTGCTTTATGCCTAGCCAGCACTTGTGCCCCTGCCTTATGCCTAGCCAGCACTTGTGCCCCTGCCTTATGCCTAGCCAGCACTTGTGCCCCTGCCTTATGCCTAGCCAGCACTTGTGCCCCTGCCTTATGCCTAGCCAGCACTTGTGCCCCTGCCTTATGCCTAGCCAGCACTTGTGCCCCTGCCTTATGCCTAGCTGGCACTTGTGCCCCTGCCTTATGCCTACCTGGCACTTGTGCCCCTGCCTTATGCCTAGCTGGCACTTGTGCCCAGGCCTTAAGCCTAGCTGGCACTTGTGCCCATGCCTTAAGACTAGCTGGCACTTGTGCCCCCTGCCTTGATCCTAGCCAGCACCGCACTTGTGCCCAGGCCTTAAGCCTAGCCCGCACTTGTGCCCAGGCCTTAAGCCTAGCCCACACTTGTGCCCATGCCTTAAGCCTAGCCAGCACTTGTGCCCCCTTCCTTGATCCTAGCCAGCACTTGCGCCCCTGCCTTATACCTAGCCAGCACTTGTGCCCCTGCCTTATGCCTAGCCAGCACTTGTGCCCCTGCCTTATGCCTAGCCAGCACTTGTGCCCCTGCCTTATGCCTAGCCAGCACTTGTGCCCCTGCCTTATGCCTAGCCAGCACTTGTGCCCCTGCCTTATGCCTAGCCAGCACTTGTGCCCCTGCCTTATGCCTAGCTGGCACTTGTGCCCAGGCCTTAAGCCTAGCTGGCACTTGTGCCGATGTCTTAAGCCTAGCTGGCACTTGTGCCCCCTGCCTTGATCCTAGCCAGCACCGCACTTGTGCCCAGGCCTTAAGCCTAGCCCGCAATTGTGCCCAGGCCTTAAGCCTAGCCCACACTTGTGCCCATGCCTTAAGCCTAGCCAGCACATGTGCCCCCTTCCTTGATCCTAGCCAGCACTTGTGCCCCTGCCTTATGCCTAGCCAGCACTTGTGCCCCAGCCTTAAGCCTAGCCCGCACTTGTGCCCCGGCCTTAAGCCTAGCCCGCACTTGTGCCCCGGCCTTAAGCCTAGCCCGCACTTGTGCCCCGGCCTTAAGCCTAGCCCGCACTTGTGCCCCGGCCTTAAGCCTAGCCCGCACTTTTGAGCCCCTTGAATGCTTGTTTGTTTGTTTTTGTCTTCAGCTTCATGTTGGTTATGCACATAGGGCCAGCTTTACACTCTACGCTCTTGTCCCGTCTGAATGCGCATGCACGACTGTAATTGGGGAAGAAGGCATTACCCATTTACGGAGGACAGACAAGAAGTGCCTGGTCGCTTGGAGCATGGGGTTATGGAGAGGCTCCGCACTGTACAACAAAGGATCTAGTCCTAAATGTCCAAGTACAGAGTAGAGGGGTGAAAGCTAGCTCTTCACCCCTATGGGTGCCTAACCCTTTATGCAAAGAGTGCAAAGAGTTAGCTGTATGCCTTAAGCCTAGCCCGCACTTGTGCCCCGGCCTTAAGCCTAGCCAGCACTTGTGCCCCTGCCTTATGCCTAGACAGCACTTGTGCCCCTGCCTTATGCCTAGCCAGGACTTGTGCCCCTGCCTTATGCCTTGCCAGCACTTGTGCCCCTGCCTTATGCCTAGCCAGCACTTGTGCCCCTGCCTTATGCCTAGCCAGCGCTTGTGCCCCTGCCTTATGCCTAGCCAGCACTTGTGCCCCTGCCTTATGCCTAGCCAGCACTTGTGCCCCTGCCTTATGCCTAGCCAGCACTTGTGCCCCTGCCTTATGCCTAGCCAGCACTTGTGCCCTGCCTTATGCCTAGCCAGCACTTGTGCCCCTGCCTTATGCCTAGCTGGCACTTGTGCCCAGGCCTTAAGCCTAGCTGGCACTTGTGCCCATGCCTGAAGCCTAGCTGGCACTTGTGCCTCCTGCCTTGATCCTAGCCAGCACTGCACTTGTGCACAGGCCTTAAGCCTAGCCCACACTTGTGCCCATGCCTTAAGCCTAGCCAGCACTTGGGCCCCCTTCCTTGATCCTAGCCAGCACTTGTGCCCCTGCCTTATGCCTAGTCAGCACTTGTGCCCCTGCCTTATGCCTAGTCAGCACTTGTGCCCCTGCCTTATGCATAGCCAGCACTTGTGCCCCTGCCTTATGCCTAGCCAGCACTTGTGCCCCTGCCTTATGCCTAGCCAGCACTTGTGCCCCTGCCTTATGCCTAGCCAGCACTTGTGCCCCTGCCTTATGCCTAGCCAGCACTTGTGCCCCTGCCTTATGCCTAGCCAGCACTTGTGCCCCTGCCTTATGCCTAGCCAGCACTTGTGCCCCTGCCTTATGCCTAGCCAGCACTTGTGCCCCTGCCTTATGCCTAGCCAGCACTTGTGCCCCTGCCTTATGCCTAGCTGGCACTTGTGCCCAGGCCTTAAGCCTAGCTGGCACTTGTGCCCAGGCCTTAAGCCTAGCTGGCACTTGTGCCCATGCCTTAAGCCTAGCTGGCACTTGTGCCGCCTGCCTTGATCCTAGCCAGCACTGCACTTGTGCCCAGGCCTTAAGCCTAGCCCGCACTTGTGCCCAGGCCTTAAGCCTAGCCCACACTTGTGCCCATGCCTTAAGCCTAGCCAGCACTTGTGCCCCCTTCCTTGATCCTAGCCAGCACTTGTGCCCCTGCCTTATGCCTAGCCCGCACTTGTGCCCCTGCCTTATGCATAGCCAGCACTTGTGCCCCAGCCTTATGCCTAGCCAGCACTTGTGCCCCTGCCTTACGCCTAGCCAGCACTTGTGCTTCTGCCTTATGCCTAGCCAGCACTTGTGCCCCTGCCTTATGCCTAGCCAGCACTTGAGCCCCTGCCTTATGCCTAGCCAGCACTTGTGCCCCTGCCTTATACCTAGCCAGCACTTGTGCCCCTGCCTTATGCCTAGCCAGCACTTGTGCCCCTGCCTTATGCCTAGCCAGCACTTGTGCCCCTGCCTTATGCCTAGCCAGCACTTGTGCCCCTGCCTCATGCCTAGCCAGCACTTGTGCCCCTGCCTTATGCCTAGCCAGCACTTGTGCCCCTGCCTTATGCCTAGCCAGCACTTGTGCCCCTGCCTTATGCCTAGCCAGCACTTGTGCCCCTGCCTTATGCCTAGCCAGCACTTGTGCCCCTGCCTTATGCCTAGCCCACACTTGTGCCCAGGCCTTAAGTCTAGCTGACACTTGTGCCCATGCCTTAAGCCTAGCTGGCACTTGTGCCCCCTGCCTTGATCCTAGCCAGCACCGCACTTGTGCCCAGGCCTTAAGCCTAGCCCGCACTTGTGCCCATGCCTTCAGCCTAGCCAGCACTTGTGCCCACTTCCTTGATCCTAGCCCGCACTTGTGCCCCGGCCTTAAGCCTAGCCCGCACTTGTGCCCCGGCCTTAAGCCTAGCCCCCACTTGTGCCCCGGCCTTAACCCTAGCCCGCACTTGTGCCCCGGCCTTAAGCCTAGCCCGGACTTGTGCCCCGGCCTTAATCCTAGCCCGCACTTGTGCCCCGGCCTTATGCCTAGCCCCTGCCTTATGCCTAGCCTGCTATTGTGCCCCGGCCTTAGGCCTAGCCCGCACTTGTGCCCCGGCCTTAGGCCTAGCCCGCACTTGTGCCCCTGCCTTATGCCTAGCCAGCATTTGTGCCCCTGCCTTATGCCTAGCCAGCACTTGTGCCCCTGCCTTATGCCTAGCCAGCACTTGTGCCCCTGCCTTATGCCTAGCCCGCACTGTGCCCAGGCCTTAAGCCTAGCCCGCACTTTTGAGCCCCTTGAATGCTTGTTTGTTTGTTTTTGTCTTCAGCTTCATGTTGGTTATGCACATAGGGCCAGCTTTACGCTCTTCGCTCTTGTCCCGTCTGAATGCGCATGCACGACTGTAATTGGGGAAGAAGGCATTACCCATTTACGGAGGACAGACAAGAAGTGCCTGGTCGCTTGGAGCATGGTGTTATGGAGAGGCTCCGCACTGTACAACAAAGGATCTAGTCCTAAATGTCCAAGTACAGAGTAGAGGGGTGAAAGCAAGTTCTTCACCCCTATGGGTGCCTAACCCTTTATGCAAAGAGTGCAAAGAGTTAGCTGTATGCCTTAAGCCTAGCCCGCACTTGTGCCCCGGCCTTAAGCCTAGCCAGCACTTGTGCCCTTGCCTTATGCCTAGCCAGCAATTGTGCCCCTGCCTTATGCCTAGCCAGCACTTGTGCCCCTGCCTTATGCCTAGCCAGCACTTGTGCCCCTGCCTTATGCCTAGCCAGCACTTGTGCCCCTGCCTTATGCCTAGCCAGCACTTGTGCTTCTGCCTTATGCCTAGCCAGCACTTGTGCCCCGGCCTTATGCCTAGCCAGCACTTGTGCCCCTGCCTTATGCCTAGCCAGCACTTGTGCCCCTGCCTTATGCCTAGCCAGCACTTGTGCCCCTGCCTTATGCCTAGCCAGCACTTGTGCCCCGGCCTTAAGCCTAGCCTGCACTTGTGCCCCGGCCTTATGCCTAGCCAGCACTTGTGCCCCTGCCTTATGCCTAGCCAGCACTTGTGCCCCTGCCTTATGCCTAGCCAGCACATGTGCCCCGGCTTTAAGCCTAGCCTGCACTTGTGCCCCGGCCTTAAGCCTAGCCCGCACTTGTGCCCCTGCCTTAAGCCTAGCCCGCGCTTGTGCCCCGGCCTTAAGCCTAGCCCGCTCTTGTGCCCCGGCCTTAAGCCTTGCCCGCGCTTGTGCCCCGACCTTATGCCTAGCCCCTGCCTTATGCCTAGCCCGCACTTGTGCCCCGGCCTTAAGCCTAGCCCGCACTTTTGCCCCGGCCTTAGGCCTAGCCCGCACTTGTGCCCCGGCCTTAAGCCTATCCCGCACTTGTGCCCCGACCTTAAGCCTAGCCCTCACTTGTGCCCAGGCCTTAAGCCTAGCCCGCACTTGTGCCCAGGCCTTATGCCTAGCCAGCACTTGTGCCCCTGCCTTATGCCTAGCCAGCACTTGTGCCCCGGCCGTAAGCCTAGCCCGCGCTTGTGCCCCGGCCTTAAGCCTAGCCCACACTTTTGCCCCGGCCTTAGGCCTAGCCCGCACTTGTGCCCCGGCCTTAGGCCTAGCCCGCACTTGTGCCCAGGCCTTAAGCCTAGCCCGCACTTTTGAGCCCCTTGAATGCTTGTTTGTTTTTGTCTTCAGCTTCATGTTGGTTATGCACATAGGGCCAGCTTTACGCTCTTCGCTCTTGTCCCGTCTGAATACGCATGCACGACTGTAATTGGGGAAGAAGGCATTACCCATTTACGGAGGACAGACATGAATTGCCTGGTCGCTTGGAGCATGGGGTTATGGAGAGGCTCCGCACTGTACAACAAAGGATCTAGTCCTAAATGTCCAAGTACAGAGTAGAGGGGTGAAAGCTAGCTCTTCACCCCTATGGGTGCCTAACCCTTTATGCAAAGAGTGCAAAGAGTTAGCTGTATGCCTTAAGCCTAGCCAGCACTTGTGCCCATGCCTTAAGCCTAGCCAGAACTTGTGCCCCCTGCCTTGATCCTAGCCAGCACTGCACTTGTGCCCATGCCTTAACCCTAGCCCACACTTTTGCCCCTGTATTAAGCCTAGCCCACACTTGTGTCCCGGCCTTAAGCCTAGCTCGCACTTGTGCCCCGGCCTTAAGCCTTGCCCGCACTTGTGCCCCGGCCTTAAGCCTTGCCCGCACTTGTGCCCCGGCCTTAAGCCTAGCCCGCACTCGTGCCCCGGCCTTAAGCCTAGCCCGCACTCGTGCCCCAGCCTTAAGCCTAGCCCGCACTCGTGCCCCGGCCTTAAACCTAGCCCGCACTCGTGCCCCGGCCTTAAGCATAGCCCGCACTCGTGCCCCGGCCTTAAGCCTAGCCCGCACTCGTGCCCCGGCCTTAAGCCTAGCCCGCACTCGTGCCCCGGCCTTAAGCCTAGCCCGCACTCATGCCCCGGCCTTAAGCCTAGCCCGCACTCGTGCCCCGGCCTTAAGCCTAGCCCGCACTCGTGCCCCGGCCTTAAGCCTAGCCCGCACTCGTGCCCCGGCCTTAAGCCTAGCCCGCACTCGTGCCCCGGCCTTAAGCCTAGCCCGCACTTTTGAGCCCCTTGAATGCTTGTTTGTTTTTGTCTTCAGCTTCATGTTGGTTATGCAAATAGGGCCAGCTTTACACTCTTCGCTCTTGTCCCGTCTGAATGCGCATGCACGACTGTAATTGGGGAAGAAGGCATTACCCATTTACGGAGGACAGACAAGAAGTGCCTGGTCGCTTGGAGCATGGGGTTATGGAGAGGCTCCGCACTGTACAACAAAGGATCTAGTCCTAAATGTCCAAGTACAGAGTAGAGGGGTGAAAGCTAGCTCTTCACCCCTATGGGTACCTAACCCTTTATGCAAAGAGTGCAAAGAGTTAGCTGTATGCCTTAAGCCTAGCCCGCACTTGTGCCCCTGCCTTATGCCTAGCCAGCACTTGTGCCCCTGCCTTATGCCTAGCCAGCACTTGTGCCCCTGCCTTATGCCTAGCCAGCACTTGTGCCCCTGCCTTATGCCTAGCCAGCACTTGTGCCCCTGCCTTATGCCTAGCCAGCACTTGTGCCCCTGCCTTATGCCTAGCCAGCACTTGTGCCCCTGCCTTATGCCTAGCCAGCACTTGTGCCCCTGCCTTATGCCTAGCCAGCACTTGTGCCCCTGCCTTATGCCTAGCCAGCACTTGTGCCCCTGCCTTATGCCTAGCCAGCACTTGTGCTTCTACCTGATGCCTAGCCAGCACTTGTGCCCCTGCCTTATGCCTAGCCAGCACTTGTGCCCCTGCCTTATGCCTAGCCAGCACTTGTGCCCCTGCCTTATGCCTAGCCAGCACTTGTGCCCCGGCCTTAAGCCTAGCCTGCACTTGTGCCCCGGCCTTATGCCTAGCCTGCACTTGTGCCCCGGCCTTATGCCTAGCCAGCACTTCTGCCCCTGCCTTATGCCTAGCCAGCACTTGTGCCCCTGCCTTATGCCTAGCCAGCACTTGTGCCCCGGCCTTAAGCCTAGCCTGCACTTGTGCCCCGGCCTTAAGCCTAGCCCGCACTTGTGCCCCGGCCTTAAGCCTAGCCCGCACTTGTGCCCCGGCCTTAAGCCTAGCCCGCGCTTGTGCCCCGGCCTTAAGCCTAGCCCGCTCTTGTGCCCCGGCCTTAAGCCTAGCCCGCGCTTGTGCCTTGACCTTATGCCTAGCCCCTGCCTTATGCCTAGCCCGCACTTGTGCCCCGGCCTTAAGCCTAGCCCGCACTTTTGCCCCGGCCTTAGGCCTAGCCCGCACTTGTGCCCCGGCCTTAAGCCTATCCCGCACTTGTGCCCCGACCTTAAGCCTAGCCCTCACTTGTGCCCAGGCCTTAAGCCTAGCCCGCACTTGTGCCCAGGCCTTAAGCCTAGCCCGCACTTGTGCCCAGGCCTTAAGCCTAGCCCGCACTTGTGCCCAGGCCTTAAGCCTAGCCCGCACTTGTGCCCAGGCCGTAAGCCTAGCCCGCACTTGTGCCCAGGCCTTAAGCCTAGCCCGCACTTGTGCCCAGGCCTTAAGCCTAGCCCGCACTTTTGAGCCCCTTGAATGCTTGTTTGTTTGTTTTTGTCTTCAGCTTCATGTTGGTTATGCACATAGGGCCAGCTTTACGCTCTTCGCTCTTGTCCCGTCTGAATGCGCATGCACGACTGTAATTGGGGAAGAAGGCATTACCCATTTACGGAGGACAGACAAGAAGTGCCTGGTCGCTTGGAGCATGGGGTTATGGAGAGGCTCCGCACTGTACAACAAAGGATCTAGTCCTAAATGTCCAAGTACAGAGTAGAGGGGTGAAAGCTAGCTCTTCACCCCTATGGGTGCCTAACCCTTTATGCAAAGAGTGCAAAGAGTTAGCTGTATGCCTTAAGCCTAGCCAGCACTTGTGCCCATGCCTTAAGCCTAGCCAGCACTTGTGCCCCCTGCCTTGATCCTAGCCAGCACTGCACTTGTGCCCATGCCTTAAGCCTAGCCCACACTTGTGCCCCGGTATTAAGCCTAGCCCGCACTTGTGTCCCGGCCTTAAGCCAAGCTCGCACTTGTGCCCCGGCCTTAAGCCTTGCCCGCACTTGTGCCCCGGCCTTAAGCCTTGCCCGCACTTGTGCCCCGGCCTTAAGCCTTGCCCGCACTTGTGCCCCGGCCTTAAGCCTAGCCCGCACTCGTGCCCCAGCCTTAAGCCTAGCCCGCATTCGTGCCCCAGCCTTAAGCCTAGCCCGCACTTGTGCCCCGGCCTTAATACTAGCCCGCACTTGTGCCCAGGCCTTAAGCCTAGCCCGCACTTGTGCCCAGGCCTTAAGCCCAGCCCGCACTTTTGAGCCCCTTGAATGCTTGTTTATTTGTTTTTGTCTTCAGCTTCATGTTGGTTATGCACATAGGGCCAGCTTTACGCTCTTCGCTCTTGTCCTGTCTGAATGCGCATGCACAACTGTAATTGGGGAAGAAGGCATTACCCATTTATGGAGGACAGACAAGAAGTGCCTGGTCGCTTGGAGCATGGGGTTGTGGTGAGGCTCCGCACTGTACAACAAAGGATCTAGTCCTAAATGTCCAAGTACAGAGTAGAGGGGTGAAAGCTAGCTCTTCACCCCTATGGGTGCCTAACCCTTTATGCAAAGAGTGCAAAGAGTTAGCTGTATGCCTTAAGCCTAGCCCGCACTTGTGCCCCGGCCTTAAGCCTAGCCAGCACTTGTGCCCCTGCCTTATGCCTAGCCAGCACTTGTGCCCCTGCCTTATGCCTAGCCAGCACTTGTGCCCCTGCCTTATGCCTAGCCAGCACTTGTGCCCCTGCCTTATGCCTAGCCAGCACTTGTGCCCGGCCTTAAGCCTAGCCTGCACTTGTGCCCCGGCCTTAAGCCTAGCCCGCACTTGTGCCCCGGCCTTAAGCCTAGCCCGCACTTGTGCCCCGGCCTTAAGCCTAGCCCGCGCTTGTGCCCCGGCCTTAAACCTAGCCCGATCTTGTGCCCCGGCCTTAAGCCTAGCCCGCGCTTGTGCCCCGACCTTATGCCTAGCCCCTGCCTTATGCCTAGCCCGCACTTGTGCCCCGGCCTTAAGCCTAGCCCGCACTTTTGCCCCGGCCTTAGGCCTAGCCCGCAATTGTGCCTCGGCCTTAAGCCTATCCCGCACTTGTGCCCTGACCTTAAGCCTAGCCCTCACTTGTGCCCAGGCCTTAAGCCTAGCCCGCACTTGTGCCCAGGCCTTAAGCCTAGCCCGCACTTGTGCCCAGGCCTTAAGCCTAGCCCGCACTTGTGCCCAGGCCTTAAGCCTAGCCCGCACTTGTGCCCAGGCCTTAAGCCTAGCCCGCACTTGTGCCCAGGCCTTAAGCCTAGCCCGCACTTGTGCCCAGGCCTTAAGCCTAGCCCGCACTTTTGAGCCCCTTGAATGCTTGTTTGTTTGTTTTTGTCTTCAGCTTCATGTTGGTTATGCACATAGGGCCAGCTTTACGCTCTTCGCTCTTGTCCCGTCTGAATGCGCATGCACGACTGTAATTGGGGAAGAAGGCATTACCCATTTACGGAGGACAGACAAGAAGTGCCTGGTCGCTTGGAGCATGGGGTTATGGAGAGGCTCCGCACTGTACAACAAAGGATCTAGTCCTAAATGTCCAAGTACAGAGTAGAGGGGTGAAAGCTAGCTCTTCACCCCTATGGGTGCCTAACCCTTTATGCAAAGAGTGCAAAGAGTTAGCTGTATGCCTTAAGCCTAGCCCGCACTTGTGCCCCTGCCTTATGCCTAGCCAGCACTTGTGCCCCTGCCTTATGCCTAGCCAGCACTTGTGCCCCTGCCTTATGCCTAGCCAGCACTTGTGCCCCTGCCTTATGCCTATCCAGCACTTGTGCCCCGGCCTTATGCCTAGCCAGCACTTGTGCCCCTGCCTTATGCCTAGCCAGCACTTGTGCCCCTGCCTTATGCCTAGCCAGCACTTGTGCCCCTGCCTTATGCCTAGCCAGCACTTGTGCCCCTGCCTTATGCCTAGCCAGCACTTGTGCTTCTACCTTATGCCTAGCCAGCACTTGTGCCCCTGCCTTATGCCTAGCCAGCACTTGTGCCCCTGCCTTATGCCTAGCCAGCACTTGTGCCCCTGCCTTATGCCTAGCCAGCACTTGTGCCCCGGCCTTAAGCCTAGCCTGCACTTGTGCCCCGGCCTTATGCCTAGCCTGCACTTGTGCCCCGGCCTTATGCCTAGCCAGCACTTCTGCCCCTGCCTTATGCCTAGCCAGCACTTGTGCCCCTGCCTTATGCCTAGCCAGCACTTGTGCCCCGACCTTAAGCCTAGCCTGCACTTGTGCCCCGGCCTTAAGCCTAGCCCGCACTTGTGCCCCGGCCTTAAGCCTAGCCCGCACTTGTGCCCCGGCCTTAAGCCTAGCCCGCGCTTGTGCCCCGGCCTTAAGCCTAGCCCGCTCTTGTGCCCCGGCCTTAAGCCTAGCCCGCGCTTGTGCCCCGACCTTATGCCTAGCCCCTGCCTTATGCCTAGCCCGCACTTGTGCCCCGGCCTTAAGCCTAGCCCGCACTTTTGCCCCGGCCTTAGGCCTAGCCCGCACTTGTGCCCCGGCCTTAAGCCTATCCCGCACTTGTGCCCTGACCTTAAGCCTAGCCCTCACTTGTGCCCAGGCCTTAAGCCTAGCCCGCACTTGTGCCCAGGCCTTAAGCCTAGCCCGCACTTGTGCCCAGGCCTTAAGCCTAGCCCGCACTTGTGCCCAGGCCTTAAGCCTAGCCCGCACTTGTGCCCAGGCCGTAAGCCTAGCCCGCACTTGTGCCCAGGCCTTAAGCCTAGCCCGCACTTGTGCCCAGGCCTTAAGCCTAGCCCGCACTTTTGAGCCCCTTGAATGCTTGTTTGTTTGTTTTTGTCTTCAGCTTCATGTTGGTTATGCACATAGGGCCAGCTTTACGCTCTTCGCTCTTGTCCCGTCTGAATGCGCATGCACGACTGTAATTGGGGAAGAAGGCATTACCCATTTACGGAGGACAGACAAGAAGTGCCTGGTCGCTTGGAGCATGGGGTTATGGAGAGGCTCCGCACTGTACAACAAAGGATCTAGTCCTAAATGTCCAAGTACAGAGTAGAGGGGTGAAAGCTAGCTCTTCACCCCTATGGGTGCCTAACCCTTTATGCAAAGAGTGCAAAGAGTTAGCTGTATGCCTTAAGCCTAGCCAGCACTTGTGCCCATGCCTTAAGCCTAGCCAGCACTTGTGCCCCCTGCCTTGATCCTAGCCAGCACTGCACTTGTGCCCATGCCTTAAGCCTAGCCCACACTTGTGCCCCGGTATTAAGCCTAGCCCGCACTTGTGTCCCGGCCTTAAGCCAAGCTCGCACTTGTGCCCCGGCCTTAAGCCTTGCCCGCACTTGTGCCCCGGCCTTAAGCCTTGCCCGCACTCGTGCCCCGGCCTTAAGCCTAGCCCGCACTCGTGCCCCGGCCTTAAGCCTAGCCCGCACTCGTGCCCCGGCTTTAAGCCTAGCCCGCACTCGTGCCCCGGCCTTAAGCCTAGCCCGCACTCGTGCCCCGGCCTTAAGCCTAGCCCGCACTCGTGCCCCGGCCTTAAGCCTAGCCCGCACTCGTGCCCCAGCCTTAAGCCTAGCCCGCATTCGTGCCCCGGCCTTAAGCCTAGCCCGCACTTGTGCCCCGGCCTTAAGCCTAGCCCGCACTTGTGCCCAGGCCTTAAGCCTAGCCCGCACTTGTGCCCAGGCCTTAAGCCCAGCCCGCACTTTTGAGCCCCTTGAATGCTTGTTTATTTGTTTTTGTCTTCAGCTTCATGTTGGTTATGCACATAGGGCCAGCTTTACGCTCTTCGCTCTTGTCCTGTCTGAATGCGCATGCACAACTGTAATTGGGGAAGAAGGCATTACCCATTTATGGAGGACAGACAAGAAGTGCCTGGTCGCTTGGAGCATGGGGTTATGGAGAGGCTCCGCACTGTACAACAAAGGATCTAGTCCTAAATGTCCAAGTACAGAGTAGAGGGGTGAAAGCTAGCTCTTCACCCCTATGGGTGCCTAACCCTTTATGCAAAGAGTGCAAAGAGTTAGCTGTATGCCTTAAGCCTAGCCCGCACTTGTGCCCCGGCCTTAAGCCTAGCCAGCACTTGTGCCCCTACCTTATGCCTAGCCAGCACTTGTGCCCCTGCCTTATGCCTAGCCAGCACTTGTGCCCCTGCCTTATGCCTAGCCAGCACTTGTGCCCCTGCCTTATGCCTAGCCAGCACTTGTGCCCCGGCCTTAAGCCTAGCCTGCACTTGTGCCCCGGCCTCAAGCCTAGCCCGCACTTGTGCCCCGGCCTTAAGCCTAGCCCGCACTTGTGCCCCGGCCTTAAGCCTAGCCCGCGCTTGTGCCCCGGCCTTAAGCCTAGCCCGCTCTTGTGCCCCGGCCTTAAGCCTAGCCCGCGCTTGTGCCCCGACCTTATGCCTAGCCCCTGCCTTATGCCTAGCCCGCACTTGTGCCCCGGCCTTAAGCCTAGCCCGCACTTTTGCCCCGGCCTTAGGCCTAGCCCGCACTTGTGCCCCGGCCTTAAGCCTATCCCGCACTTGTGCCCTGACCTTAAGCCTAGCCCTCACTTGTGCCCAGGCCTTAAGCCTAGCCCACACTTGTGCCCAGGCCTTAAGCCTAGCCCGCACTTGTGCCCAGGCCTTAAGCCTAGCCCGCACTTGTGCCCAGGCCTTAAGCCTAGCCCGCACTTGTGCCCAGGCCTTAAGCCTAGCCCGCACTTGTGCCCAGGCCTTAAGCCTAGCCCGCACTTGTGCCCAGGCCTTAAGCCTAGCCCGCACTTGTGCCCAGGCCGTAAGCCTAGCCCGCACTTGTGCCCAGGCCTTAAGCCTAGCCCGCACTTGTGCCCAGGCCTTAAGCCTAGCCCGCACTTTTGAGCCCCTTGAATGCTTGTTTGTTTGTTTTTGTCTTCAGCTTCATGTTGGTTATGCACATAGGGCCAGCTTTACGCTCTTCGCTCTTGTCCCGTCTGAATGCGCATGCACGACTGTAATTGGGGAAGAAGGCATTACCCATTTACGGAGGACAGACAAGAAGTGCCTGGTCGCTTGGAGCATGGGGTTATGGAGAGGCTCCGCACTGTACAACAAAGGATCTAGTCCTAAATGTCCAAGTACAGAGTAGAGGGGTGAAAGCTAGCTCTTCACCCCTATGGGTGCCTAACCCTTTATGCAAAGAGTGCAAAGAGTTAGCAGTATGCCTTAAGCCTAGCCCGCACTTGTGCCCCGGCCTTAAGCCTAGCCAGCACTTGTGCCCTTGCCTTATGCCTAGCCAGCACTTGTGCCCCTGCCTTATGCCTAGCCAGCACTTGTGCCCCTGCCTTATGCCTAGCCAGCACTTGTGCCCCTGCCTTATGCCTAGCCAGCACTTGTGCCCCTGCCTTATGCCTAGCCAGCACTTGTGCCCCTGCCTTATGCCTAGCCAGCACTTGTGCTTCTGCCTTATGCCTAGCCAGCACTTGTGCCCCTGCCTTATGCCTAGCCAGCACTTGTGCCCCTGCCTTATGCCTAGCCAGCACTTGTGCCCCTGCCTTATGCCTAGCCAGCACTTGTGCCCCTGCCTTATGCCTAGCCAGCACTTGTGCCCCGGCCTTAAGCCTAGCCTGCACTTGTGCCCCGGCCTTATGCCTAGCCAGCACTTGTGCCCCTGCCTTATGCCTAGCCAGCACTTGTGCCCCTGCCTTATGCCTAGCCAGCACTTGTGCCCCGGCTTTAAGCCTAGCCTGCACTTGTGCCCCGGCCTTAAGCCTAGCCCGCACTTGTGCCCCGGCCTTAAGCCTAGCCCGCGCTTGTGCCCCGGCCTTAAGCCTAGCCCGCTCTTGTGCCCCGGCCTTAAGCCTAGCCCGCGCTTGTGCCCCGACCTTATGCCTAGCCCCTGCCTTATGCCTAGCCCGCACTTGTGCCCCGGCCTTAAGCCTAGCCCGCACTTTTGCCCCGGCCTTAGGCCTAGCCCGCACTTGTGCCCCGGCCTTAAGCCTATCCCGCACTTGTGCCCCGACCTTAAGCCTAGCCCTCACTTGTGCCCAGGCCTTAAGCCTAGCCCGCACTCGTGCCCAGGCCTTAGGCCTAGCCCGCACTTGTGCCCAGGCCTTAAGCCTAGCCCGCACTTGTGCCCAGGCCTTAAGCCTAGCCCGCACTTGTGCCCAGGCCTTAAGCCTAGCCCGCACTTGTGCCCAGGCCTTAAGCCTAGCCCGCACTTGTGCCCAGGCCTAAAGCCTAGCCCGCACTTGTGCCCAGGCCTTAAGCCTAGCCCGCACTTGTGCCCAGGCCTTAAGCCTAGCCCGCACTTTTGAGCCCCTTGAATGATTGTTTGTTTGTTTTTGTCTTCAGCTTTATGTTGGTTATGCACATAGGGCCAGCTTTTCGCTCTTCGCTCTTGTCCCGTCTGAATGCGCATGCACGACTGTAATTGGGGAAGAAGGCATTACCCATTTACGGAGGACAGACAAGAAGTGCCTGGTCGCTTGGAGCATGGGGTTATGGAGAGGCTCCGCACTGTACAACAAAGGATCTAGTCCTAAATGTCCAAGTACAGAGTAGAGGGGTGAAAGCAAGCTCTTCACCCCTATGGGTGCCTAACCCTTTATGCAAAGAGTGCAAAGAGTTAGCTGTATGCCTTAAGCCTAGCCCGCACTTGTGCCCATGCCTTAAGCCTAGCCAGCACTTGTGCCCCCTGCCTTGATCATAGCCAGCACTGCACTTGTGCCCATGCCTTATGCCTAGCCCACACTTGTGCCCCGGTATTAAGCCTAGCCCGCACTTGTGTCCCGGCCTTAAGCCTAGCTCGCACTTGTGCCTCGGCCTTAAGCCTAGCCCGCACTCGTGCCCCGGCTGTTGTGAATTCTGTGGCTGAGTTCACTTCTGTGGTCACAAGTGGTATTGCAGTCTCTGGGCTTCCTCCCTCAGGTGTTTTGGTGAGCTCGTTGGCTGCCTTGCTATTTAGCTCCACCTGAGTCTGTCTTCCTTGCTCCTTGTCAATGTTCCAGTGTTGGATCTGAGCTACTGCATCTTTCCTTGGGCCTGCTGCTCTGCTAGATAAGTGCTTCTAGTTTGTTTTCTGTTTTTTCTGTCCAGCTTGCTATTAACTTTTGCTGGAAGCTCTGAGAAGCAAAGGGGTGCACCGCCGTGCTGTTAGTTCGGCACGGTGGGTCTTTTTGCCCCTTTGCGTGGTTTTCGTTTTAGGGTTTTTTGTAGACTGCATAGTTCTCTTTGCTATCCTCGCTCTGTCTAGAATATCGGGCCTCACTTTGCTGAATCTATTTCATTCCTACGTTTGTCTTTTCATCTTGCTAACAGTCATTATATGTGGGGGGCTGCCTATTCCTTTGGGGTATTTCTCTGAGGTAAGTCAGGCTTGTATTTCTATCTTCAGGCTAGTCAGCTCCTCAGGCAGTGCCGAGTTGCATAGGTAGTGATAGGCGCAATCCACTGCTGCTTATAGTTGTGTGAGGATAGATCAGGTACTGCAGTCTACAGAGATTCCACGTCTCAGAGCTCGTCCTATTGTTTTTGGTTATTGCCAGATCTCTGTATGTGCGCTGATTACTGCACGCTGTGTTGCCTGATTGCCAGCCATAACAGTACAAGGAGCCCTACCAATGATTCCCAATAGAGGGAAAAAAGAAATCCTGACATCATTTTTTTTTCTTAGCTCTGTCTTCAGTCTTTTTTTTCCCCTAGACATTAGAGTGCTTCAGGACACAGCTGTGGACATGGATATTCAGGCTCTGTGCTCCTCAATGGATAATCTCGTTGTAAATGTACAAAAGATTCAAGATACTATTGATCAGAAATCGATGCTAGAACCAAGAATTCCGATTCCTGATTTGTTTTTTGGTGACAGAACTAAGTTCCTGAGCTTCAGAAATAATTGTAAGCTATTTTTGGCCTTGAAACCTCATTCTTCTGGTAATCCTATTCAACAGGTTTTGATTATTATTTCTTTTTTGCGCGGCGACCCACAGGACTGGGCGTTTTCTCTTGCACCAGGAGATTCTGCATTGAGTAATGTTGATGCATTTTTCCAGGCGCTGGGATTGCTTTACGATGAGCCTAATTCAGTGGATCAGGCTGAGAAAAATCTGCTGGCTTTATGCCAGGGTCAGGATGATGTAGAATTATATTGTCAGAAATTTAGGAAGTGGTCAGTACTCACTCTGTGGAATGAATCTGCACTAGCGGCTTTGTTCAGAAAGGGTCTCTCTGAAGCTCTTAAGGATGTAATGGTGGGATTTCCTATGCCTGCTGGTTTGAATGAGTCTATGTCCTTGGCCATTCAGATCGGTCGTCGCTTGCGCGAGCGTAAATCTGTGCACCATCTGGCGGTATTGTCTGAGAGTAAACCTGAGCCTATGCAGTGCGACAGGACTATGACTAAAGTAGAACGGCAAGAACACAGACGTCTGAACAGACTGTGTTTCTATTGTGGTGATTCTACTCATGCTATTTCTAATTGTCCTAAACGCACTAGGCGGTTCGATAGCTCTGCCGTTATTGGTATTGTACAGTCCAAATTCCTTTTGTCCATTACCTTAATGTGCTCTTTGTCATCGTATTCTGTCATGGCGTTTGTGGATTCAGGCGCTGCCCTGAATCTGATGGATTTGGATTATGCTAAACGTTGTGGATTTTTCTTGGAGCCTTTGCGGTGTCCTATTCCATTGAGAGGAATTGATGCTACACCTTTGGCCAAGAATAAGCCTCAGTACTGGGCCCAGCTGACCATGTGCATGGCTCCTGCACATCAGGAAGTTATTCGCTTTCTGGTACTACATAATTTGCATGATGTGGTCGTGTTGGGGTTGCCATGGCTACAAACCCATAATCCAGTATTGGATTGGAACTCTATGTCGGTAACCAGCTGGGGTTGTCAGGGAGTACATGGTGATGTTCCATTTTTGTCTATTTCGTCATCCATTCCTTCTGACATCCCAGAGTTCTTGTCGGACTTTCAGGATGTATTTGAAGAGTCCAAGTCTGATGCCCTACCTCCGCATAGGAATTGTGATTGTGCTATCGATTTGATTCCTGGTAGTAAATTCCCTAAGGGTCGTTTATTTAATTTGTCCGTACCTGAACACACCGCTATGCGCAGTTATGTGAAGGAGTCCCTGGAGAAGGGACATATTCGCCCATCGTCGTCACCATTGGGAGCAGGGTTCTTTTTTGTAGCCAAGAAGGATGGTTCGCTAAGACCGTGTATTGATTACCGCCTTCTTAATAAGATCACTGTTAAGTTTCAGTATCCCTTGCCATTGATTTCTGACTTGTTTGCTCGGATTAAGGGGGCTAGTTGGTTTACTAAGATTGATCTTCGTGGTGCGTATAATCTGGTGAGAATCAGGCAGGGAGATGAATGGAAAACGGCATTTAATACGCCCGAGGGTCATTTTGAGTATCTGGTGATGCCGTTCGGACTTGCCAATGCTCCATCTGTTTTTCAGTCTTTTATGCATGACATTTTCCGTGAGTATCTGGATAAATTCTTGATTGTTTACTTGGATGACATTTTGATCTTCTCAGTTGATTGGGAGTCTCATGTGAAGCAAGTCAGAATGGTTTTCCAGGTACTGCGTGCTAATTCCTTGTTCGTGAAGGGATCAAAGTGTCTCTTCGGTGTGCAGAAAGTTTCATTTTTGGGGTTCATCTTTTCCCCTTCTACTATCGAGATGGATCCGGTTAAGGTTCAGGCCATCCAGGATTGGACTCAGCCGACATCTCTAAAAAGTCTGCAGAAATTCCTGGGCTTTGCTAATTTTTATCGTCGCTTCATCTGTAATTTTTCTAGCATTGCCAGACCATTGACCGATTTGACCAAGAAGGGTGCTGATTTGGTTAATTGGTCTTCTGCTGCCGTGGAAGCTTTTCAGGAGTTGAAGCGTCGTTTTTGCTGTGCCCCTGTGTTGTGTCAACCTGATGTTTCTCTTCCGTTCCAGGTCGAGGTTGATGCTTCTGAGATTGGTGCAGGGGCGGTTTTGTCACAGAGAGGTTCTGGTTGCTCAGTGTTCAAACCATGTGCTTTTTTTTCCAGGAAATTTTCTGCTGCTGAGCGTAATTATGATGTGGGCAACCGAGAGTTGCTGGCCATGAAGTGGGCATTCGAGGAGTGGCGTCATTGGCTTGAGGGTGCTAAGCATCGCGTGGTGGTTTTGACTGATCATAAGAACCTTACTTATCTTGAGTCTGCCAAGCGCTTGAATCCTAGACAGGCCCGTTGGTCGTTATTTTTTGCTCGTTTTGATTTTGTGATTTCATACCTTCCGGGCTCTAAAAATGTGAAGGCGGATGCTCTGTCTAGGAGTTTTGTGCCCGACTCTCTGGGGTTATCTGAGCCGGCGAGTATCCTCAAGGAAGGAGTCATTGTGTCTGCCATCTCCCCTGATTTGCGGAGAGTGTTGCAGAAATTTCAGGCTAATAAACCTGATCGTTGTCCGGCCGAGAAACTGTTCGTCCCTGATAGGTGGACTAGTAAAGTTATCTCTGAACTTCATTGTTCGGTGCTGGCCGGTCATCCAGGAATCTTTGGTACCAGGGAGTTGGTTGCTAGATCCTTCTGGTGGCCGTCTCTGTCACGGGATGTGCGTGCTTTTGTGCAGTCCTGTGGAATTTGTGCTAGGGCTAAGCCCTGCTGTTCACGTGCCAGTGGGTTGCTTTTGCCCTTGCCGGTCCCGAAGAGGCCTTGGACACATATTTCGATGGATTTCATTTCTGACCTTCCCGTTTCTCAAAAAATGTCGGTCATTTGGGTGGTCTGTGATCGCTTTTCTAAAATGGTCCATCTGGTGCCCTTGGTTAAATTGCCTTCCTCCTCTGATTTGGTGCCTTTGTTCTTCCAGCATGTGGTTCGTTTACATGGCATTCCTGAGAATATTGTTTCTGACAGAGGTTCCCAGTTTGTCTCGAGGTTCTGGCGAGCCTTTTGTGGTAGGATGGGCATTGACCTATCTTTCTCCTCGGCCTTCCATCCTCAGACTAATGGCCAGACCGAACGAACCAATCAGACCTTGGAAACATATCTGAGATGTTTTGTTTCCGCTGACCAGGATGATTGGGTGTCATTTTTGCCGTTGGCTGAGTTCGCCCTTAATAATCAGGCCAGCTCGGCTACCTTGGTCTCTCCATTTTTCTGCAATTCTGGGTTCCATCCTCGTTTCTCTTCAGGACAGGTTGAGTCTTCGGACTGTCCTGGTGTGGATTCTGTGGTGGACAGGTTGCAGCAGATCTGGACTCAGGTAGTGGACAATTTGACCTTGTCCCAGGAGAAGGCTCAGCTTTTCGCTAATCGCAGACGCCGTGTGGGACCCCGACTTCGTGTTGGGGATCTGGTTTGGTTATCTTCTCGTCATATTCCTATGAAGGTTTCCTCTCCTAAATTTAAACCTCGTTTTATTGGTCCGTATAGGATTTCTGAGATTCTCAATCCGGTGTCTTTTCGTCTGACCCTCCCAGACTCCTTTTCCATACATAATGTATTCCATAGGTCGTTGTTGAGGAGATACGTGGCACCTATGGTTCCATCTGTGGAGCCTCCTGCCCCTGTTTTGGTGGAGGGGGAATTGGAGTATATTGTGGAGAAGATTTTGGATTCTCGTGTCTCTAGACGGAAACTCCAGTATCTGGTCAAATGGAAGGGTTATGCTCAGGAAGATAATTCCTGGGTTTTTGCCTCTGATGTCCATGCCCCAGATCTTGTTCGTGCCTTTCATGTGGCTCATCCTGGTCGGCCTGGGGGTTCTGGTGAGGGTTCGGTGACCCCTCCTCAAGGGGGGGGTACTGTTGTGAATTCTGTGGCTGAGTTCACTTCTGTGGTCACAAGTGGTATTGCAGTCTCTGGGCTTCCTCCCTCAGGTGTTTTGGTGAGCTCGTTGGCTGCCTTGCTATTTAGCTCCACCTGAGTCTGTCTTCCTTGCTCCTTGTCAATGTTCCAGTGTTGGATCTGAGCTACTGCATCTTTCCTTGGGCCTGCTGCTCTGCTAGATAAGTGCTTCTAGTTTGTTTTCTGTTTTTTCTGTCCAGCTTGCTATTAACTTTTGCTGGAAGCTCTGAGAAGCAAAGGGGTGCACCGCCGTGCTGTTAGTTCGGCACGGTGGGTCTTTTTGCCCCTTTGCGTGGTTTTCGTTTTAGGGTTTTTTGTAGACTGCATAGTTCTCTTTGCTATCCTCGCTCTGTCTAGAATATCGGGCCTCACTTTGCTGAATCTATTTCATTCCTACGTTTGTCTTTTCATCTTGCTAACAGTCATTATATGTGGGGGGCTGCCTATTCCTTTGGGGTATTTCTCTGAGGTAAATCAGGCTTGTATTTCTATCTTCAGGCTAGTCAGCTCCTCAGGCAGTGCCGAGTTGCATAGGTAGTGATAGGCGCAATCCACTGCTGCTTATAGTTGTGTGAGGATAGATCAGGTACTGCAGTCTACAGAGATTCCACGTCTCAGAGCTCGTCCTATTGTTTTTGGTTATTGCCAGATCTCTGTATGTGCGCTGATTACTGCACGCTGTGTTGCCTGATTGCCAGCCATAACACCCGGCCTTAAGCCTAGCCCGCACTCGTGCCCCGGCCTTAAGCCTAGCCCGCACTCGTGCCCCGGCCTTAAGCCTAGCCCGCACTCGTGCCCCGGCCTTAAGCCTAGCCCGCACTCGTGCCCCGGCCTTAAGCCTAGCCCGCACTCGTGCCCCGGCCTTAAGCCTAGCCCGCACTCGTGCCCCGGCCTTAAGCCTAGCCCGCACTCGTGCCCCGGCCTTAAGCCTAGCCCGCACTCGTGCCCCGGCCTTAAGCCTAGCCCGCACTCGTGCCCCGGCCTTAAGCCTAGCCCGCACTCGTGCCCCGGCCTTAAGCCTAGCCCGCACTCGTGCCCCGGCCTTAAGCCTAGCCCGCACTCGTGCCCCGGCCTTAAGCCTAGCCCGCACTCGTGCCCCGGCCTTAAGCCTAGCCCGCACTCGTGCCCCGGCCTTAAGCCTAGCCCGCACTCGTGCCCCGGCCTTAAGCCTAGCCCGCACTCGTGCCCCGGCCTTAAGCCTAGCCCGCACTCGTACCCCGGCCTTAAGCCTAGCCCGCACTCGTGCCCCGGCCTTAAGCCTAGCCCGCACTCGTGCCCCGGCCTTAAGCCTAGCCCGCACTCGTGCCCCGGCCTTAAGCTTAGCCCGCACTCGTGCCCCGGCCTTAAGCCTAGCCCGCACTCGTGCCCCGGCCTTAAGCCTAGCCCGCACTCGTGCCCCGGCCTTAAGCCTAGCCCGCACTCGTGCCCCGGCCTTAAGCCTAGCCCGCACTCGTGCCCCGGCCTTAAGCCTAGCCCGCACTCGTGCCCCGGCCTTAAGCCTAGCCCGCACTCGTGCTCCGGCCTTAAGCCTAGCCCGCACTTGTGCCCCGGCCTTAAGCCTAGCCCGCACTTGTGCACAGGCCTTAAGCCTAGCCCGCACTTGTGCCCCGGCCTTAAGCCTAGCCCGCACTTGTGCCCAGGCCTTAAGCCTAGCCCGCACTTTTGAGCCCCTTGAATGCTTGTTTGTTTGTTTTTGTCTTCAGCTTCATGTTGGTTATGCACATAAGGCCAGCTTTACGCTCTTCGCTCTTGTCCCGTCTGAATGCGCATGCACGACTGTAATTGGGGAAGAAGGCATTACCCATTTACCGAGGACAGACAAGAAGTGCCTGGTGGCTTGGAGCATGGGGTTATGGAGAGGCTCCGCACTGTACAACAAAGGATCTAGTCCTAAATGTCCAAGTACAGAGTAGAGGGGTGAAAGCTAGCTCTTCACCCCTATGGGTGCCTAACCCTTTATGCAAAGAGTGCAAAGAGTTAGCTGTATGCCTTAAGCCTAGCCCGCACTCGTGCCCCGGCCTTAAGCCTAGCCCGCACTCGTGCCCCGGCCTTAAGCCTAGCCCGCACTCGTGCCCCGGCCTTAAGCCTAGCCCGCACTCGTGCCCCGGCCTTAAGCCTAGCCCGCACTCGTGCCCCGGCCTTAAGCCTAGCCCGCACTCGTGCCCCGGCCTTAAGCCTAGCCCGCACTCGTGCCCCGGCCTTAAGCCTAGCCCGCACTCGTGCCCCGGCCTTAAGCCTAGCCCGCACTCGTGCCCCGGCCTTAAGCCTAGCCCGCACTCGTGCCCCGGCCTTAAGCCTAGCCCGCACTCGTGCCCCGGCCTTAAGCCTAGCCCGCACTCGTGCCCCGGCCTTAAGCCTAGCCCGCACTCGTGCCCCGGCCTTAAGCCTAGCCCGCACTCGTGCCCCGGCCTTAAGCCTAGCCCGCACTCGTGCCCCGGCCTTAAGCCTAGCCCGCACTCGTGCCCCGGCCTTAAGCCTAGCCCGCACTCGTGCCCCGGCCTTAAGCCTAGCCCGCACTCGTGCCCCGGCCTTAAGCCTAGCCCGCACTCGTGCCCCGGCCTTAAGCCTAGCCCGCACTCGTGCCCCGGCCTTAAGCCTAGCCCGCACTCGTGCCCCGGCCTTAAGCCTAGCCCGCACTCGTGCCCCGGCCTTAAGCCTAGCCAGCACTTGTGCCCCCTTCCTTGATCCTAGCCAGCACTTGTGCCCCTGCCTTATGCCTAGCCAGCACTTGTGCCCCTGCCTTATGCCTAGCCAGCACTTGTGCCCCTGCCGTATGCCTAGCCAGCACTTGTGCCCCTGCCTTATGCCTAGCCAGCACTTGTGCTTCTGCCTTATGCCTAGCCAGCACTTGTGCGCCTGCCTTATGCCTAGCCAGCACTTGTGCCCCTGCCTTATGCCTAGCCAGCACTTGTGCCCCTGCCTTATGCCTAGCCAGCACTTGTGCCCCTGCCTTATGCCTAGCCAGGACTTGTGCCCCTGCCTTATGCCTAGCCAGCACTTGTGCCCCTGCCTTATGCCTAGCCCGCACTTGTGCCCAGGCCTTAAGCCTAGCTGGCACTTGTGCCCATGCCTTAAGCCTAGCTGGCACTTGTGCCCCCTGCCTTGATCCGTGATGTTGCAGCGTCCTGGATAGCGATCTTGTTGTGTTTGACACGCAGCAGCGATCTGGATCCCGCTGTGCCATCGCTGGTCGGAGCTAGAAGTCCAGAACTTTATTTCGTCGTCAGGTCGGCGTGTATCGTCATGTTTGACATCAAAAGCAACGATGCCAGGAACGTTTTACATGGAGCTAACAACCAGCGAGAACGATAAGTGAGTCGCCGTTACGTCACTGGATCGCTCCTGCATCGTTCTGGAGTTGCTGTGTTTGACCTCTCTGCAGCGACCTAAACAGCGATGCTCCAGCGATCGGCTCGTTGTCTATATCGCTGCAGCGTCGCTGAGTGTGACGGTACCTTAAGACATTGGCCCAGCTGGAAAGCAGGTGGACTCATAGACTGGATACCATGACCCCACAAGGTCTCAATGAGAATTTAGGTTTTGCTTCGTTCTTTTGATGCTTATTATGATTCTATGTTTACCCTGTCGATTCACTTTCCCAATGGGAAATTTTTATTTTTTCTGGTTTTAGTATATTTATTAATTTACTATCTTTTTTCATTTGGGACTGTATGACGTGTGTGGAAGAATGAATATATCTTTTTCCTGTTTACTCTGATTGGGTCTTAGATGGACAGTGCCCCTTTCGAGAAGAACATTGGACGGTATTTTGAGGATCGGCTGCCTGTGTTTTTTTGTGTGCACTTTTCTGGATTCAGTCAAGGACTACTGGCAGTTTCTGTATATCCTTCCATTTGTTATACATGGACTATTTATACTCACCTTTTTTCCCCATTTTGTAGTATAAAAGAGGTTATATTATAATTTTTTAATAGTCTCTATTGACTTTGTTAGTATAGGTAATACCTTATATTATCTGTATATTACCTTTTTATGAAGCACCATGTCACTTTAACACTATTGCTATTTTTATAGATAACCTTTATTGGTGCCTATCATAAGTACACTTTGTCAGTATGTACAGTTTATTATTTATTTTTTTAATGCATATGTGGTAAGCACTATATTATTGTAATATATATCTCTTTCCTCTTATTATTTTTATGGGCACAGCACAGCACTATTCATTATAATAAGCCCATCACAATAAATCTTGCTACAGTCATGGCCAAAAGTATTGACACCCCTGCAATTCTGGCAGAGAATACTCAGTTTCTTCCTGAAAATGATTGCAAACACAAATTCTTTGGTATTATTATCTTCATTCAATTTGTCTTAAATGAAAAAACACAAAAGAGAATGAAGCAAAAAGAAAAACATTGATCATTTCACACAAAACTCCAAAAATGGGCCAGGCAAAAGTATTGGCACCCTCAGCCTAATACTTGGTTGCACAACCTTTAGCCAAAATAAATGCGACCAACTGCTTCCGGTAACCATCAATGAGTTTCTTACAATGCTTTGCTGGAATTTTAGACCATTCTTCTTTGGCAATCTGCTCCAGGTCCCTGATATTTGAAGGGTACCTTCTCCAAACTGCCATTTTTAGATCTCTCCACAGGTGTTCTATGGGATTCAGGTCTGGACTCATTGCTGGCCACCTTAGAAGTCTCCAGTGCTTTCTCTCAAACCATTTTCTTGTGCTTTTTGATGTGTGTTTTGGGTCATTGTCCTGCTGGAAGACCCATGACCTCTGAGGGAGACCCAGCTTTCTCACACTGGGCCCTACATTATGCTGCAAAATTTGTTGGTAGTCTTCAGACTTCAATAGTCCATGCACACGGTCAAGCAGTCCAGTGCCAGAGTCAGCAATGCAACCCCAAAACATCAGGGAACCTCTGCCATGTTTGACTGTTGGGACCGTGTTCTTTTCTTTGAATGCCTCTTTTTTTTCTCCTGTAAACTCTATGTTGATGCCTTTGCCCAAAAAGCTCTACTTTTGTCTCATCTGACCAGAGAACATTCTTCCAAAACGTTTTAGGCTTTTTCAGGTAAGTTTTGGCAAACTCCAGCCTGGCTTTTTTATGTCTCGGGGTAAGAAGTGGGGTCATCCTGGGTCTCCTACCATACAGTCCCTTTTCATTCAGACGCCGACGGATAGTACGGGTTGACACTGTTGTACCCTCGGACTGCAGGGCAGCTTGAACTTGTTAGGATGTTAGTCGAGGTTCTTTATCCAACATCCGCACAATCTTGCGTTGAAATCTCTTGTCAATTTTTCTTTTCCGTCCACATCTAGGGAGGTTAGCCACATTGCCATGGGCTTTAAACTTCTTGATGACACTGCGCACGGTAGACACAGGAACATTCAGGTCTTTGGAGATGGACTTGTAGCCTTGAGATTGCTCATGCTTCCTCACAATTTGGTTTCTCAAGTCCTCCGACAGTTCTTTGGTCTTCTTTTCTCCATGCTCAATGTGTTAAACACAAGGACACAGGACAGAGGTTGAGTCAACTTTAATCCATGTCAACTGGCTGCAAGTGTGATTTAGTTATTGCCAACACCTGTTAGGTGCCACAGGTAAGTTACAGGTGCTGTTAATTACACAAATTAGAGAAGCATCACATGATTTTTCGAACAGTGCCAATACTTTTGTCCACCCTCTTTTTTTATGTTTGGTGTGGAATTATATCCAATTTGGCTTTAGGAGAATTCTTTTTGTGTTTTTTCATTTAAGACAAATTAAATGAAGATAATAATACCAAAGAATTTGTGTTTGCAATCATTTTCAGGAAGAAAATGAGTATTATCTGACAGAATTGCAGGGGTGTCAATACTTTTGGCCATGACTGTATATTCACATCTGCACAGTGTCACTTTAATATTTTTGGGTTTTCTTAACATGCTGTATAAGGTTTTGTTATATTTGTCCTGTTATTATCACCTTAAATATATGAAGCACTGTCATTATATTTTCAAAAAATACACATTGCCCCGCTCTTTGTATTTATTTTATTCAGATTATCACTTGTGCACATAATACTGTTGTGGTCACTATCTGTTACCACCATCCAAGGATGGCTTATTTTGTCCTGATTAGATTATTCATGCACGGCCGCTTGTCTTTTCTTTCTTTCCCCTTTCTGTGCCATTCCTCCTCCAGCTGCTTGACGTCCGGACAGTGCACATGCGCTCTCCCACTCTCCCATATACTCCCGGATGCGCTTCATCACAGGACTGCTTGTGTTCCAGCATGCGTTCTGGCGAGTGCATGTCCGGAAGTGACGTTATTTCTAGGGAAACTGGAAAGAGTTCTCATGCGACGAGAATGTATGGCGCTCTAATCAACTGTCAACATACAGTCACATGTCCTTTATCTCGTTATCGTGCCAGCTCATTTAAAAATCCCCTCATTCAGCCACCCCAGACACGCCCCCAGGAGAAGCTGGATGCAAAACGTGCATTCGGGTGAGGAGGGACGCTGTTGTCTTCGTGCGACTGCCATCTCCTTTACCATATCGCCTCTCTGGTAATACGTACTACTAGATGGAGGCCCCATCCTATCGCATCGGGAGGGCGGTAATGTCACATTGGGGGCTGGTTTTGCAGTGTTGAGAATCTCTCCCCCCTCCATGTGCTCACCCACCTATCCACTCTCTTTCCCCATGTGCTGACTTCTCCTGTCTGTGCTCTCTTCTTTGACCTGTGTACCCCATGTGCTATCCTCCCTGTCTGCTGTCTTTCGCCTTCCTGTGCTGTGTTCTCCTTTCATGTGCTGTCCCGTTTGAGCTGTCTCCCCTCTGTGCTCTGTCTCTCTCACCCCTATGCACTTTTTCTCTCCCCATCTGCTGTCTTTTCCTCTCATGCCATCTCTTCTTTGACCTGTGTACCCCATGTGCTCTCTCCCTTGTGTGCTCTCTTTTTCTCCACCACTGTGCTGTCTTCTTCCCTCATGTAAGCAAAAGACAATACTGACATTACAGCAGGAGATCGCAGAGGATGCATTATGTGAGGTAAAATATTGTTTAAAAACAATCAGTGAAATATTTTACCTGACAAAATTAATCCTTTGCGATCTCCTGCTGTAATGTCAGTATTGGCTTTTGCTTCCTCCCTTGCCCAGGAGATGTGGTATGCTCTGTACAGTCAGACACAGACATTTTTTTAAAATTAACTTTTGTTTGTGGGAAAACCCATTTGTGACCGGCTTCCTCTGCCTGTAGACATGTCACGCATCTGCCACTGGGATCATCCGAATGATTCACTGCGCCTGCGCGGAATTCTCGCAGGTGCAGTAAATCAGACTGCCGCCATTTTTGTGCAGACAGATAGCGACGGTCACATTAAAACTGTGCATGCGCTCCTCCTGTACAAAGATGGCGGCGGTCAGTGGATCATTCGGCTGATCCCAGCAGCGATGGTGTTCCACTGGTGGTACCTCACAAGAGGCTCCGTACGGCGTATATAGTGTGTGTGGGGGGTGTACGGCGTATACAGTGTGTGTTTGTGTGTGTACAGCGTATACAGTGTGTGTGTGTTTGGTGCGACGGTGTTCCGCTGGTGGTACCGTACAAGAGGCTGGTACCACCAGCAGTTTCCATATTGAGACACCCATCACTTGGGTGTCCCAATATTGAGGTTGGTGAACTTCCGCTGCATGGAATTCTGGGATCTGGACAGAACAGGATGTGAAGAAATTACAAGGTAAGTATATATTAAGATTTACTTCTTACATGATTGCATGCTAATGTAAGCCTTCATTTAGCCAGGCTGCTTCGCTATGACAAATCTTATAAACCACGCCATTTTTTTAAAAAAAATTTGAACAATAAACAGATATCGCGTTTCACGCAGATTTCTGACAGTTGCTGTTTTGTTACAGCATATGTAGGTTAATTATGTTAATGCTTCTACATAGGCGTGTGTGTGTGTGTCTTATGAATTGGAATATGGTATGTAAGACATTATGGTACACATTGTAGGTGCAGGACATGCCACCTCTGTGGGACACTGCGTCAGATGGCTTTAAAGACAAGTATCAGCGGCATGATTGCTGGACAGAAATTTTCCGAACCCTTTATCCTGAGTATGAATCTTTTAATAGTCCACTTCAGTTTCAAATTGGTAATTATTTTTTAATGTTATTTAAAATGTAATAATATGCATAAAAAAATGGACTGAGAATGATCAGAGTGGGTTGTATTTTTTTATTGTAGCTCATGATGTTCGCCAAAGACGGCGGTCAGTAAGAGACCATTTTAATAAATTCTATGCAAAACATTCAAAGAGTGGATCATCACCACCGCAAAAGAAATGCCCCTTCTATGATGAGCTGCTGTTTACTTTATGGAGCAGAACATTACAGAAGTTTTTAACAATGCTGATAAATTATTATTTAAAGATACAGTATATATGGCCCTAATAATGAAGCCTTTTTTTCTTTTATTTACACAGCACTGAAGGGAACCTGCTGAGCCCCAAGAAAAGGACACGGATGATCCAGCAGCCACAACCATAAATGAAGCAGAAGCTGGGACATCTGCTTCTACAGCTGCAGAAAGTGCACCAACTGCGAACACATCCAGAACTGCCTATCCCGTGGCAGTAACTGAACAAAAAAAAAAGCAAAAAAAAACACGCTACTCAAACATTTGAGCTGATAAAAAAAAACTACAAATGAGGATCAATTTGACTTTTTTGGCTCAACTATAGCCAGCAAGACTCGCTTACTGCCACGGGATAGGCAGACACCACTCATGGCTGCGATACACAAGACTAGCCAGCACGTTTCCGTACTATTCTGAATCAACAAGCTCATAAAGGCCAGGCCCCTCACCCAATGAAAGTTTCAGTTCGGATACAGGACCAAGATACGGGTATTGTACGGAGTATAATTCTTTAAATTAACAATTTCTGGTCACTGAATGCAACAACCCGTCTTTGGCATCTGGGAGTACAGAGACCTGACCACAGCTGGTGCCATGACCCTCTGCTACCGTTATATGGGTGCACGCCATCGTGCTCGTGCCCACTCCATTAACATTATGAAAGTTGAGGTTATTCCTGCCAACAAGTGTCGCAGAGCAGCCATTAAGCAGTTCCATGACTCAAAGATCAATCTCTGCCACACAGAGTTTTGTGTTGCCAACACAAGCTCACCACCAAGAGACCAAACACCTTCTTCTAAGCAAGGCAACATTCTTGTTCTATGGTCAAATAAATTACTTATTTGGCCATAAAAATGTTTTTTTTTTTTTTTTTTAAATGACAATGTTTGTCATAATGATTTTATTGGTTATAAAATAAAGTTATCTTTGAAAAATTTTGTTTTGTTTTAGCAACATTCCCATAAGGGGTATATACACAAGGGCTCTTGTGCTGAATAACAAATACTTTTGTTACTACTCCAGCTAATTTTATTACAGTGCTGGAGTGGTGATACAAATGTAATTACCCTGACCTACTGAACGGCCGCCTTATTCCTGGCAACCTTCCCACCCTACACCACCATCTTGAACAATACAATCTAATATGGATGATAGCCATGTTCTAGCCTTGTTATGGCTGTCATGGACTTACATTGAGATCAGGGTTGGTGTTAGGGGCAGGCAGACCTGGCCACTGCCTAGGGCCCCAGCCTGCCGCTATGGGGCCCCTGAGTAAGAAGTGCCAAGCACTGCCCCTCACCCCCCCTCCCGCATTGTGCATTCAACTTATCGGCATCATAGAAGCCGATGCAGTTGAAAGCAGTGATGGAGGAGAGAGAGTCATGTGACACTCCTATCACTCACTAAAATCAATTAAAATAAAAACAAAAACAAAGAAAAATTAACATTCAGTTATGGTTTATTTATTAACGTGACAATACATATTGACAACATTCTTTGCAAAACAAAAAAAAACATGTATTTGTTATCTTCTTTTTTCAATTGTCTTCCATTCTTCTCTGCTGGTCAGGCTGCACATCACCAACACAGGAGTATCGCCAGTGCACGGCACCTTCTGTACTCATTAAATAGTCAGTAAAGGTTTCTCGCACCAGGCACTAGAGTTGGATGGCCTTCCCAGACCCATGTTGATCACTGGAGTAAATACTGTCAGCTGTGACTCCTCATGTACCTCAGCGCTGTACTCACGATTATAGTTAAGAAGTACACAGCATGACTTTTAATCACAGCGTCAACTGTGTCTATTTCCAACTGGATGGATGTGTGAAAGATCCTCCACTGACTGCTCGTGATTTTGAAGGTGCATTCCACATATCTGCGTGCACGACTCAGCGAGCAATTAAAAATCCTCCGACAGGCATCTAGTCCCTCGTGAGTATGGGCGCAGCAGGTTAATCATTAAGGGAAATGCCTCATCCGATACCATCACAACTGGATGTGTGGAACCTGGCAAAGGTCATGGGGCTGGAAGCGTTCCGCAATCTTGAAGAATTTGTAGACCAATCTGTGATGTTCACAACACCCGAGAGTCCCCAGTACTGCCACAGGCACCAACATCAAGGAGAGTACCGGAGCTGATGAACTCCGGTGAACTCACATGGCAGCGCAGTGATACACTGCGGGAGCAACTACCTCCTGTCAGTGTATCCCAGAATATTATCATCAGCCCTCAGCTGTCGGCTTTCCTTCTGCTGGTTATTAAAATTACGTGGAAGCCCACGCAATTTTTTAAATTTTTTTTTTAAATAAACAGATATTGCATTTCACACAGATTTCTGAGGGTATGTTCCCACAGTCAGTAAATGCTGTGGGTTGAACGCTCCATACAGCCCGCAGCAGCAAGATGTTAGAGTATAGTGGATGGGATTTCAAGAAATCCCATGTACACTATGCGTGCATCGGTGCCCGGGGCTTCCTTGTGGAGACGGACATGCGGGGCATCTTTCCAGACCGCAGCATGTGAATTTATCTTGCGGAGGCGCTCAGTCCCTATCACAGTGATCAAAATAAAAAACAGTAAATAAATCCCCCCTTTATCACTTCCTTAGTTAGGGAAACATAATAAAACTAAAAAAAATATTTATTTTCATTTTTCCATTAGGGTTAGAGTTGGGATAAAGTGAGTTAGGCTAAAGTATAGTAAAGTAAAGATGATAATATGTGCAAACTGTAAAGCACTGCGGAATATGTTAGCGCTATATAAAAATAAAGATTGTTATTATTAAAGTGGCTAGCGTTAGGGCTAGGATTAGGGTAAGGGGGGTGTTATTGTTAGATTTGTGTAAAGGGTTATGGTTATAGCTGGGATTAGGGTTAGGGGTGTGTTGGGGTTAGGGGTGGAGTTGGAATTGGGGAGTTTCCACTGTTTAGGTACACAGGGGGTCTCCAAACCTGACATGGCACCACCATTGATTCCAGCCTATTTTGTGTTCAAAAAGTCAAACGGTGCTCCCTCGCTTCTGAGCCTTGCCATGCACCCAAACAGTGGTTTACCCCCACATATGGGGCATCAGCATACACAGGACAAATTGCACAACTTTGGGGGTCTAATTTCTCCTGTTACCCTTGGGAAAATAACAATTTGGGGACAAAAAGATCATTTTTGTAAATAAATTATAATTTTTTATTTTCATGGCTCCACGTTATAATCATTTGTAAAGCACTTAGGGGGTTCAAAGTGCTCATTACACATCTAGATAAGTTCCTTGGGGGGTCTAGTTTGCAAAATTGTGTCAATTGTGGGGAATTTACAGTGTTTAGGCACATCAGGGGCTCTCCATAAGTGACATGGCGTTCGATCTCAATTCTAGCCAATTCTGCATTGGAAAAAGTCAAATGGCACTCCTTCCCTTCCGAGCTCTGCCATACACCCAAACAGTGGTTTACCCCTACATATGGGGTATCATCGTACTCAGGAAAAATTGTACAAGAACTTTTGTGTGTTCATTTTCTCTTTTTACACTTGAGAAAGTAAAAAAATGGTTCTGAAGTAAAATGTTTGTGAAAAAAATGTTCATTTTTTCCTTCCACATTGCTTTAGTGCATGTGAAGCACATAAAGGGTCAATAAATTTCTTGAATGTGGTTTCGAGCAAATTGAGGGGTGCAGTTTTTAGAATGGTGTCACTTTTGGGTATTTTCTGTCATTCACACCCCTCAAAGTGACTTCAAATGTAATGTGGTCCCTAAAAAATGGTTTTGTAAATTTTGCTGTAAAAATGAGAAATCGCTGGTAAATTTTTAACCCTTCTAACTTGCTAACAAAAAAAAATTGTTTCCAAAATTGTGCTGATGTAAAGTAGACATGTGGGAAATGTTACTTATTAAGTATTTTGTGTGACATATCTCTCTGACTTAGGCCTCTTTCACACGTCAGTGTCTCCGGTACGTGTAGTGACAGTTTTCTCACTTACTGGAGACAATGACACACATGACACCCCCCGCTTGCCTGCTGGGAACTACTCACCCAGCTCCTGCGATGTCTCCTCTCTGCGCCGGCAGCAGGTCCTGTGTGAGCGGTCACATTGTCCCGCTCATTACAGTGAGGAATATGCGCATATTCCTCACAAACTGGGATGCACAAACTTTATTTTTAAGGGAAAATTAAAAAAACAAACATTGATTTTTCATTCCTTCTCTCCAGCGCACGCTGCTGGGGAGAAGGGATGAATACCGGCTTCAGCACCACACGCAGCGGGGACAGCACTTACTGTAGCGCTGTCTCCTGCACGGTCCGTGTGGTCCTCAGTCGGCACACGGCTGCCGCACGTGTGCCACACTGATGTGCTACGTGAGCACACGGACACGGATAATTCCGGTACCGATTTCTCCGGTAACGGAATTATCTGGACGTGTGAAAGAGGCCTTAAGGGCATAAAAATTTAAAGTTTGAAAATTGCAAAATTTTCTAAATTTTCATTTTTTTCATAAATAAAAGCAAGTCATATCGAAGAAATATTACCGCTAATATGAAGTACAATATGTCACGAAACAACAGTCTCAGAATCAGTGGGATCTGTTGAAGCGTTCCAGAGTTATTACCACATAAAGGGACAGTGGTCAGAATTGTAAAAATTGGCTTGTCATTAAGCAGCAAATTGGCGGTCACTAAGGGGTTAATATTAATGAGGGTATCTTAACATATCTTTATTTAGCTTAAAAAAAGCATGAAAAACCGCATGAAAATCTGCATAAAAAACGCATCAAAACCACACAAAAACCGCTTGGAATTTCCACTTTGCTTTCTGCCAAAAGATGCAAAAACCGCGCAGAAAATTCCACAAGCAAATCCGCAACATGTGCACCTAGCCTAAGGCCGGCGTCACACTTGGCGGAAGACAATACGGTCCGTATATTACGGCCGTAATATGCTGAAAAGTCCCCAAAAAAGTGGTCCGTAGCTCCTCCGTAGGCAGGGTGTGTCAGCGTATTTTGCGCATGGCATCCTCCGTATGTAATCCGTATGGCATCCGTACTGCGTGTTTTTCTCGCAGGCTTGCAAAACCAACACACGGCTATACAAGGGATCCATGTGTTAAAAAAAATATATATATATATATATATATATATATATATATACACACTGTCTATATATATATATATATATATATATATATATATATATATATATATATGTGTGTGTGTGTCATTACCCTATATCCCACCGCTACACGGGAATGGGAAGAGAGTGGCCAAGTGCCAGAATAGGCGCATCTTCCTGGGGGCAGGTGTTTTTAGCCAGGGGGGGCCAATAACTGTGGACCCTCTCCAGGCTATTAATGTCTGCCCTCAGTCACTGGCTTTACTACTCTGGCGGAGAAAATTGCGCGGGAGCCCACGCCAATTTTTTCCGCCATTTAACCCTTTAACCCCTTCCCGACCTTTGACGCATACGCTGCGTCATGAAAGTCGGTGCCATTCCGACCCATGATGCAGCATATGCGTCATGGAAAGATCGCGTCCCTGCAGGCCGGGTGAAAGGGTTAACTCCCATTTCACCCGATCTGCAGGGACAGGGGGAGTGGTAGTTTAGCCCAGGGGGGGTGGCTTCACCCCCTCGTGGCTACGATCGCTCTGATTGGCTGTTGAAAGTGAAACTGCCAATCAGAGCGATTTGTAATATTTCACCTAAAAAACTGGTGAAATATTACAATCCAGCCATGGCCGATGCTGCAATATCATCGGCCATGGCTGGATATACTAATGTGCCCCCACCCCACTCCTCCGATCGCCCCCCCAGCCCCCCGATCTGTGGTCCGCTCCCCTCCGTCCTGTGCTCCGCTCCCCCGTCCTCCTGTCCGCTTCCCCGTGCACCAATCACACCCCCCGCGCTCCAATCAAACCCCCCCGCACTCCGATTCCCCCCCCCCGCACACAGCGACCCCCCCGTGCTCCGATCCACCCCCCCCGCACAGCGATCCCTCACCCCGTGCTCCAATCCTTCCCCGTGCTCCAATCCTCCCTCCCGTGTTCCGATCCACCCCCCCCATGATCCGATCCACCCCCCCGTGCTCCGACGCCCCCCCCGTGCCCTGATCTCCCCCCCCCCTTATACTTACCTGGCCGCCCGAGGTCCGTCCGTCTTCTTTCCTGGGCGCCGCCATCTTCCAAAATGGCGGGCGCATGTGCAGTGCGCCCGCCGAATCTGCCGGCCAGCAGATTCGTTCCAGAGTGAATTTTGATCACTGAGATATAACCTATCTCAGTGATCAAAATAAAAAAAATAGTAAATGACCCCCCCCCCTTTGTCACCCCCATAGATAGGGACAATAAAAAAAATAAAGAATTTTTTTTTTTTTTCACTAAGGTTGGGGTAAGAACTAGGGTTAGGGTTAGGGGTAGGGTTAGGGGTAGGGTTAGGGTTAGGGGTAGGGTTAGGGGTAGGGTTAGGGCTAGGGGTAGGGGTAGGGTTAGGGGTAGGGTTAGGGGTAGGGTTAGGGCTAGGGTTAGGGTTAGGGGTAGGGTTAGGGGTAGGGTTAGGGCTAGGGTTAGGGTTTCGGTATGTGCACACGTATTCTGGTCCTAAGCGGATTTGAAAAATCCACAGTGCTAAACCGCTGCCGATTTATCGTGGATTTACCGCGGTTTTTCTGCGCATTTCACTGCGGTTTTACAACTGCGATTTTCTATTGGAGCAGTTGTAAAACCGCTGCGGAATCCGCAGAAAGAAGTGACATGCTGCGGAATGTAAACCGCTGCGTTTCCGTGCAGTTTTTCCGCAGCATGTGTACAGCGATTTTTGGTTCCCATAGGTTCACATTGAACTGTAAACTCATGGGAAACTGCTGCGGATCCGCAGCGTTTTCCGCAGCGTGTGCACATACCTTTAGAATTAGGCTATGTGCACACGGTGCGGATTGGCCGCTGCGGATCCGCAGCAGTGTTCCATCAGGTTTACAGTACCATGTAAACATATGGAAAACCAAATCCGCTGTGCCCATGGTGCAGAAAATACCACGCGGGAACGCTGCGTTGTATTTTCCGCAGCATGCCAATTCTTTGTGCGGATTCCGCAGCGTTTTACACCTGTTCCTCAATAGGAATCCACAGGTGAAATCCGCACAAAAAACACTGGAAATCCACGGTAAATCCACAGGTAAAACGCAGTGCCTTTTACCCGCGGATTTTTCAAAAATGATGCTGAAAAATCTCATACGAATCCGCAACGTTGGCACATAGCCTTAGAGTTGGGTTGGAATTAGGGTTGTGGTTAGGGTTAGGGGTGTGTTGGGGTTAGGGTTGTGGTTAGGGGTGTGTTGGGGTTAGGGTTGTGATTAGGGTTACGGCTACAGTTGGGATAAGGGTTAGGGGTGTGTTGGAGGTAGAATTGAGGGGTTTCCACTGTTTAGGCACTTCAGGGGGTCTCCAAACGCAACATGGCGCCACCATTGATTCCAGCCAATCTTGTATTCAAAAATTCAAATGGTGCTCCCTCACTTCCGAACCCCGACGTGTGCCCAAACAGTGGTTTACCCCCACATATGGGGTACCAGCATACTCAGGACAAACTGCACAACAATTACTGGGGTCCAATTTCTCCTGTTACCCTTGAGAAAATAAAAAATTGCTTGCTAAAACATCATTTTTGAGGAAAGAAAAATGATTTTTTATTTTCACGGCTCTGCGTTGTAAACGTCTGTGAAGCACTTGGGGGTTCAAAGTGCTCACCACATATCTAGATAAGTTCCTTGGGGGGTCTAGTTTCCAAAATGGGGTCACTTGTGGGGGGTTTCTACTGTTTAGGCACACCAGGGGCTCTGCAAACGCAACATGACGCCCGCAGACCATTCCATCAAAGTCTGCATTTCAAAAGTCACTACTTCCCTTCTGAGCCCCCACGTGTGCCCAAACAGTGGGTTACCTCCACACATGGGGTATCAGCGTACTCAGGAGAAACTGGACAACAACTTTTGTGGTCCAATTTCTCCTGTAACCCTTGGGAAAATAAAAAATTCTGGGCTAAAAAATTATTTTTGAGGAAAGAAAACGTATTTATTATTTTCACAGCTCTGCGTTATAAACTTCTGTAAAGCACTTGGGGGTTGAAAGTGCTCACCACACATCTAGATAAGTTCCTTTGGGGGTCTAGTTTCCAAAATGGGGTCACTTGTGGGGGGTTTCTACTGTTTAGGCACACCAGGGGCTCTGCAAACGCAATGTGACGCCCGCAGACCATTCCATCAAAGTCTGCATTTCAAAAGTCACTACTTCCCTTCTGAGCCCCCACGTGTGCCCAAACAGTGGTTTACCCCCACACATGGGGTATCAGCGTACTCAGGAGAAACTGGACAACAACTTTTGTGGTCCAATTTCTCCTGTAACCCTTGGGAAAATAAAAAATTCTGGGCTAAAAAATTATTTTTGAGGAAAGAAAACGTATTTATTATTTTCACTGCTCTGTGTTATGAACTTCTGTGAAGCACTTGGGGGTTCAAAGTGCTCACCTCACATCTAGATAAGTTCCTTTCGGGGTCTAGTTTCCAAAATGGGGTCACTTGTGTGGGGTTTCTACTGTTTAGCCACATCAGGGGCTCTGCAAACGCAACGTGACGCCCACAGAGCATTCCATCAAAGTCTGCATTTCAAAACGTCACTACTTCACTTCCGAGCCCCAGCATGTGCCTAAACAGTGGTTTACCCCCACATATGGGGTATCAGCGTACTCAGGAGAAACTGGACAACAACTTTTGGGGTCAAATTTCTCCTGTTACCCTTGGGAAAATAAAAAATTGCGGGCTAAAATTCATTTTTGAGAAAATAATTTTTTTTTTTTATTTTCATGGCTCTGCGTTATAAACTTCTGTGAAGCACTTGAGGGTTCAAAGTGCTCACTACACATCTAGATTAGTTCCTTTGGGGGTCTAGTTTCCAAAATGGGGTAATTTGTGGGGGATCTCCAATGTTTAGGCACACAGGGGCTCTCCAAACGCGACATGGTGTCCGCTAATGATTGGAGATCATTTTCCATTTAAAAAGCCAAATGGCGTGCCTTCCCTTCTGAGCCCTGCCATGCGCCCAAACAGTGGTTTACCCCCACATATGGGGTATCTGCATACTCAGGACAAACTGGACAACAACATTTGTGGTCCAATTTCTCCTATTACCATTGGCAAAATAGGAAATTCCAGGCTAAAAAATCATTTTTGAGAAAAGAAAAAATATTTTTTATTTTCATGGCTCTGCATTATAAACTTCTGTGAAGCACCTGGGGGTTTAAAGTGCTCAGTATGCATCTAGATAAGTTCCTTGGGGGGTCTAGTTTCCAAAATGGGGTCACTTGTGGGGGAGCTCCATTGCATAGGCACACAGGGGCTCTCCAAATGCGACATGGTGTCCGCTAACAATTGGAGCTAATTTTCCATTCAAAAAGTTAAAAGGCGCGCCTTCCCTTCCGAGCCCTGCCGTGTGCCCAAACAGTGGTTTACCCCCACATATGAGGTATCGGCGTACTCGGGAGAAATTGCTCAACAAATTTTAGGATCCATTTTATCCTATTGCCCATGTGAAAATGAAAAAATTGAGGCGAAAATAAATTTTTTGTGAAAAAAAAGTACTTTTTCATTTTTACGGATCAATTTGTGAAGCACCTGAGGGTTTAAAGTGCTCACTAGGCATCTAGATAAGTTCCTTGGGGGGTCCAGTTTCCAAAATGGGGTCACTTGTGGGGGAGCTCCAATGTTTAAGCACACAGGGTCTCTCCAAACGCGACATGGTGTCCGCTAACGATGGAGATAATTTTTCATTCAAAAAGTCAAATGGCGCTCCTTCCCTTCCAAGCCCTGCCGTGCGCCCAAACAGTGGTTTACCCCCACATATGAGGTATCAGCGTACTCAGGACAAATTGGACAACAACGTACGTGGTTCAGTTTCTCCTTTTACCATTGGGAAAATAAAAAAATTGTTGCTGAAAAATCATTTTTGTGACTAAAAAGTTAAATGTTCATTTTTTCCTTCCATGTTGCTTCTGCTGCTGTGAAGCACCTGAAGGGTTAATAAACTTCTTGAATGTGGTTTTGTGCACCTTGAGGGGTGCAGTTTTTAGAATGGTGTCACTTTTGGGTATTTTCAGCCATATAGACCCCTCAAACTGACTTCAAATGTGAGGTGGTCCCTAAAAAAAATGGTTTTGTAAATTTCGTTGTAAAAATGAGAAATCGCTGGTCAAATTTTAACCCTTATAACTTCCTAGCAAAAAAAAATTTTGTTTCCAAAATTGTGCTGATGTAAAGTAAACGTGTGGGAAATGTTATTTATTAACTATTTTGTGTCACATAACTCTCTGGTTTAACAGAATAAAAATTCAAAATGTGAAAATTGCGAAATTTTCAAAATTTTCGCCAAATTTCCGTTTTTATCACAAATAAACACAGAATTTATTGACCTAAATTTACCACTAACATGAAGCCCAATATGTCACGAAAAAACAATCTCAGAACCGCTAGGATCCATTGAAGCGTTCCTGAGTTATTACCTCATGAAGGGACACTGGTCAGAATTGCAAAAAACGGCAAGGTCTTTAAGGTCAAAATAGGCTGGGTCATGAAGGGGTTAATATAATAGCTAGAACAGCCAAATTTTGCATATACAGACTATTAACATTAGTAGTGTGGAATATGCAAAAAAAATGGGAATATGAGATGGTTTACTGTATGTAAACCATGTCTCATATCATGTCGGGTTTTAGGAAGGAGATAGCAAAAGCCGGCAATTGAATTACCGGCTCTAAAGCTATCTAGCGCTGTATGAAGTAATAATATATATACATATATGTGTCTCACTGACAATATATATATATATATATATATATATATATATATATATATATATATATATACACCTATTCTATGTGTACACATTTATTCTACCTATTCTACTGTAAGCTGTCAGTGTGATTTTACTGTACACCGCACTGAATTGCTGGCTTTTCTCTCTAACACCGCTGCGTATTTCTCGCAAGTCACACTGCTGGTCCGTGTGTAATCCGTATTTTTCTGGCTTCCATAGACTTTCATTGGCGTTTTTTTTGCGCAATACGGTGACAAACGGATCAGTAAAATACGGCAGATAGGAGCAGGGGCATAGAGAATAATTGTGCCGTTTGTTTGGCGAGTTTTACGGACGTATTTTCTGCGCTCTTACGTCCGTAAAACTCGCTAGTGTGACGCCGGCCTAATACCTACTGGTTTGAAAATGTTCTGACCTTAGCCATCATATTTCAGCTATACTTCAAACTGCATTCCTCAAGGGCCTCAGACCATGCGTGTTTTTAAGATTTCCTTAGCTTTGCACAAGGTACTGGAATCATTCTCTGCAGGTGATTAACCCCTTAGTGACAGAGCCAATTTGGTACTTAATGACCAAGCCAATTTTTGCAATTCTGACCACAGTCACTTTATGAGGTTATAACTCTGGAACGCTTCAACGGATCCCGCTGATTCTGAGATTGTTTTTTTGGGACATATTGTACTTCATGTTAGTGGTAACATTTCTTCGATATTACTTGCGATTATTTATGAAAAAAATGGAAATATGGCGAAAATTTCTAAAATTTTGCAATTTTCAAAATTTGTATTTTTATGCCCTTAAATCAGAGAGATATGTCACGAAAAATAGTTAATAAATAACATTTCCCACATGTCTACTTTACATCAGCACAATTTTGGAAACAACATTTTTTTTTGTTAGGGAGTTATAAGGGTTAAAAGTTGACCAGTAATTTCTCATTTTTACAACACCATTTTTTTTTAGGGACCACATCACATTTGAAGTCATTTTGAGGGGTCTATATGATAGAAAATAATGAAGTGTGACACCATTCTAAAAACTACACCCCTCAAGGTTCTCAAAACCACATTCAAGAAGTTTATTAACCCTTTACGGGCTTCACAGGAGCTGAAACAATGTGGAAGGAAAAAATGAACATTTAACTTTATTTTTGCAAACATCTTAATTCAGAACCATTTTTTTTTCACAAGTGTAAAAACAGAAATGTAACCATAAATTTTGTTATGCAATTTCTCATGAATACGCCAATACCCCATATGTGGGGGTAAACCACTTTTTGGGCGCACCGCAGAACTTAGAAGTGAAGGAGCGCCGTTTGACTTTTTCAATGCAGAATTGGCTGGAATTGAGATCGGACGCCATGTCACGTTTAGAGAGCCCCTGATGTGCCTAAACAGTGGACACTCCCCACAAGTGACACCATTTTGGAAACTAGACCCCTTAAGGAACTTATCTAGTTGTGTGGTGAGCACTTTGAACCCCCAAGTGCTTCACAGAAGTTTATAACGTAGAGCCGTGAAAATAAAAAATCGCTTTTGTTTACACAAAAATGATCTTTTCGCCCAAAAATTCTTATTTTCACAAGGGTAACAGGAGAAATTAGACCACAAAAGTTGTTGTGCGATTTCTCCTGAATACGTCGATACCCCATATGTGAGGGTAAACCACTGTTTGGGCGCACCGCAGAGCTTGGAAGTGAAGGAGCGCCGTTTGACTTTTTCAATGTAGAATTGGCTGGAATTGAGATTGGACGCCATGTCGCGTTTGGAGAGCCCCTGATGTGCCTAAACAGTGGAAACCCCCCACAAGTGACCCCATTTTGGAAACTAGACCCCATAAGGAACTTACCTAGATGTGTGGTGAGCACTTTAAACCCCCATGTGCTTCACAGAAGTTTATAAGGTAGAGCCGTGAAAAAAAAAATCTCATTTTTTCTACAAAAATGATTTTTTAGCCCCCAAGTTTTTATTTTCACAAGGGTAACAAGAGAAATTGGACCCCAAAAGTTGTTGTCCAATTTGTCCTGAGTATGCTGGTACCCCATATGTGGGGGTAAACCACTGTTTGGGCGCACAGCAGAGCTCGGAAGGGAAGGAGCGCCGTTTTGGAATGCAGACTTTGATAGAATGGTCTGCGGGCATTATGTTGCGTTTGCAGAGCCCCTGATGTACCTAAACAGTAGTAAACCCCCACAAGTGACCCCGTTTTGGAAACTAGACCCCCCAAGGAACTTATCTAGATGTGTGGTGAGAACTTTGAATGCCCAAGTGCTTCACAGAAGTTTATAATGCAGAGTCATAAAAAATATATATTTTTCCACAAAAAAGATTTTGTCGCCCCCAAGTTCTTATTTTCACAAGGGTAACAAGAGAAATTGGACCCCAGAAGTTGTTGTCCAATTTATCCCGAGTACGCTGATGCCCCATATGTGGGGGTAACCCACTGTTTGGGTGCACGGCAGGGCTCAGAAGGGAGGGAGCACCATTTGACTTTTTGAGCGCAAAATTGGCTGTTGTGTTTGGAGACCCCCTGATGTACCTAAACAGTGGAAACACCCCAATTCTAGCTCCAACCCTAACCCCAACACACCCCTAACCCTAATCCCAACCTGATCCATAATCCTAATCACTAACCCTAACCATAATCAAAACCCTTACCCCAAAACAACCCTAATGTCAACCCTAACCATAACCCTAATCAAAACCCTAAATCCAACACACCCCTAATCCTAATCTCAACCCTAACCTCAAACCTAACCCTAATCCCAATACACCCCTAATCACAACCCTAACCTTAACCCTAATCCCAAACCTAACCCTAATCCCAAGCGTAACCCTAATGCCAACCCTAACCCTAATACCAACCCTAATCCAAACCCTAACCCTAATCCCAACTCTAACCCTAACTTTAGCCACAACCCTAGCCCTAACTTTAGCCCCAACCCTAACCCTAGCCCTAAGGCTACTTTCACACTTGCATCGTTTGGCATCCGTCGCAATCCGTTGTTTTGGACAAGAAACGGATCCTGCAAATGTGCCCTCAGGATGCGTTTTTTGCCCATAGACTTGTATTGCCGACGGATCGTGACGGATGGCCACATGTCGCGTCCGTCGTGCACTGGATCAGTTGTGTTTTGGCAGACCGTCGGCACAAAAAAAGTTCAATGAAACGTTTTTTTGTACGTCGCATCCGCCATTTCTGACCGCGCATGCGTGGCCGTAACTCCGCCCCCTCCTCCCCAGGACATAGATTGGGCAGCGGATGCGTTGAAAAACTACAGCCGCTGCCCACGTTGTGCACAATTTTCACAACGTGCGTCGGTATGTCGGGCTGACGCATTGCGACGGCCCCGTACCGACGTAAGTGTGAAAGAAGCCTAACCCTAAATTTAGCCCCAACCCTAACCCTAAATTTAGCCCCAACCCTAACCCTAAATTTAGCCCCAACCCTAGCCCTAACCCTAGCCCTAACCCTAACCCTAACCCTAGCCCTAACCCTAGCCTTAACCCTAACCCTAGCCCTAACCCTAACCCTAATTTTAGCCCCAACTGCTGTTCTCCTGCCGGCCAGCAGATGGAGACAGATGGCGGGCGCACTGCGCATGTGCCCGCCATTTTCTTTTGCCGGCGGCCAGGAGGAGCAGCAGGAGGATCCAGGGACACAGGTGAGTATGATAGGGTCCCCGAATCCCCCTATTTCTCTGTCCTCTGATGTGCGATCACATCAGAGGACAGAGAATTACACTTTACTTTTTTTTTTTTTTTGCGATCGCCGGTAAACAGTTAATTACCGGCGATCGCAAAACAGGGGTCGGTAAAACCGACCCCGATCATGCTCTTTGGGGTCTCGGCTACCCCCGGCAGCCGAGACCCCAAAGATTCTCGCGGGGCCGGCCGGCCGGCGCACTGCGCATGCGCCCGCCATTTTCAAGATGGCGGCGCCCACCGGGAGCCACGAGGAGCATCGGGGGAGATGGGTAAGTATTGGGGGGCTACCTGGGACCCCTTTTCTCTGTCCTCCGATGTGCGATCACATCAGAGGACAGAGAAATTAAAAAAAGATCGTTTTTTTTTTTTTTTTGCGATCGCCGGTAAACGGTTAATTACCGGCGATCGCAAATGCGGGGTCGGTAAAAAAAAACCCAAATCATGTCCTCTGGGGTCTCGGCTACCCCCGGCAGCCGAGAACCCGGAGAAAATCCGACTCTGGGGGGCGCTATTTACTTTTTCCACAGCGCCGTTAATTAACGGCGCTGTGCTTTAAGTACCCTTAGTGGCCGCCGTTAAAAGGCGTATCGGCGGTCGCTAAGAGGTTAAATTATCAACTGTGCAATGCAAGGAAATCCTGAAAACATGATCTGTTTGCAGCCCTCGAGGAATGCAGTTTGACACCCCTGAGCTATAGATTTTGTGAGTCATTCGGATCCTTACACTTTCCTGTTTTTCGTGGTTCCAACACAACAACTTCAAAAACTGACTGTTTACTTTCTGATTACTATATGCCCCCTCCTCCGGACACGAGCCAGCCCCACATACTTGTCAATGGTTTTATGTTATGTCTGCTCAGCGTTGAGGCCATTAAAGTATGATTATTATGGGCTCTTGCTCTGACATCTACTGGTACATTTATATATTGCAGGTTGTGGAAAAATCTGCTTCTCATCAGTTGTTACATTGCTACACTTTGGTACAAAAGATTGATTTTAACTCTTGGGATACAGCTCCAGTAAAAATCTAATATATAAAACTGTGTGTGTGTGTGTTTGTGTATATATATATATATATATATATATATATATATATATATATATATATATATATATATATATATATATGTATGTATGTATGTCCGGGATTGGCATCTGCACCGTCGCAGCTAAAGCCATTTTGCACAGTCACACGTCTGGACCCCGTTATAGCCTATGTTGTGAGGTGAAATTTTAACCCCGCGCATTCCAATTCAAACAATTTTGCCCCTATCTACATAATGGGGAAAAAGTGAAAGGAAAAAAGTGTTGGAGGCAAATTGACAGATGCCAGATGTGAACAAGGGGGACAATACAATACAGGGGAGATGACACACCGGTATATACTATATACAAGGGAGATGACATACAGGTATATACTATATACAGGAGAGATGACATACAGGTCTATACTATATACAGGAGAGATGACACATGTATATACTATTTACAGGGGAGATGGCATGCAGGCATATACTGAGAGGAAAATGACAGGTGTGAGGTCAAAATGGTATCAATAAAAACATCAGCTCGGCATGCAAAACATAAGCCCTTGTTAACAAACTTGGAATTTTTTTCACCACTTAAATAAAAAAGAACCTATACATGTTTGGCACCTACAAACTCATAATGACCTGGAGAATCATAACGGCAGGTCAGTGTTAGCATTTAGTGAACATGGTAAAAAAAAAAAAACATTAATAACAATTGTGGAATTGCACTTGTTTTGCAATTTCACCACAATTTGAATTTTTTTTTACCGTTTTCCAGTACATTGTATGGTAATATCAATGGTTTCTTTCTAAAGTACAACTTGTCCAACAAAAACAAGCCCTCACATGGCCATATTGAAAGAAAAATAAAAAAGTTATGGCTCTGAGAAAAAGGGGAGCAAAAAAAGAAATGGAAAGTGGCCTTGGGGTGAAGGCATTAATGGAATGAATGGGTAAAAGAGGGTCAGGGAGTTTTTGTACAAATAAAGGACTTTTCTCTGTGTGTGTTTTTGCTTTAACCTTACGGGGTTAGTAATGGGGGTGTCTTCTAAATGCCTCTCCATTAGCAACTCCTGGACTTGATGTCAGATGACATTACAAGGCTGACATCAACCTCAAATCCATTACCCTGCTTACCAACACACCAGGGCAAGTGGGAAGAGCCGAGGCAAAGGACTACAAATCGTGCATCTATTGGATGCGCCATTTCTGGGATGTCTGAGGGCTGGTATTATTCTGGGAGGGGGCCAATACCCATAGCCCCTTCTAAGCCAATTAATATCAGCACACAGCTGTCTACTTAGCCTTTGCTGGTTATTAAAAACTAGATTGTGGCCCGATTCTAACGCATTGGATATTCTAGAATATGCATGTCCCCGTAGTATATGGACAATGATGATTCCAGAATTCGCGGCAGACTGTGCCCGTCGCTGATTGGTCGAGGCAACCTTTATGACATCATCGTCGCCATGGCAACCATTATGACATTATCGTCGCTGTGCCCGTTGCTGATTGGTCGAGGCCTGGCGGCCTCGACGAATCAGAGACGCGGGATGTCTACGTCCTTTATGACATCATCGTCGCTGTGCCCGTCGCTGATTGGTCGAGGCCTGGCGGCTCCACCGTTGACGCGCCGATTTGGCATGAAACGGCCGTCGTCTTTTCCCCGCTCACCTCCTTTGCTTCTCCACTCCCCCGTGCCGTGAAGGTGGTTTTACATGCATTATAATAAAGACAAGACTTGATCACAGGTCCGGTGAGTGTTGCCGCATTCTTTCTACTAGTGTTGCATGGTGTGTTCCTGATTTTCCACGCGAGCACCTCCCGAGACTGTCAGTGTTCCATTATTAAGGACTAAGTGTGTACCTAATCTCGCTTTAGGCTGTGCTGCCGTTTTTTTCTTTTTTGGTAGCTTCATGGATATTGGCCTCTTCTCAGACTAAAAACACCAGCTTTCTGCTTTCATCTGGGTATTCAAAATAAGGGGGACCCATGCCGTTTTTTTCCTTTATTTCTTTATTAACTAAATACATATACGGTAAACTAAACACACACTCCACTAATTATACATCTAACTGACATATGTCTTAGGGTACCGTCACACTATACGATTTACCTACGATCACGACCAGCGATATGACCTGGCCGTGATCGTAGGTAAATCGTAGTGTGGTCGCTGGGGAGCTGTCACACAGACAGCTCTCCAGCGACCAACGATGCCGAGGTCCCCGGGTAACCAGGGTAAACATCGGGTTACTAAGCGCAGGACTGCACTTAGTAACCCGATGTTTACCCTGGTTACCAGCGTAAAAAAAAAAAAACAGCACATACTTACATTCTGGTGTCCGTCAGGTCCCTTGCCGTCTCTGCTTCCCGCACTCAGTGACTGCCGGCCGTAAAGTGAAAGTGAAAGCACACGTCACCACTGTGCTCTGCTTTCACTTTACGGCCGGCAGTCACAGTGCGGGAAGCAGAGACGGCAAGGGACCTGACGGACACCAGAATGTAAGTATGTGCTGTTTGTTTTTTTTTAGTTTTACGCTTGTAACCAGGGTAAACATCGGGTTACTAAGCGCGGCCCTGCGCTTAGTAACCCGATGTTTACCCTGGTTACAAGCGAACGCATCGCTAGATCGCATCGCTAGATCGGTGTCACACACACCGATCTAGCGATGACAGCGGGAGATCCAGCGACGAAAGAAAGTTCTAAACGATCTGCTACGACGTACGATTCTCAGCAGGATCCCTGATCGCTGCTGCGTGTCAGACGCAGCGATATCGTAACGATATCGCTGGAACGTCACGAATCGTACCATCGTAGCGATCGAAATGGCAGTGTGTGACGGTACCCTTACTATCATCTATCTAGAATTGAGAGTCCTCAGTGGTTGATACCTTTAAATGGCTAACTGAAAAGATGGTAACAAATTGCAAGCTTTCTGGCCAACACGGTACCAAGATAATAATCTTTCCTATAGCATCTATCTATCATCTACACTGCTAAAAAAATAAAGGGAACACTTAAACAACAGAATATAACTCAAAGTAAAACAAACTTCTGTGAAATCAAACTGTCCACTTAGGAAGCAACACTGAATCAATTTCATATGCTGTTGTACAAATGAAATAGACAACAGACGGAAATTATTGGCAATTATCAAGACACACACAATAAAGGAATGGTTCTGCAGGTGGGGACCACAGGCCACATCTCAGTACCAATGCATTCTGGCTGATGTTTTGGTCACTTGAATGTTGGTTGTGCTTTCACACTCGTGGTAGCATGAGACGGACTCTACAACCCACACAAGTGGCTCAGGTAGTGCAGCTCATCCAGGATGGCACATCAATGCGAGCTGTGGCAAGGTTTAACGTGTCTGTCAGCATAGTGTCCAGAGGCTGGGGGCGCTACCAGGAGACGTGCCAGTACACCAGGAGACGTGGAGGGGGCCATAGGAGGGCAACAACCCAGCAGGACCGCTACCACAGCATTTGTGCAAGGAGGAACAGGAGGAGCAATGCCAGACCGACTCCATGAGGATGGTCTGAGAGCCCGACATCCACAGATGTGGGTTGTGCTCACAGTCCAACACCATGCAGGACGCTTGGCATTTGCCACAGAACACCAGGATTGGCAAATTCGCCACTGGCACCCTGTGCTCTTCACAGATGAAATCAGGTTCACACTAAGCACATATGACAGAAGTGACTGAGTCTGGAGATGCCATGGAGAGCAATCTGCTGTCTGCAACATCGTTCGGCATGACAGGTTTGGCAGTGGGTCAGTAATAGTGTGGGGTGGAATTTATTTGGAGGGCCGCACAGCCCTCCATGTGCTCTCCAGAGGTAGCCTGACTGCTATGAGGTGCCGAGATTAGATCCTCAGACCCCTTGTGAGACCATATGTTGGTGCAGTTAGCCCTGGGTTCTTCCTAATGCAGGACAATGCCAGACCTCATGTGGCTGGAGTGTGTCAGCGGTTCCTGCAAGATGAAAGAACTGAAGTTGTGGACTGGCCCACCCTTTCCCCAGACCTGAATCCAATTGAACACACCTGGGACATCATGTCTCGCACCATCCACCAACGTCATGTTGCACCACTGACTGTGCAGTGACTGAGTTGCCAGATGCTTTAGTCCAGGTCTGGGAGGAGATCCCTAAGGAGACCATCTGCCACCTCATCAGGAGCATACCCAGGTGTTGTAGGGAGGTCATACAGGCACGTGGAGGCCACACACACTACTGAGCATCATTTCCATGTCTTGAAGCATTTCCACTGAAGTTGGATCAGCCTGTAAATTCATTTTCCACTTTGACTTTGAGCATCATTCCAACTCCAGATCGCCGTGGGATATTAGTTGTGATTTACGATGATAATTTTTACGTTTTGTTGTTCTCAACACATTCCACTATGTAATGAAGATTTACAACTGGAATATTTAAATCAGTGATATCTAGGATGTGGGATTTTAGTGTTCCCTTTTTTGAGCAATATATATAGCAGTTTCACCTATATAATGTGTATACAGCAGTCACAGTATCACATACATATATAGGTAATACTATAACTATACACAGCAGTTGCAGTATCAACTATAAACACTGTGTGCAGAATTATAAGGCAAGTTGTATTTTAGAGGATTATTTTTATTATTGATCAACAATTATGTTCTCAATCAACCCAAAAAACTCAAATATTAAAGCTTAATATTTTTGGAAGTTGGAGTGGGGTTTTAGATTTGGCTATCTTAGGAGGATATCTGTTTGTGCAGGTAACTATTACTGTGCAGAAGTATTAGGCACCTTAATAAAAACTAAATATATTCCCATGTCACTTGTTTATTTTCACCAGGTAAACCAATATAACTGCACAAAATTTAGAAATAAACATTTGACATGCAAAAACAAAACCCCCCAAAATTAGTGACCAATACAGCCAACTTTCTATATGATGACACTCAACAGCCTTCCATCCATAGATTCTGTCAGTTGCTTGATCTGTTTATGATCAACGTTGCGTGCAGCAGCCACCACAGCCTCCCAGACACTGTTCCGAGAGGTGTACTGTTTTCCCTGTAGATCTCACATTTTATGAGGGACCACAGGTTCTCTATGGGTTTCAGATCAGGTGAACAAGGGGACCATGTCATTATTTTTTCTTCTTTGAGACCTTTTCTGGCCAGACACGCTGTGGAGTAGTTGGAGGCATGTGATGAAGCATTGTCCTGCATGAAAATCATGTTCTTCTTGAACGATACCGACTTCTTCCTGTACCACTGCTTGAAGAAGTTGTCTTTCAGAAACTGGCAGTAGGTCTGGGAGTTGAGCTTCACTCCGTCCTCAACCCGAAAAGGTCCCACAAGTTCATCTTTGGTGATACCAGCCCATACCAGCACCCCATCTCCACCTTGCTGGCGTCTGAGTCGGAGTGGAGCTCTCTGCCCTTTACTGATCCAGCCTCTGGCCCATCAAGAGTCACTCTCATTTCATCAGTCCATAAAACCTTTGAAAAGTCAGTTTTAAGATATTCCTTGGCCCAGTCTTGATGTTTTATCTTATGTTTCTTGCTCAAAGGTGGTTGTTTTTCATCCTTCCTTACCTTGGCCATGTCCCTGAGTATCGCACACCTTGTGCTTTTTGGTACTCCAATAACGTTACAGCTCTGAAATATAGCAAAACTGGTGGCAAATGGCATTTTGGCAGCTTCACGCTTGATTTTCCTCAATTCATGGGAAGTTATTTTGCGCCTTTTTTGCCCAACACGCTTCTTGCGACCCTGTTTGCTATTTGCCATGAAACACTTGATTGTTCGGCGATCACGCTTCAAAAGTTGGCAATTTCAAGACTACTGCATCCCTCATGCAAGACATCTCACAATTTTGGACTTTTCAGAGCCCGTCACATCTCTCTTCTGACCCATTTTGCCACAGGAAAGGAAGTTGCCGAATAATTAAGCACACCTTATATAGGGTCTTGATGTCATTAGACAACACCCCTCCTCATTACAGAGATGCACATCACCTGATTTACTTAATTGGTAGTTGGCTCTCAAGCCTGAACAGCTTTGAGTAGGACAACATGTATAAAAAGTATCATGTGATCAAAATACAACTTGCCTAATAATTCTGCACACAGTGTATTGTATATATACATGCCCCCATTGGAAGAAACCAGTCGGCGAAGCGGCGCTGTCGGGGTGGTAGTTAAGAGTACCACAAGCCAGGCACACACTATTAAGTACTATGCCACCAATGTGATTACTTTGCAGCACTCCTTCATTTGTAGGAACTTTGGAGACTGTTTTCTCGTGACATATTGTACTTCATGTTAGTGGCAAAATTTCTGCTATATTACTTATGTTTATTTATGAAAAAATCAGAAATATGGTGAAAATTTTTAAAATGTAGCAATTTTCAAACTTAATTTTTATGCCCTTAAATCAGAGAGTTATGTCACACAAAATAGTTAATAACATTTCCCACATGTCTACTTTACATCAGCACAATTTTGGAAACTTTTTTTTGTTATTAAGTTATAAGGGTTAAAAGTTGACCAGCGATTTCTCAGTTTTACAACAAAATTTACAAAACCATTTTTTTTTTAGGGACCATCTCACATTTAAAGTCACTTTGAAGGGTGTACATGACAGAAAATACCCAAAAGTGACACAATTCTAAAAACTACACCCCTCAAGGCGCTCAAAACCACATTTAAGAAGTTTACTAACCCTTTACGTGCTTCACAGGAACTGAAGCAGTGTAAAAAAAAAGTTAAATGTTATTTTTTTCATTCCAAACATTTTACTTCAGAACCATTTTTTTTTATTTTCACAAGTGTAAAAAGAGAAAATGAAACACAAAATTTGTTGTGCAATTTCTCCTGAATACGCCGATACCCAATATGTAGGGGTAAGCCACCGGGCGCACATCAGATCTTGGAAGAGGAGTGCCATTTGACTTTTTCAATGCAGAATACCCACGGCAGCCGAGACCCTGGAGAAAATCCGACTCTATGGGCGCTATACACTTTTTCCACAGCGTTGCTAATTAACAGTGCTGTAGTTTAAGTACCCTTAACTACCGCCGTTAAAAGGCATATTGGCGGTCGGGGTTAGGCTGCTAAGTCCCCAGTTTGCTTACATTGTTACCTTCTACCTCATTTCAATCCCTATGTTTGAATTTTATATGTCACCCTGCTTTTAATATAACTATAAATAAAATTTTGAATTTTATTTTTTAATTAAGCCTCCATATTTTCTCCAGTACCAGTGTTTGGAGATTTGTGTGTAAATCTGTATTTTGTGAGGTTGATTATACTCAGTTTTGGACTCATTTAAATAATTAGATATTTTATATACAGTAGTTTCAACGTTATATATATTCAGAAGTCACGGTGCCTCATATGTTATCCTATGTACATCAGCCTTAGTGTCTCCTATGTGATGTATGCATCATAATATAGTATAATGCTGTCTTCATTATATTGTAGAGTTGTCTGTATATACTATATAGTGTAGAGATGTTTATATAGTATGGCCTTGTCTATATAGTGTGGAATTCACACTATATATACACACTGCCACATCTCTACACATCTCTACTCTGCACTGCTCTATATTCCTTACCGCAGTATATAACATGGAGCTGTCTATATAATAGATTGTAGTATATATTGTGGAGCTGTATATACTTCTCCTGTCCTGTATACATGGTGTAATTCTCAGTATCTATTCTTATGTATTTACAGTACAGACCAAAAGTTTGGACACACCTTCTCATATAAAGATTTTTCTGTATTTCCAGGACTATGAAAATTGTACATTCACACTGAAGGCATCAAAACTATGAATTAACACATGTGGAATTATATACTTACCCGTATATACTCGAGTATAAGCCGACCCGAGTATAAGCCGACCCCCCCTAATTTTGCCACAAAAAACTGGGAAAACTTATTGACTCGAGTATAAGCCTAGGGTGGAAATGCAGCATTTACCGGTGAATTTCAAAAATAAAAATAGATGCTCCATACCGTTCATTCTTGCCCCATAGCTGTGCCATATAGTGCTCTGCACCGTTCCTTCTTGCCCCATAGCTGTGCCATATAGTGCTCTGCACCATTCATTCTTGCCTCATAACTGCCATATAGTGCTCTGCAACGTTCTTTCTTGCCCCATAGCTGTGCCATATAGTGCTCTGCACCGTTCTTTCTTGCCCCATAGCTGTGCCATATAGTGCTCTGCACCATTCATTTTTGCCCCATAACTGTGCCATATAGTGCTCTGCACCGTTCTTTCTTGCCCCATAGCTGTGCCATATAGTGCTCTGCACCGTTCTTTCTTGCCCCATAGCTGTGCCATATAGTGCTCTGCACCGTTCATTTTTGCCCCATATATGCTCCATATAAATGTGCCATTGCTGCTGCTGCAAGAATTTAAAAAAAAAAAGCCATACTCACCTCTCTTGATTGCAGCTCCCGGCGTCTCGTTCCGGCGTCTCTCTGCACTGACTAATCAGGCAGAGGGCGCCGCGCACACTATATGCGTCATCGCACCCTCTGACCTGAACAGTCAGAGCGCAGAGATGCCGGGAAGACGGAGCGGCGCCGGGAAGATGGAGCGGCGCCCGGCGGCTGGAACGGGGACAGGTGAATATAATACTCACCTAGTCCTGCAGCTCCTGACGCTTCCCCTGCCTGTCACACTGTCCCCGGGTGCCGCAGCTCTTCCCGTCAGCGGTCACTGGCACCGCTCAGAGGAATGAATATGTGGCTCCACCCCTATGGGAGTGGAGTCCATATTCATGAGTTTAATGAGCGGCCCCACATGACCGCTGAAGAGGGGAAGAGCTGCAGCACCCGGAGACCGTGGGACGGGCAGGGGGAACGTCAGGAGCGCCGGGACTAGGTGAGTATGACTCAGCGCTCTCTCCCCCTCACCCGCCGACCCTGCCACCCACCGTGACTCGAGTATAAGCCGAGAGGGGCACTTTCAGCCCAAAAATTTGGGCTGAAAATCTCGGCTTATACTCGAGTATATACGGTAATAAAAAAGTGTGAAACAACTGAAATTATGTCTTATATTCTAGGTTCTTCAAAGTAGCCACCTTTTGCTTTGATGACTGCTTTGCACACTCTTGGCATTCTCTTGATGAGCTTCAAGAGGTAGTCACCGGAAATGGTTTTCCAACAATCTTGAAGGAGTTCCCAGAGATGCTTAGCACTTGTTGGCCCTTTTGCCTTCACTCTGCAGTCCAGCTCACCCCAAACCATCTCGATTGGGTTCAGGTCTGGTGACCGTGGAGGCCAGGTCATCTGGCGTAGCACCTCATCACTCTCCTTCTTGGTCAAATAGCCCTTACTCAGCCTGGAGGTGTGTTTGGGATCATTGTCCTGTTGAAAAATAAATGATGGTCCAACTAAACGCCAACTGGATGGAATAGTATGCCGCTGCAAGATACTGTGGTAGCCATGCTGGTTCAGTATGCCTTCAATTTTGAATAAATCCCCAACAGTGTCACCAGCAAAGCACCCCCACACCATCACACCTCCTCCTCCATGCTTCACGGCGGGGAATCAGGCATGTAGAGTCTATCCGCTCACCTTTTCTGCATCGCACAAAGACACGGTGGTTGGAACCAAAGATCTCACATTTGGACTCATCAAACCAAAGCACAGATTTCCACTGGTCTAATGTCCATTCATTGTCTAATGTCCATTCCCAAACAAGTCTCTTCTGCTTGTTGCCTGTCCTTAGCAGTGGTTTCCCAGCAGATATTTTACCATGAAGGCCTGCTGCACAAAGTCTCCTCTTAACAGTTGTTGTAGAGGTGTGTCTGCTGTTAGAAATCTGTGTGGCATTGACCTGGTCTCTAATCTGAGCTGCTGTTAACCTGCGATTTCTGAGGCTGGTGACTCGGATAAATTTATCCTCAGAAGAAGAGGTGGCTCTTGGTCTTTCTTTCCTGAGGCGGTCCTCATGTGAGCCAGTTTCTTTGTAGAGCTTAATGATTTTTGCCACTGCACTTGGGGACACTTTCAAAGTTTTCCCAATTTTTCGGATTGACTGACCTTCATTTCTTAAAGTAATGATGGCCACTCGTTTTTCTTTACTTAGCTGCTTTTTTCTTGCCAGAATACAAATTCTAACAGTGTATTCAGTAGGACTATCAGTTGTGTATCCACCAGACTTCTGTACAACACAACTGATGGTCCCAACCCCATTTATTAGGCAAGAAATCCCACTTATTAAACCTGACAGGGCACACCTGTGAAGTGAAAACCATTCCCGGTGACTACCTCTTGAAGCTCCTCAAGAGAATGCCAAGAGTTTGCAAAGCAGTCATCAAAGCAAAAGGTGGCTACTTTGAAGAACCTAGAATATAAGACATATTTTCAGTTGTTTCACACGTTTTTGTTAAGTATATAATTCCACATGTGTTAATTCATAGTTTTGATGCCTTCAGTGTGAATGTACAATTTTCATAGTCATGAAAATACAGAAAAATCTTTAAATGAGAAGGTGTGTCCAAACTTTTAGTCTGTACTATATGTATGTATATATCACTCTGATTAATTGTGAAAAAAGTGTCGGACTCTTTATTAGCCCATGTGGCAATGTTACGGATCAATCACATAACATTTTTCTGATATAGAACTGAAATGTTGCCACATGGGCTAATAGAGTATAAAAAACTGTTCCAATTTCATCCAGAAAGATGGTACGCTTTTCTTCTCTGTTACTACAGCATTGGAGCACTGACACTCGGATCACAGTTGCAGCAGAGCTGGAGCCGAGTGTCTTTAGCATATCACATCCGATGCCATATGCTAGTGTGATTCCACTTGAATTCTGCGTACCTGTGTTAAGGCCACATTCACACGGTCAGTATTTTGGTCAGTGTTTTAAACAATTGTTGTAAGCCAAAACCAAGAGTGGGACAATCAAAGCAAAAGTATAATAGAAACACATCACCACTTCTGTATTTATCACCCACTCCTGGTTTTGGCTTATAAAGACATGCAAAATACTGACCAAATACTGAACATGCCAGTGTGGCCTAAGGCAGGGTTCACATTGCGTTAAAGCAGCCCGTTCAACACATGCGTTAAACGGGCTGCTGTTAACTCAAGTGCCGAAATGCGATCGCGCTAGAGCAGATACTCTATCTGCGCTAGCGGTGACGGACCCGGAAACGCTGCAGTCCGCGTCCCAGGGTCCGTCACTCAATGACGGCACATCGCTAGCGCACGCTGATCGTGTTATGCCGCGGTGTAACGTAGTCTGTCTAACGGACTGCCTATAACATAATGTGAACCCAGCCTTATTCTGTATATATACACTGCACAGTGCCACTCATCCTGTCCTGTATATATACACACCGCGTAGTACTTATTTCTGTCCTGTATATATACACTGCACAGTATCACTTCTCCTCTCCTGTATATATACACCGCACAGTGCCACTCCTCCTGTCCTGTATATATACACTGCACAGTACCACTCATCCTGTCATATATACACTGCACAGTACCACTTCTCCTGTCCTGTACATATACACTACACAGTGTCACTCCTCCTGTCCTGTACATATACAGTGCACAGTGCCACTTCTCCTGTCCGGTATATATACAGCGCACAGTACCACTCCTCCTGTCTTGTATATATACGCTGCACACAGGGCCGCCATCAGGGCATTACAGCCGTGACTGGCGTATGGGGCCCGGTGGGCAGAGAGGGCCCGCAATAGTTAACAGCCGCCAGGCAGTCGGAGGCTGGCAGCTGTGTAGGGCCGCAGTGCACACTCGCCGACGTCTGACGTCATTGTCAGCCGCCGGGCCCGGCGAGTGCGTCTTCACCTGTGTGGAGCCTGGAGGGAGCTTCGCCTGGCGCAGGAGCACGGCCAGGTAAGAACTCGTGTTTTTTTTTTTTTTTTCTTTGAGAGCGGCGATCCAGGGGGGCTCGGGGCAGAATGCAGGACACTGGGGCAGAATGCTGGTGGACACACACTGGGGCAGAATGCTGGTGGACACACACTGGGGCAGAATGCTGGTGGGGACACACTGGGGCAGAATGCTGGTGGGGACACACTGGGGCAGAATGCTGGTGGGGACACACTGGGGCAGAATGCTGGTGGGGACACACTGGGGCAGAATGCTGGTGGGGACACACTGGGGCAGAATGCTGGTGGACACACACTGGGGCAGAATGCTGGTGGACACACACTGGGGCAGAATGCTGGTGGACACACACTGGGGCAGAATGCTGGTGGACACACACTGGGGCAGAATGCTGGTGGACACACACTGGGGCAGAATGCTGGTGGACACACACTGGGGCAGAATGCTGGACACAGTGACAGGGGCAGTATGCTGGAAACAGGGGCAGACTGTGAGACCCGGGGGCAGAATGCTGGACATTGGGGCAGAATGCTGGACACACACTGGGGCAAAATGCTGGACACACACTGGAGCAGAATGCTGGACACACACTGGAGCAGAATGCTGGACACAGTGACAGGGGCAGTATGCTGGACACAGGGGCAGACTATGAGACCCGGGGGCAGAATGCTGGACATTGGGGCAGAATGCGAGACACGGGGCAGAATGGAGATACGGGGCATGATTGGAGACATGAGGCAGGATGAAAGACATGAGGGCATGACTGGAGACAGATGGGGGA